>NC_058409.1:118983493-119302282 GCF_002201575.2 Neomonachus schauinslandi
TTTCTTTCTTTCTTTCTTTCTTTCTTTCTTTCTTTCTTTCTTTCTTTTTTAAAGATTTTATTTATTTATTTGAGACAGAGAGAATGAGAGACAGAGAGCATGAGAGGGAGGAGGGTCAGAGGGAGAAGCAGACTCCCTGCCGAGCAGGGAGCCCAATGCGGGACTCGATCCTGGGACTCCAGGATCATGACCTGAGCCGAAGGCAGTTGCTTAACCAACTGAGCCACCCAGGCGCCCTTTCTTTCTTTCTTTCTTTCTTTCTTTTCTTTCTTTCTTTCTTTCTTTCTTTCCTTTCTTTCTTTCTTTCTTTCTTTCTTTCTTTCTTTTCTTTCTTTCTTTCTTTCTCTTTCTTTCTTTCTTTTCTTTCTTTCTTTCTTTCTTTCTTTCTTTCTTTCTTTCTTTCTTTCTTCCTTCCTTCCTTCCTTCCTTCTTTCTTTCTTTCTTTTTCTTTTTCTTTCTTTTTTATTTTTTATTATGTTAATCACCATACATTACATCATTAGTTTTTGATATAGGGTTCCATGATTCATTGTTTGCGTATAACACCCAGTACTCCATGCAGAACGTACCCTCCTTAAAACCCATCACCAGGCTAACCCATTCCCCCACCCCCTCCCCTCTAGAACCCTCAGTTTGTTTCTCAGAGTCCATAGTCTCTCATGGTTTGTCTCCCCCTCTGATTTCGCCCCCTTCCTTTTTCCCCTCCTGCTATCTTCTTCCTTTTTTTTTTTTTTTAACATATAATGTATTATTTGTTTCAGAGGTACAGGTCTGTGATTTAACAGTCTTACACAATTCACAGCGCTCACCATAGCACATACCCTCCCCAATATCTATCACCCAGCCACCCCATCCCTTCCACCCCCACCACACCAGTAACCCCCAGTTTGTTTCCTGAGATTAAGAATTCCTCATATCAGTGAGGTCATATGATACATGTCTTTCTCTGATTGACTTATTTCGCTCAGCATAATACCCTCCAATTCCATCCACGTCGTTGCAAATGGCAAGATTTCTTTCCTTTTGATGGCTGCATAATATTCCACTGTATATATATATACCACATCTTCTTTATCCATTCACATAGATAAGTTTCTGTAGCCAAACAACCCTTCTTACCAAAAGGCCAGGCATAGGTAGTGCTAATCCCCGAGTAGTGGGTTCAGAACCCTGTCAGCTTGTAGAATTATTCAAATAACTCATCACATTCTTCACAGGAACCAGGAGGCACCCCACCCTATTGATACTACAAAGCCTGCCTTCCGAAGCCACTGGTCGTTCATTCTGTTCCTGAGTGCAACCCCTGCGTGGCCCTGAGTGCTATGTCGTGTCCCCTTCCCCTAGGTTGTGAGTATATGTGACCAATAGACTGCTGTTGATACATCTGTCCTGTGTTGGGTGTTCTGCGGTTTGACCATCTGCATAACCTTAGGGAGTGAATTCCTCCCTCAACAACAAGGTGCATAGCAGATTAAAACAAAGGTTGGGGCATCCCAGGATGGAGTGCAGATTGTGACAACAAAACCCATTGGTATTATACCTGTATAAAACGGCCTCACTGAGGAGAGTGAAGGGCAAAGGTGCTTACCTAAGGAAATGGTGGAGTCCAGATTAGCACTTGGAAATGAGGGGGAGTCTATAAGACTAAAGACAAAAGGAACTGCACACAAGCACTGGACTCAAGTTGCTACAGCTGTTATCCAGAGGGGTAGGGTTAACAATCCTGATACTTCCATAAACATACACATTACCCTGAGCAATTAAGTAAATGATTGTAGATAATGGAAGCTAGGTTTCTCGCTGTTGGGAGTGGGAGTTTACAGGTAAGCAAAGGGAAGAGACTAGGATAACCCATGTAGTAATGGATTAGAGTCGGTTGTATGCAATCATGTTTATCTTATTATAGATAGGGGCAGTTCTACATGTAGAAATATTTAGGGGCGCTTGGGTGGCTCAGTTGGTTAAGCGACTGCCTTCAGCATAGGTCATGATCCTAGAGTCCCTGCATCGAGTCCCGTGTCGGGCTCCCTGCTTGGTGGGGAGTCTGCTTCTCCCTCTGACCCCCCCCTTTTGCTCTCTCTCTCTCTCATTCTCTCTCTCTCTCAAATAAATAACTAAATCTTAAAAAAAAAGAAATATTTAGAGATATGGGTACATTTATTGGTTAGCATATACACATATATTTCCTTGCTCTGTCAGCCGAGAGGGTCTAGAAGTAATGACACTCCAAACACCAAATCTTGGGTTCTAATACCATTCTCCAATAAAAGTAACCAGGATACCTTGGAGAAATGGCTGATCCTAACCCTGGGGCAGGAAATATACAAGATGAGCCTGGAACATCTTGTAGTGCCAGAAAGTAAGAAAGTGCTAAACAAAAAACCAATAAAAACGACATTGATGGAGGTATGTCAAAAGGATACGGGAGCTAACTGAAAAAGCACCCACTGATCAAAGCTGAAACAATTTGAGCAAAAAAATGAAGGGAGTATTGGATTATAACCCAGTTATAAAATAACTATTTATGAGTCCACACTGCTATAAATGATGGAATAAATGAATAAATGGGAGAGAAGAGGCAAATCTCCTGTGAAGAATGACAAATAATTTATGTGGCTAGTACACCCTAAAGGAGGGGGAGCATAATTCTCCAATACCTAAGTGTGGGCTCTGGTTAGTGATTCCCTTCCAAAGAATACAGAAAGGAGTGCAGTTTGGAAAGAAAGAAAAAGAGAGTAACTTCACAGTAGAAAAACCTGACAAACACAACTTTTGACAGGTAATTGAGGTCAGTGACAAACCATATGGACAGTATGAACCCTTGATATGATGTGATTAAAATGGACCATTGTCTGTGTTCTTCCTCCCAAACCCATAACATCAGTCTAGCCATGAGAAAAACCAAATTCTGAAAGGAAGGCATTCTACAAAATATCTGACCAATACACCTCAATACTGTCGAGGTCATCAAAACCAGGAATACCTGAGAAATTGTCACAGCCAAGAAGATCCTACAGGGACAAGATAACTAAATGTAATGTGGCCCTGGAACAGAAAAAGGACATTAGGTATAAATTAAAGATATTGGAATGAAGTGTGGAGTTTAGTTAATGATAATACATCAATATTAGCTCATTGATTGTTACAAATGTACACAGAATGTAAGGTGTTGGGGCACCTGGGTGGCTCAGTCATTTAAGCGTCTGCCTTCCACTCGGGTCATGATCTCAGGGCCCTGGGATCAAGCCCTGAACTGGGTTCTCTGCTCAGCGGGGAGTTTGCTTCTCTCTCTCCCTCTGTGATCTCTCTCACTCTTGCTCTCTCTCAAATAAATAAATACAATCTTAAAAAAAAAAGAATGTAAGGTGTTGATAATAGAAACTGGCTATGGAGTATATGAGAACTCTGTACTATCTTTGCATTTTTTCTGTAAAGCTAAAGCTGTTCTAAAAAATAAAATCTATTAAAAAAAGCATCTTGGGGGGCACCTGGGTGGCTCAGTAGACTAAGCGTCCA
Organism: Neomonachus schauinslandi; assembly: GCF_002201575.2. Taxonomy (NCBI): domain Eukaryota; kingdom Metazoa; phylum Chordata; class Mammalia; order Carnivora; family Phocidae; genus Neomonachus; species Neomonachus schauinslandi. The sequence goes on from NC_058409.1 coordinate 118,987,010, forward strand.
ACTCCTCATTTAGGCTCAGGTCATGATCTCAGGGTTCTGGGATCGAGCCCCATGTCAGGCTCCACACTGATCATGGAGCCTGCTTGAGATTCTCTCTTTCTCCCTCTGCCCCTCCCCTCACTCACGCTTTCTCAAAAAAAAGAAAAAAGAAAAAAAGAAAAGAAAAAGCATCTGGAAACCTCAAAGAGTAATATTTACCTTAAAGTAAATAACAAATAATGGAGGAATAAGGAATTTAGGGGAAGGAAAATATGATAAACCCAGGGATAAGGTTAGAACACTAAAGAACAGACCTTCAGTAACTACATCTTTGTTAGAGGCAGGCTGTAAATTTGGGAGAGCTGAAGTGAAGAGGGTTTGCACATCTGTTTCTTACAGCATTTCGTCCATTCTTACAATACACCCCTGCTCCGAGGACAGAATGGCAGTGCAAGCCCAGAGGGAGCTAAGCCAGGCCACTGCATAGGAGTCACTCTGTAAGGGGTACTACACATCTCTGGGGTGCCAAAATATCACTCAAATTTTTATTTACCTGAACTCTTCCTGGAAAGTGGTGGTAAAAAAGAACCACTTTGCTAAATCACTTGGGGTGGGATAAGAGCTCGCCTGCTCCAGAATGCATGCTTAGATGGACTGTTTACTGCCGTCTAAGAAATGAGGGTTTGGTAACAACAGGGTCTTTGCTCCCCGGGACACTGCTCTAGCAATCCTCTATTCTGTGCCTTTCCACTTAGATAAATGTCAAACAAAAAATTTTTTTTAAAGATTTTATTTTTTTAAGTAATCTCTACACTCAACATGGGGCTCAAACTCATGACCCAGAGATCAAGAGTTGCACGCTCTTCTGACTGAGCCAGCCAGGCACCCCAATGTTGAACGAATTTTTAAAGAATATTGTTTTGAAGGGAACCAAACAACTAGTCTGAATAGAGAGACAAATTATTAGCTCATTCAAGGTACCTAAGTATTTATCAGCTCCTTTTATTACCAAATTGAGTAAAAGCAAATCTAATAGCAACCAGAAACAGGACAGTTCAATTACTAGTCTCTCCCTTATAGTCTCAAGGATATTATTTCCTTTAGCTGATAAGAACAGGGCAGCAAAGTTTAGATTCACATTTTTTGGTGAATGAATACACTTTCTGCTGCTGATCATGGATAGATCCACATGCCTGATACTCAGAGAATCAACTGGGAGGAGGGCAGGGTTGACGTTTTCTCATTAATAGTAAGCCAACTAGGATCAACCAACCACCTGTACATAGAGATAGGCCAAGGGAGTCCTCACAAAGAGTACTAAGATTTTCCCTAGAAAACAGTTCTGTGCCCAAATCTATAAGGGTAATTGAAGCTTAAAATTTGTCATGAGAGTGTTCTAAACATTTTTGCCTAAAAAGTTTCTAATTAGGAATCATCTACTCCAGTTAAACAGGGACAATCACTGTAACTTCTTGGGAGCTTCTAATATAAATTGACTGCTCTTTTTTCTGTCTCTTCCATAGACTTATATTTCTTCTGGACCCTTCTAATTATCCATATTCTCTAAGTAAGTCTTCTGTCCTTGGATCCATTAATTCTATGAACTGGGGAGATCTCATTCTTTTACCTTTCTTTGGAGTAACAGACCTGTATTACCAGTATCATCCTGAATATCTTTACCTGAATGTCCCTTAGATGCCCTAATGTTACAAATAAAATTCATTATTTCTATGAATCTCTCTTCCCCATCCCCCCAATAATCCCTCCAGAGGTAGAGAGGTAACTAAGATTTCTTCCTCACCCTCTCTGTCCACACCAATCTCTGTACGTTGCTAATTCCATGTCTATGTCTTAAGCTTTTCCTCTGCATACATAGTGCCTATCTCATTTCTTCACCAGATCTCCTGTTTTTTATCACCACTTTGGTCTTGCTGTTTTCCAATCCATCCTCCACACTGAATTCAGAGTTTAAAATTTTTTTCTAACAGTTAAAAAGAGTTTTTGACTCTATAATATATGCATGCATAAGGTGCAAAACCAAAAAGTTAAGAAGGTACACAGGGAAATCCTGCCCCTTGCACCTGACTTCTTGATCACCCTTTTCCCTTACCAAAGGCACCCATAGCCATCAGTTTCTTTGGGAAAGTAATTCTAAAATGCATCTACTTCACGTCTTCTGTGGCTCATCACTCTATAACATCCAAATTGAGAAGTACATATGAGGCTTTTCAGGATTTACTCCTGTTTCTCTTGTTTCTTCTAACAAGTCCCTCTGTACATCCAGATTTCATCCCCTGTAACTAGTTTGTTCTTCCCTGAAAAGCCAAAAGCTTCTTTCCCTCTGTGATTTTGCATATGCTCTTCCCCTACCTGGGATGCCTTGTTCCCCAAGTTTCCCCACACCCCATGCCATCCTTCTTTGAGTACAGTGCAATACCCTTTACTATTCCCCTAAAGATATTCAAGTTGAAGCCTTTATGGACCTCCACGGATAAAGGTTGTGCCCTCCCTTCCTGAAACCCTTTCCAAAGGACATATATAGGGGGTTCCTGGCTGGCTCAGTTGGTGGAGCATGTGTCTCTTGATTTTGGGGTTGTGAGTTTGAGCCCCATGCTGGGTGTAGAGAGTACTTAAAAATAAAATCTTAAAACAAAAAGGACCATATATGTTTTTATTGTAGCACCTATCACATTGCTTTGCCATGTTGAAGGCAGTACTGTGTTCCTTTGTTTTTTGAGTCCTCAGAGTCTAGCAAACTAATACTACTTGTTGTTTAATAAATATTGAGTATTAGTTACAATGTAACTACAACTAAGCTAAGGACGCATTAGGCTGCATTAACAGAAGTGTAGTACTTAGCATTTTTAGTTCTGGCCACTATATTTAGAGAAAGAGATTGAAGAAGTATAATACCCACCTGACAGTGTACAGTTTACTAACACTGTGATGGCTTAACAAGAAAAGACCAAGAGGATGCACAGCTCCCATAGACTCTCTGAAGGGCCACAGAGGAAACAGCTGACAGTCACTTAGCGTCCTCCTGAGACCGGAAGTTCTCCATCAGGGTGTTGGGTCCCTGTGATATGTCTTCACCCATACTGAGATGTACTGTGACTTAGTTGTACTAATAAAAGTTGAAGTACTGAAATCTGAAAACAATTTACCTTTCCCTCCCTCCTAAATTAGTGTGAAATCAAGGTTGCTTCTGTAAAGTCACTCCTGCCCACTTACATTCCAATATACTTTGCTTGAGATGGGGGTAGGGTTACAACTGATGGGTCTGGGAATCTGGGTGTAAATCAATTTGCCTTATCTTCACTTCTACCGTGGGAGAGTGTTGAGCATGTGAAAACTATCTATCCTGGGTGGGAGGAATATAGAGAACTGTCACCCTAGACTATGAGCTCCTCAAGGGTAGGGACCATGAATCTTCATTTTGTATTTATCCACAGTGTCTGGCAGTGCTTGAAGAAAGAAAGGAGTGAGGGTTTGGGGATGGATCAATGGGAGAATGAAAGGAAGACAGGGTGGAAGAAAATGTGACAGAAACTTTTTTTTTAAGATTTTATTTATTTATTTATTTGACAGAGAGACACAGCAAGAGAAGGAACACAAGCAGGGGGAGTGGGAGAGGCAGGCTTCCCTCCAAGCAGGGAGCCCGATGCGGGGCTCGATGCAGGGCTCGATCCCAGGACACTAGGATTATGACCTGAGCCAAAGGCAGATGCTTAATGACTGAGCCACCCAGGCTCCCCTGACAGAAACTTTTTAAAAGGAATGAAGGATAGAGAAAAAGCAAAGGATTAAAGGAAGCTTATCATTTACCTTCTTAGAAGCTGTTAATTGAATTTAGTTTTTTTTTTTTTTTAAGATTTTATTTAATCATTTGACAGAGAGAGAGACAGCGAGAGCAGGAACACAAGCAGGGAGAGTGGGAGAGGGAGAAGCAGGCTTCCTGCCGAGCAGGGAGCCCAATGTGGGGCTCGATCCCAGGACCCTGGGATCATGACCTGAGCTGAAGGCAGACGCTTAACGACTGAGCCACCCAGGCGCCCCTTGAATTCAGTTTTTAACTCATCATAGGAAAAAAAAAAAAAAAACAGCAATAAAAGCTGCTTAAACAGAGATTTTGGAAGACCAAATAAGGTGACCTCTAAGTTCCTACTCAATCCTTTGATCTAAGATTCTAGGTTTTATTTCCCCAACAATGCTTTTGAGTGAATAGTGGCATTTAATGAATATGTATTAAATAAAACTATAATCTAAAATATTAGAACAGAAACAAACTGATGTTTTGGTTAAAAAACTTTATATTATTTTCTTAATTGGGTTTTCATAGTTTCATGAAGCTCATCAAGAGCTTGGCAATTGGTTTGTAAAATTCAGCTTCAGTTTGCTCCTTTGTAAGATGCTCTGTGGCTTAACCACGCAGGGCTGAGGTACCTTATGACTTTTTTCTTTTAGGTTAAAAGAAATAACAGAACTTTCCCAGGTCAAACTCTAGACACGATGCAAATTTAAAATAAAGTAAAGTAATTTAAGATGATACTTCATAGTAAGGTGCTTTTTTTTTTTTTTCCTAAGAGAATTCAGTAAGCTATTTCTGCTTAGTAGAGTTCTAAAATGTCTGGGCTGCAGAAACTCACAAGGCAAACAAGTAAAGGTGAAGAAACCAGAGAGCAAAAATTAAAACAGTAACCACTGCCCAACCCCCAAATGTGTCAGTAATCAAAGACTTCTTAACTTCATGGTCCTTCAGACTATGTGCAGTCCATAGTACAATAGCAACTGATTATCCAAGGCTAGTTGTAACTGTTGTAATTCTAAGCTCAAGCTTTTGCTTCTCTTGCAGTGCCTTGCTTGGAACAAAGCAGTACTTAATGCATGTTACTTTGATTTCATAAACAGAAAGTATCTAAAAATCAGAGGAGCTGGGTAACTTTGCTTAGGAACAAAGAGGATAACATTTTTAGTCTTACATATATATATATATTTTTAACTATTTTTTTAAAAGATTTTATTTATTTATTTATTTGACAGAGAGAGCGAGAGAGGGAACACAAGCAGGGGGAGTGCTCGGATGGAAGCCTGCCTCTCCCACTCCCCCTGCTTGTGTTCCCTCTCTCGCTGTGTCTTTCTCTGTCAAATAAATAAATAAATAAAATCTTTAAAAAAAAAGTTTGTCACATTTTCTTCCACCCTGTCTTCCTTTCATTCTCCCATTGATCCATCCCCAAACCCTCATTCTTTTTTCTTCAAGCACTGCCAGACACTGTGGATAAATACAAAATGAAGATTCATGGTCCCTACCCTTGAGGAGCTCATAGTGGGAGTGGGAGAGGGAGAAGCAGGCTTCCCGTGGAGCAGGGAGCCCGATGCTGGGCTCAATCCCAGGACCCTGGGGACCATGACCTGAGCCGAAGGCAGACGCTTAAGGACTGAGTCACGAAGAGTTCAACTCTTTGCCCATTGACACTGGCCCAAATGCTATGACACTGCAAATCATATCTTGTTTTTTTGTACACTTCATTTTGCCCATGTCAGCAGAACACAACTAAGTAGTGAACTGGCTTAAAAATTTAATACAAATAATCATACTTTCTCTACTTCCCCTGTAATTCGGCACATCCCATTTGTATAGATAATAGACTAAATTTTACTCATTTCAAGTACAATAAATATTTGTCGATTGACTTGGTGTTTGCAAATATAAGCCTTGTTTTCAGTTCAAAGTCTACATTTTATGGGTAATCTAAAAATATTAATTCCTATGTCTGTAATATCCCATTCCTGAGCACACGTACGTTCACAATATTCCCAAACTGCTCCTTCCAACAGAGCTTGCTTGGGAAGGAAATTTCAGAAAAGCATCCATAAGGAGGAAAGCCCGACAACGCTGCTGGAGCTGTCGAGGTGACCAATAGCAACTTACTGGTTCAAAGTAACAACAACAACAACAACAACAACAACAACAAAGAGCAAGGGGGGATGGGTGGAAAAAGGGGAAACTCCATCGAAGATGGAAGTGACAACTCCCAGTGGCTTTTAGATTCCATCCGCACAGGGAAAATGAAAAGGTTAGAAAACAGTGACAGGGCGGTGTCCCCTGCCATGATTCAATTCACGCTGCACTAGTAACCAGCCACACAACTGCCTCACCCGAGTGGGCTTCCTCAGTGCCCAGCTGTCCCCTCGGAATCGCAAGGAGAGCGGTACCCCTCCCCAGGAGTAACGATTAGGGGAGATCACTGCTGGCAGAAACTCCGCCACAGAGGAGAGTGGCAGCCGAGGGGCTGCCCTCTTCGGCGCGCAGGTGGGCGGGCGCCCCAGGCCGAAACGAAGCAGCGCGAGGAAGGGGGGGTACCGGTGGCTCTCCCAGCGACCCCTGCCCGCCCCGCCAGGGGGAGCGTCTGCGCCACGGCCGGCGGCGGGGACCCGGCGGGCGGCGCTGGGCGGTGGCTCGGCGGCGCGGCTGCCCTCCCGCGTCCCCACCCCCCTCCCTGCCCGCCCCCGGCGCGGCCCTGCCCGCCCCCTCCGCCCCCTCCCGCGGCGCCATGCGCAGACTCAGTTCCTGGAGAAAGATGGCGACGGCCGAGAAGCAGAAACACGACGGGCGGGTGAAGATCGGCCACTACATCCTGGGGGACACGCTGGGGGTCGGCACCTTCGGCAAAGTCAAGGGTGAGGACCGCTGGGGGCAAGGTTCGGCCCCAGCCCGCGATCCGGGCGACTTCCGCCTTTCGCACCTCTTCATCCTCCCCTGCCCCGGCGTTCCTTCTCTCCCAGGCTCGGCAGCCCCCGTCCTGGCTCCAGCGGGAGCGGAGTCAGAGGCCACCGCGGGACTGCGGCGCGACCCTCCCCGGCCGGGTGGGGGTGGGGACCGGTCGCCATGGCGACGGCGCCGCGGCCCGAGGGGCTTGCCAGTGCGAGGGGCGGGGATGCGGCGGTGCAAACTTCCCCAGGTGGGGCAGGCTAGGGTCGCGCAGCTGCTCTCAGCGCTAGGTGGGGGCGCCGGGGTCTCGGCCCGGAGCCTTGAGGAGAGGGCCTCTTGTTCGCTGGGGCTGTGCTCGCTCGTCTCAGGGCCAGCCCATCGCTTCCCTGGCAGTCCTCAGGATTGTCCGTATTTCCGTCCTCTTTAGGAGGTTCTCGACTTACCTGCCCGGGCTGGTTCTCAGGTGTGAAATGTGTCTCCCCGCCCCCCGCCACCACCTTCCCCAAAAAGTAAGCTTACTTTGGGGGTAGCTTAGAATTTTAAAAAAAGGGCCATCTCGTTGGGAAGGATGACTAAATTTTTTTCGGAGCAGTTAATGAATGTAAACTGGTCCGTATTTGCGATGCATGGTTTATGTTCTGAATGCAGACTCTGTGCCTTTAGTGTTTCTGAATTATCAGTTTTGCAGACTCTGTGTGCCAAACCTGGTAGGTAGTGCAGATGTTGCCTCCAGATAGTATTTATTAGCTCATTAATGTAGTTCGTTTCCATTTATTTTCTCAGGATATTTATGTTTTAATAATTTAGTGCACATCATTTGAACTTTTTTTCTTTAAGTAAAGTGTGGAATCTCTTACCCTTGTGTTTCAGCACAGTATTCTGGAAATAACAAACTTGATCACCAGTCCACCAATTCTGGCACAAAAAGTTTAATTGAAAACTTTGTGAGGCGTAAATATTTTTTTTCTTTAAAATATTTGACTTTGTTATTAGGGATGTAGAGGAGGGAAGCATGGGACTGATAAATATAATTCATGCATTGGCTTTGGATATATAATAACCAATGACTTGCATATACTAAGCTCTTGGTAAATATTTGACTTGAAAGAAAAAAGTTGTGAAAGTGTACAGTGAATTAACTAACTGAGCCTTGCTTTACCGGAGCTAAATAAACATTTTCTGATTTTATCTAGGGATGGAAGAGGAGAACCCTTCCTTCTCTTGCTCTTTCTGAGTCATAGAACTGGAAAATTGCTGTATAGCCCACAGGGAAGCAACTGCCTAAGCCTTCTTATGAAAATCAGCAAGGCCAACAATGTAAGAAAGTAAGAAGCAAATGCCAGAATAGGGTAATAAGAGCCATCAGGGTGGGTCTGTATTAGGTCAGTAAGATGTCTCTGTGCCCTTAAAATTATTTATCTTTGGCTGTGTTGTCTCTTTACTTGTTAGCAATTACAAACTGCTTTACAAATATTTGTAAGAAATGCTCAGTAGTGCCCCCAAATAGTGATGACAGTCTTGATACCCTCACTCCTCCCAGGGTTCTGCTTGGATTAGGATGCTCATCATTCTATTAAAGACCTGTGCAAAGTCAGGTCTCATTTTCTTATTTGCTAGGTAGCTTTTGGCATGGCAGATAGGAAAGCAAGAGAAATTTTTCATTTTCTGGATTTGATCTGTGTTGTGGCTGTGACATGAATCCTTCCAGTGAGTGCTGTTCCTTAACCTTCGTTCTTCCATATGTGCCTCTCTTGAAGTATTATACTATCAAAGTCAACCTCTCCAAAGTATAGAAAAGCCAATATTCATCAAAGAATCACAGGTTTCATAGATAGGGTTAAATTTATTCATAAATACATTAGTTGATATTGGTCAAAATCCTCAACCAGTGCATTTTTAAGTTGTTAAACAGTTGGGATGCTTTCTGCTCCAAGTGCAGTAATAGAAAATCCAACTCAACCTAGCCAAGAACATCTCTTTCTGTGGTTCTTTCTCCAAAGCATGGAAGCTTCAGCATACCTCTCATGAGTGTCACTGGCTCATCCTGTCCCTGGGGCCAGGGATGCCATGTGCTAATTGGGTTAGGCTTGTGTTCCTAAGTAGGTACTAGCAAAGGAGATTCCATTACCCTTGGTGGAATATGGCCCACTGTTGAATGTGTGTGTGGTGGGGGCATCTTTTTCTGAAGAATTTAGTATGGAGAGACAGGATAAATATCTATACAGAATGGGTATTAATTGTTAGGAGAAAGGCGGACATAGCTGCTCAGTGAGCAGGCAAAAACAACTATTACAGTGGTGATGTTGGTAACTTAGCCTTAATTTGACAAGAATTCTTATCAATGATATGATTAATCATATATTTCAATGGAGATAATTTGGAGTAGATAGAGCTTTTAAAATTAGTTACACATTGGTAAATTTAACATAGAAAAGGAATCTAATAGAAGATATGATATTGATATGCAGAAAAATTCCCAATATGATTTTACATGCTTAGAAGAAATTTAATTTTGGGGGGGTGAAGGCGATTAAAAATTCGCAGTGATTATTTTGTTTCCTACTACAGGCTAAAAAAGTCACTTGGTAACCTAATGATACTATTGTGAGGAGAAAGTTTAAACAGACTACTAGGGTTGGTTTGGGATTATGCTTGAATTATCTTTTATTATTCCCAAGTTATCTTTTTTTTCCCCCCTGGTTATCAAGGTGTTAGCCTCTCCTCCCTTGCAGGGTCCACGTGCCTTTCCCCAGGTACAGCAATTATAAAAGCATGGATGAAAAGAGAGTCATGTTTCTATTGCAGTAAATTAAAATGGTAGTTTTTATTAAGTTTTCCAAGAGAAGAGAAGACGGTTTTTTTAGTGGTGTAGGTGGTCTTCAGCAAATAAGTTGTTTATACATGCAACCTATTTATTAAGTTGGTAAGTATTTTTCTACATAAAACTGCAATTTCAGGTAAATAGGTGACTATTCTCTTTGTCTTTTTATTTAAAAATTTCTTTAAGGAGGGGGTTCCTGGCTGGCTCAGTCAGTAGAGCATGCAACTCTTGATCTTGGGTTATGAGTTCAAGCCCCCACATTGGGTGTAGAGCTTACTTAGGAAAAAAAATCTATATGTTATATAAATATGTATATATCAGCATGGGTAGGTCTCAAGTTTATAAGGTTAGGCCACAAAAACCAAAGAAGTAGAACATGTACTGTCATGTTATTTATATAAATTTTTAAATCATACAAAAACACCCAAGCATTGCTAGTGAGAGTAAATTGTTGCCACCTCTATAGAGTGTGACAATGTTTATTAAAGTTAACCCAGCAATTCAACCTCTAGGAATTTATCTTATAGATATACTTGTGTGTGTATGAAATAATGAGTTATTCATTGCCATATTATTTATAAATACAAAAGGTTGGAAATAACCTTTGTAGTAGGACAGTAGTTAAATTATGGCTATCCATACAATGATATACCTTGCAAACATAAAGAAAAAAACAAGAGACTATATATAATTTAAGAAGCAATTTCCAAGGTGTATTTTTAAGAGGAAGAATAAGGGGGTAGTAGAACAAATGTGTATAGTATACCTACCATTTGTGTGTAAAAAATAGGGGCAAATAAGGTATTTAAGTGTAACTACTTGCATATATATATGGAGCGTCCCTTTAAAGATAAACATGAAACAGTTACATTAGTTGTTCAGAGTGGGGGAACTAGGTAGCAGGGGGACATTTCACTGTATATCTTTTTGTGTTGTTTAATTGTGCAGTGCAGGTATTATGTATTCAAAAGAATATAAAACTAAATTTGTAGAAATAAATGTAGGGAAAACATTGTTACAGTATTGTTTATGGATTCATACTCTAGGGGAAGATAAAGGAGAAAGGGATCTGGGAGGAGGCATACAGAGCTTCACTTGCATCTGTGATGTTTTATTGCTTAAGCTGGTGGTGGGTGGAACATGGGTATTTGGTTTGCCTTTTGGGATGCCTGAAATGTTACATTAAGAAAACCTGCCTTTCTCAGATTTCCACTATAGCTTTTAAAGCTCATCCTTCTCCAGGTTTAAGGTATTTCCCTTATACTTCTAGAAGTGGGATTTTTTTTTTTTAAGATTTATTTATTTGAGAGAGAGAGAGAGAGAAAATGCACAAGTGGGGGGGAGGGGCAAAGGGAGAGGCAAAGAGAATCCTAAGCAGGCTGCACGGCTAAGCATGGAGCCCAACTGCAGCTCAGTTTACAATCCCAAGATCATGACCTGAGCCAAAATCAAGAGTCCTGTGCTTAACAGACTGAGCCCCCCAGGCACCCCGGAGTGAGATTTTTTTTTACTCTTTTAATTTTATTTATTTATCTTAAAGATTTTATTTATTTATTTGACAGAGAGAGACACAGTGAGAGAGGGAACACAAGCAGGGGGAGTGGGAGAGGGAGAAGCAGGCTTCCCGCAGAGCAGGGAGCCTGACGCGGGGCTCTATCCCAGGACCGTGACCTGAGCCGAAGGTAGATGCTTAACGACTGAGCCACCCAGGCGCCCCTACTCTTTTAATTTTAGAGCGGGAATGAAATAGGCGATCAGAGTATCTTCAGGAGATAATTCTTTGTGGCACCTCTTTCCTATTTAAAATTTTCTCTTTCACAGTATGATCTTGTTTCACTTCATGATTATATATCTGATTAGAAGAGCATTTGTTACAGTGTTCTACAGGTAGACAAAGTTCCCTTTGGAAAGCAATAACAGGTTGTTAGCTAGTAGTTGACTAATCCAATGTTCTTGTGAGGGAGACATTGTGAATTTCGGTAACCTTTGCTGTGGGTGACCTACAAGTCTTCCGTGGCAGAAATACTTGTCTTCCGTTTTGTTCAGAAACAGTATCATGGGGCGCATGGGTAGCTTAGTCGGTTAAGTGATCGACTCTTGATTTTGGCTCAGGTCATGATCTCAGGGTTGTGAGATGGAGCCGCACATTGGGCTCCGCACTGTGTGTGGAGGCTGGTTAGGACTCACTCTTTCCCTCTCTCTCTGCCCCTCCCCCCACTCACACTTGCTCTCTCTCCAATAAATAAATAAATAAATAAAATCTTTTTAAAAACCCAGTATCTTAGCACTACTGTAAAACGGTGACAGTCTGCAGAGTAAGATTTTGAGCTTTGGAAAGGGGGCTGGTTCTCTTAATGCATATTCCTGACAGGGTCTGCTTGATACTCATTGATTCTATGGAGCAGCAGTTAATTTGGCTGCAACTAAATTTAGTCAATAGAGAATCCTTTGCTTAGTTTTGAGAAAGCAGTTCAGGGTTTGAAGTTTGATATTGTGCCCAGCTCCCCCCCCTCCCCCCCTGCAATTTTCTACTGCATATTGTTGGTGGGGTAGAGTAGATAGGTCATAAGACTTGGAGTCAGAAGGCCTATCCCAACTTGATCACTTAATAACTTTACTTCATCAAGTTACATAATCTCTTAGAGCCTCATAATTACCTATATCATAGGTTTGTTGTGAGGCTCAAATGTGATAATGTGTTTTTTCCAAGCTATAAAACACTGTTTTCTTTTTTTAAAATATTTTATTTATTTATTTGACACAGAGAGAGAGAGAGACACAGCAAGAGAGGGAACACAAACGGGGAGTGGGAGAGGGAGAAGCAGGCTTCCCGCGGAGCAGGGAGCCTGATGTGGGGCTCGATCCCAGGACCCTTGGATCATGACCTGAGCCGAAGGCAGACGCTTGACGACTGAGCCACCCAGATGCCCCTAAAACACTATTTTCAAAAGTATTATGTTCCTGAAATTCGGATATTGAAGTGTGTTGGTAATTGGGTTCAAGGCAAAATAACTGTTCCTATAATTAAGGAAAAGAACAGATTGTCATATGATAGCTTTAAATTACCAAGATTTTGCTGGGAAGAAAGAGGGAGAAAGATGATACTCAGAAGGGCTATTGCCTGCTCTGAAGGAGAAAATATTTGAGCCATCAGTGTTGGGACATTACTTGAAAACTTTGGAGGGAAAAGTCTGTATCCAAGTAAGACAGGTTAAAAATGTTTAATAGGTTTCTTTACCAGGCAATCCAGAGCCATTATTGTGTTAATATGCATAGCGGGTTTTCAAAAGGGAGAGCATACATCCTTTCCTAGACTTCCTTGCTTACAAAGTCTTTTTCTGTCTGTGTAGAGGCTTCAGTCCTAGTATTTCGTAGATCGTAATTCTTAAAATTCATTGTGATAATTTTAGTTTTATGATTTTTCTAGCCCACAGAAAATTTGAATTCCCAAATTAGAACATTGGAGAGGGGGCTGTAAAAGTTGACTCCTAATAGGCTGTGAGGGTGAGACAACTTCAAAAAGCAGAAAACTGGGGCACCTGGGTGGCTCAGTCGTTAAGTGTCTGCCTTTGGCTCAGGTCATGATCTCAGGGTGCTGGGATCGAGCCCCACATCGGGCTCCCTGCTTGGCGGGAAGCCTGCTTCTTCCTCTCCCACTCCCCCTGCTTGTCTTCCCTCTTGCTGTATCTCTCTCTGTCAAATAAATAAAATCTTAAAAAAAAAAAAAAAAAACCCACCAAAAAGCAGAAAACTACGGAGCTGGAACATAATACCTAGGAGCAAGAAGTCCTACCCAGCTAACTCCCACAGATGTCACTGTGGAGGGCACAGGGGAGTAACTGATACTCATATAGGTGGACATTTGCTTGGTTCTCAGTCATTACGTACAGCGTGTTCCATTTAAGAATTCTTGGGGCATTTGTAGTGCAAATTAGAAAACTGGTTTTCAAAAAAGATTACTTTTGTTAATTTTAATGGTGAATATCATATTTTAGAAAAAAACTGTTTTCTAGGGCTGCAATCACAAAGTACGACAAACTGGGTGGCTTCAAACAACAGAAATTTATTCTCTCCCAAGTTCTGGAGGCCAAAAAATCCCAAATCAAGGGATTTGTAGGGTTACACTCCCTCTGAAGGTTCGTGGTGAGAGTCTGTTCCTTTCCTCTCCAGCTTTTGGTGGCTCCTGGTGTTCCTTTGCTTGTGGTAGCAAAACTCCAGTCTCTGCCTATGTCTTCCCATGGCTTCCTGTGGGTGTGTCTGTGCTCTCTCCTCTTCTTATAAAGGATACCATTCATTAGATCTAGAGCCCACTCTAAATCTAGGATGATTACATGAACTTCAGATCCTTAACTGATTACATATGCAAATACCCTGTTTCCACATAAGAGCACATTCTAGGTTCTGGTGGACATGAATTTGGGGTGCAGGGGCACTATTCAATCCATTACACTTGTCATTTTATATGCTTTTGGTTTTATGTTCTTGTTTTCTCCCTTATAACGCTTTAATTTTTGAGAAACTTCTATTTATTTTTTTAAAGATTTTATTTATTTATTAGAGAGAGAGAGAGAGTGAGAAACAGCATGAGAGGGGGGAGGGTCAGAGGGAGAAGCAGGCTCCCTGCTGAGCCGGGAGCCCGATGTGGGTGGGACTTGATCCCAGGACTCCGGGATCATGACCTGAGCCAAAGGCAGTCGCTTAACCAACTGAGCCACCCAGGTGCCCCTAATTTTTGAGAAACTTTTAAATTGATCTGGTAGAATGAATAAAATGTGTTCTTGGTATCTTGTTTTAAAACATTGAAATTGGGGCGCCTGGGTGGCTCAGTTGGTTAAGCGACTGCCTTCAGCTCAGGTCATGATCCTGGAGTCCCGGGATCGAGTCCCGCGTTGGGCTCCCTGCTCGGCAGGGAGTCTGCTTCTCCCTCTGACCCTCCCGACTCTCCCCCCTCTCATGCTCTCTCTCTCTCAAATAAATAAATAAAATCTTTAGAAAAAAAAAAAAAACATTGAAATTGATATGAGGCAGGTTTTTAGTAGACTGAATTAATTTTCTCATATAGGATAAAGATCATAGTAGCAGTGCCAGGCATATAGTAGGTGCAGTACTCAACTATTTCTTAAATGAATGAATGAATTTTTAGAATAATTTTTACTGGTATGGGGCAATTCAGTCTATTATTCTTTTCAAAACTATATAGGGGTACCTAGGTGGCTCAGTCGGTTAAGTGTCCGACTCTTGATTTTGGCTCAAGTCATGATCTCAGGGATCTCTTTCCTGTTCCTCAGTTACCTGTAAAGTGTTACTAATAATGTCAGTCTTCTGGGGTTGGTTAGAGTTAGAGCATCAGTAGGTTTGGGCATAAAGTGGGTATGTCATGAATATTAACTACACAGTTGTGTATCTTAATTATGTTACGTGTTATAAATCAAGTAGATTTATATTTTTAAATAACCTGATTTAAACTCAAGTCTGATTAGCCTGTGTTTTAGCTCTGTGCTCTTGTATGACTAAGTGTTCCTGTAGTTTTTAGATAGTAGGTGAAATCACTGTCAAGGATTTGGTGCTAAGTGTGTATGTTTAGCAATAATATGTTGAAAATTAACCAAAGTCAGGGAAGGGTTGAACTTTGGAAGCTAGAAATCTCAGGATTGGTGGTGCTGGAAGGGGGGAGGATGGGGCAGGTTGTGGAATTGAAGCTTATGGGGATGGGAGCTAGATGCATAGAAATTATAGCTATTATTTAGCACTTATTAGGGCTTAAAGGAATGCTACTGAATCTAAGTGGATAAGGAGGACAAATCAAAGAGCTGAGATACTTGGCCATATGTGGATTAAAGCAGAAAATTTAGGGCTGATTAAATAGTGATGGGGGCAGATTTGGGAGCAGTGAAAAATAAATAGCTCTAAATAGTGATAGCCACCATTTATTTATCAAGCATTTACTATGCCATGAAAAGTGCTTTACAAACCCTACTTCATGCATTCCTTACAGTCACTCTTATATGGAGTATGTGGTATTCTTATTTTTATAGACAAATAAATAGAAGGTTGAAGTAATTTAACTTGCCCAGGTCAAACATTAAGTAAACAACCTTCATACTGGAAAGAACCCAGGTCTGTGTTTTGTACACAGATTGCCTTCTCATGTAGAAGGAGAATGGGGCGTTCAGCCCTATTTCTAAAAAAGGTGAATCTAACACCCATCATTGTTTTTTTTTTTTTCTTCCCTTTCAGATATTTTAATTGTAAAGAATATAAAACAGTAAGTAAAATTTGAAAAAAATCACTGTAGGATAACTATTTTCATTTTAGCACATTATCATTGTCATATAAATATTTTTGATATAGCTAGAAAGTGTAGAATGCATATATAATTTTTGTGTGCTCTTTTCATATTTATAAGAACATTTTCTATAGTCTTATGAGAAAGTCTGTTATGTTGGAATAGCAAGGTATTAAACTGTTCTCTGAAATTGGTCATTTAGGTTATTTGCCGTCTTTGTTCTTAAATAAGACACTATAATAAAAACAATTATGCACATTTAAAAAAAAGATTTATTTAGGGCACCTGGGTGGCTCAGTTGGTTGGGTGACTGCCTTTGGTTCAGGTCATGATCCTGGGACGCATCGGGCTCCCTGCTCAGCGGGGAGTCTGCTTCTCCCTCCGACCCTCCCCCCTCTCATGTGCTCTCTCTCTCTCTCATTCTCTCTCTCTCAAATAAATAAAAAAAAAGATTTATTTGAGAGAGAGAGAAAGAATGAGTGGGGGGAGGGGCAGAGGAGAGATTTTCAAGCAGACTCCCGTGTGGAACCCAACCTGGGGCTCGATCTCAGGACCCATGAGATCATGACCTGAGCCAAACCAAGAGTGGGATGCTTAACTTATTGAGCCACCCAGGTGCGCAATAATTATGCACATTTTTAAATCTACTTAATTCTAAGTTAAATTCTGAGTAAGGGAACTACAGATTTTTAAAAAAATATATTGCTCTTAATGCTATTCTAAGATACCAGTTCCCTTTTATTTCCCTAAAATGTTCTATTGGTATACCAGCCATGAAAAAGGAGTTAGTGCACTAATTTTCCCTTAAAAAAACAAATTGATCATGTACCCTGCTTATTTATTTACTTAATAGTAGTGTGTGTCTGTGTTTGTGTGTGTGTGTGTGTGAGAGAGAGAGAGAGAGAGGATTTGATTTCGTTACAGTGGCTGTCATGACACCTTCCCCTCCCTTGCTACTGTTCAATTTTTGTTTGAATACTATTTATACAGTCATACTTCTGTGATTTGTATTGCTTCAAAAATGAAGATATGCCTCTGTTTCTTCTAATTAATTTATAATTTGATGAAATGGTCATGTATTAGAAAAAAGTGTTCAGTTGTACCTTGATTGTTTGGTTATTGATTTCATTCTATTCATTTAGCTTTCTCTTGGAGGGGGCTTCTATTATTCACAGGTGGAATTATACTCTACTCTCTCTTGTGCATGAGTTGAATTTTACTTGATTCCCTGTTCTTTATCTATCACCATCCCTTGGCGCAAGCCAAGCTACTCATGCTGTTTGACAAAGTCCAAGTATAGGGGACGATCCTGAAAACAGAAGACTCCACAGCTGGCTCCTGCTATTCTCTTTCATTTTGTTTATGGCAATCTTTATAATTGTGGGAATATTTCTGGGGTTTCATGATAAAGTGACTACTCAGTTACGCCTATCTAAGCAATCATAATGAAACTAATTCCACGAAGAATTAGTTTCTATAGAACAAAATAACAAGACGGTCACACTCTGCCTAGCACCTTTCTCTTTGAGTACTGTTTTTTAGTTTTAGCGAAAGCCAATAAGCAGAAATCAATAAAGGTCATGTTAATCATTACAAAGGAAAAATGAAAGAAGGCTATGGCTGTAATCCAGAAAATGATCTAAGATTTGGAAAAACAGAAATAGCCTAACATACAAATAAAGTTCCTCCGATGTTGTCAGGAGGAGATGCTTGCAACCTGACCCTGTGTCTGTGTCTCCTCATTCGCCAACGCCATCCTTTCCTACGAGAGACCCACCCCGGCTGGAGCTGGACTCCAGCAATCCCTCTTTTTCTTGTTAATTTCTTCCTCATTTTTGGTATGTGTTCCATAAAATTTTCGGTCACATTTCTGCAACGTACTGCTTTCTAAATGATTTTAATTGTTCTGTTGTAAAATTCATCCTGCTCTGCTCTTATTTTGTAACTTCTGTATTTCTTTTTTTAATTTAAAAGATTTTATTTTTAAGTAATCTCTGCCCCCAGTGTGGGGCTCAAACTTACAACCCTGAGATCAAGAGTCCCATGCTCTACTGATGGAGCCAGCCGATGCTCCATAACATCTGTATTTCTTACCACCTTGTGATAGTTAATTTTTTATACAACATTCATGTAGTTCTTGGATGAGCATTATTAATGTCTGTTCTTTTTGCTTTAGTCTTTTGCACTTTAAAACTTTTTGGTTTTTCTTACTTTACAGTTATTTTGGTCATCTTCAGAGGCCAGGAAGGTCCCAAGGACCAGGTTGCTTTTGGTTACTGCTGTTTTCTGTGGCAGTGTTACTGGCATATAGTAGATGCCCAGTACATGAATGCATTTGAGAGAATGCTTTGAATCTCCTATTTCAGTTCCTTATTTAATGATAGAATATACATCTGGAGTTTCAGTA
Source organism: Neomonachus schauinslandi (assembly GCF_002201575.2). NCBI lineage: Eukaryota > Metazoa > Chordata > Mammalia > Carnivora > Phocidae > Neomonachus > Neomonachus schauinslandi. Next base: position 119,005,215 of record NC_058409.1, read on the forward strand.
AGACCCAGTTGTTACCTAAAGTTAATTGGGGTTGAAATTCGGCTGAGCAGGGTGGGATATGAGGGAACTGTGGTTGATTTGTGATGAATTGGAGTTCAGTCCCCAATGGATTCTGCTTTCATATTCTTTCCAAATCTTTCCAAAGTCTGCCAGTAGTATCCAGTATTGTGGCTGTCCTAGTCTTGTTTCAGCTATGCAATTAATGAGAGGGTTTCTACTAAGCCATTGCTTGGAGATTTTGGGGGTAGTTGGGACAGATGAGATTACTACTTGTTCAGGTATCAATACACTAGGTCTAAGAAAGAAGATGCTTCCTGAATTGGGGTTTAACAGTCAAGTTGACTGCTCTTAATCGCATCTGATTGATATAGGAGATTGGAGAAAGCCTTATCAGAAATTAGAATGTGCTTCTAATTTCCACAGTCCATTTCAGCTACGATTATAGCTTTTTCTGGATCCCCCAATGTAAAATATCAATGTATATTTTAATGAGTTTTTGATGGAAGTATGTCCAGTGCATTCTTACTCTGCTATCTTTCAGGAAACTTCTGTAATTTCTTAGCCATGGATGGTTTTGAGATTAGTTGAGCTATACAAATGGTGGTTATAAGAAAATTTAGAGATTCCATTTACATTGTAGTAGTTTAAAAACTTTTGATTCTGTGACAGTGCTTTGGGTTAGGGTAGACTATGGTGCAGTTACACATTTGCTCACTTGCTGGAAAGATTTGTATTATAGAGGGATTGTGCAGGTTAAAGAATCTGGACAAAATGGAAGGTGAACTTCGGTGGTAAATTGTATTTTTGAAAAGGATTGAGACATACTCTGACTTAAATACTTTTCTTGGAGTCTTACTTAACAAAGACTTTTTTCTCCAAATGTGGAATATCTATATAACCTAACCTTGGATTTAATATTATTAATTAAAACATTTAAGGAAAGTAGCAAATGCTTAAAAAAATTCAAAATAATGAGGAATTACCCCATCTCCTGCCCCTCTCAAATGCTGGGGTTATGGTGGGGTAGAAGAGCCCATCACTCATTATCTTGGTTAGCTGGTAGGGGGAAAATGTTGAATTGTTGAAAACCATTGGACCTGATGATCTGTAGAGTTCTCTTTAGTTTCTAAAATTCTATGCTTTTTATTGTTATATCATCAAGAGCAAATATTAAGTGAGGAGCAAGCAATGAGTGTTTTGTCTTTTAGAAAGATAGTTTAATTATCTTGTTGCTCCCTTGCTTTAAAAACCTGCAGTGGTTCATAATCCTTGAGGGTTTTTAAAGGGTGGGCAGGCTCAACTCCATCCCAAATCCCAGATCAAGCGGGAAGGCTTGATTGGAATAATGAGGAAAAATTCTTTGTTTAAAATAATGTTTTAAACATAAGAAGTTTAAAATATCAATGTTGAGTTTTCAACTTGGAAATAGTAAGAAGTATTGTGTTAATCTGCTAAGGGTTTCCATAACAAAATACCACAGACTGAATGGCTTTAACAACATATTTTCTCACAGTCTGGAGGCTTAAAGTTTGAGATTGAGGTTTCAGTAGGGTTGGTGCCTTATGAGTCCTAAGGAGAGGACTCCTTAGCTTGCAGATGGCTGCCTCCTCCCTGTGTCCTCACACGGTTTCCTGCGTGTACCCTGTTGTCTCTCTGTGTGTCCAGATTTCCTCTTAGAAGGATATCATGAGTCAGGGTGGATTAGGACCTACCAAAACTGTCTCATTTTAACAGTCATTTCTTTAAAGGCCCTATCTCTAAATACTGTCATATTCTGAGACCAGGGTTAGGGTTTCAACATAAGAATTTTGGGGGAGACACAATTTAGTACATAACAAACATTAATAACTAAGAAGGGATTTCTTACTTATCATTATCTTTGCTTTTCAGCTGGTAATTATCAAGATTGCCAGGGAGAGCTCTCAGCTATTAGTCTTACAAACTATGTTCTAAGTTAGAAGAGAACATTTTCTTCCTAAAAAGCTAAACCCCTAAGTCACTTATTAAAACAAAACTTGATACATATATATTTCAAAAAGTCAAATAGTGTTAAGAGGTATGGTATATTTATAAAACAGAATTCCTTACCCTCACTCTCAACTCTTTTCTTCTAGTATTTATTTCTAGTTGTTTTTTTTTTAACCTCTATATTTCTAATTGATCTATGCATGCATACAAGCTATTTCTTAATTCTTGTTGATGGATTTTTGTTGTTGTTGTTGACTTTCTATTATGGTACATAAGGATTTCAGTTCTCTTACACCTTTTCCTCTACACCCTCATTCTTCTAATATAATTATATCATACTTAAAAAATCCATATTTAGCATTTCATAATTGTGACTGTGTAAAAACTATTTGCCAAGCCAATACTGTGACTGTTTTCTTTCTTTATAATTTTTCCTGGAGTTATTAAATTACCTTGTTTTTTTCCATTTGCTTAGTTTTCTTTGAACCTGAGGCTATATTTCTTGTATCTTCAAATGCCTTTGTCAAAATCTCTCTCAATACAATATTCTGTACTTTGAAACCTGTAGGATAATTTATCAGTCTCCCCTTCCTGCAGCCATCTTGGATCCTCTATCACAGTTCTGTCTGGATTTGTTGCCTCTAGGCCATCTACACATCTGTTACCTAGGACTTTGCCTCATTACCATATTGGGGATTATCTTAGTTTTTCTCCTGTACTGGATCCCTTCTTTACTGGATATTATCTTCCTTGGTTTATTTTCCTGATTTTGATAGGATATATATTCTACAGTAGGTTCTAGAGGAAGGGTAAATAAAAGCTAAGTTTTGGAGACTAAATTCTTCTATCACCATTGATTATCTGGGCATAGCATTCAAAATTGAAAGAAAATCACTTAATTTTTTTAATTCTTAAAAATAGAAACTGCATGTTCATGAACTGAAATTTGGAAGGTTCAAAGGGTTATGGGTAGGGGAAATGTGTCTGTAGCAGGAGGGAGTTTTTTTGGGATGACGAAACTGTTATGTATTTGATTCTAATGGTGGCTTTACCAGTTTCTATATGTTAAAATCCATAGAACTGTTCACCAAAAGAAAATAGTTATTTTTTTTAAAAGTTCAGTTTGTATGTATGATAGCTTAAGAACTAAAAAATAAGTAAGAATTTAAAAGGGCAAAAAGGTATACAGCAAAAAGGAAGTTTCTTTTCTTTCTCTCTCAGCTTTCCAGTTTTCCTTTCTGGAAGAAACCACTGTTACCAGTTTCCTATGTATTCTACCACTTAATCACTCTTGGACATATAAACAACATTTAGGGGCAAATCAGGCAGAACTGAAAGGAAGTTAAATTTGCTCAGTATTTTCTGAGATTACTACTCTTAGAATAACATCTAAAATGTTATTAATCAAGCCTGGCACTAATTTGTTAAAATTATTTCTCCTACAGTTGGCAAACATGAATTGACTGGGCATAAAGTTGCTGTGAAGATACTCAATCGACAGAAGATTCGAAGCCTTGATGTGGTGGGAAAAATCCGCAGAGAAATTCAGAACCTCAAGCTTTTCAGGCACCCTCATATAATTAAACTGTAAGATCTGATTATATTAAATATAGTCATATCATTTTTTAATCATTTTTGTTAACCTGCTTAATCTGACAAGTGAGAAAGATGACTGACATTTCTTGAATCATCCCTCAAGGTTTTAAAATTTCTGCCTATTCATGTATTCATCTAACCCTGTTCATGGTCACTTAAATCTATGTCCATGTTTTGCCCTTGTGCTTATCAGCTGTTAACTTTCTCGTTCTTGTCCTCTGTACATGCCGTCTGATCGATAACTTTCTGTGCTCCTATTGCTATAGAGCCAACAATGATTTGCTAGTAGAAAATGTTGACCTCCACATTTCACATGATGTCACTTAGCCTCACTAGAGACAAGAGAAAGGCAGTAGAAAGGGTTTCCCCCCCACGCTGCTTATATCTGATAAAACAAATCACAAATGACAGAATTTCAGGAATCCAGTATTCAGAAGGGCAATAGTAGAATTCTGGTGGTTTTACAGTTGCCAATTGTAGGGTCTCCATAGAACTTACTTATTGCTCAGTTTTCTTATGCGGGCTGTCAGTTACAACTGCTAAGGCTTTTATACTGAACTGGCTGGCTCCAGATTTGTTTCACTCTCACCTCTTCTCATTTGCTGAGGTGCCATGGTTTTAAGGTGCATATGGGTGCTGATGACCCCTAAGTACACATCTCCTGCTTTCATACCTCTTCCCTGAATCCCAGTTTCATACACCCACTGCCTACTTTACATCTCCATTTGGATGCCAGAACTGAACTTTCAGTTATCCTCCCCCAGCCTGCTCTTCACACAGTTCTCACCCTCTGAGTTAATATCCAGTTCCTCAGGGCAAAACGTAGGAACCATCCTTAACTTCGTTGTTTCTCTCACTTCCTACCATCCATTCCATCTCTTTCTTCAAAATAGATCTAGGATCTTAGTGTTTCTCAGTTCCTTCATTGCCATCAACCTCGTTTGAGCCACCGTCATCTCTGTCATGGACTCCTGCAGTAGCTTCTTGCTTCTCCCTTTACCATCCGCAGTCAGTTCTTCACATTGCTGCCATAAATTAAAGCCACCCTTTTAATAGATCAGACCACATGACTACTTTGCTTAAAACCTTCAGTAGCTTTGCATCTCCCTTAGAGTAGAAGCCAAAACTTCATCCTGGCTTGTAAGGTTCTCTGTCCTTTAGTCTCCAGTTACCTCTTTTACTCCACATCCTGTTTCTCTCTGCCAACTCACTCTGCTCTGGCCTTCTTACCATTCCTCAAACATGCCAGGCAGGCTTCTACCTCAGGGCCTTTGCACTTGCTGTTCTCTCTGCCTGGTTCACTTTCTTCCTAGATCATGGTATGGTTTGCTCCCTTCTGTCAGGTTCTGCTCAAATGTTACTTTATCAGAGTCCTTCCTTAAACACCCTGTATGAGAGACTCCCCTCAGTTTGCTTTGTTTCTCTTCATAGCATGTTCCACCACCTGAGATATTGCTTGTTTATTTAGTGTCTGTTTCCTGGCTCCTGGAACATGAACTCCATGAAGGCAGAGAATTTGTTTTGTTCCCTGCAGTTTTCCCAGCTAATAGCATAGTGCCTGCTATATTATAGGCGCTTAGTGAATATTTACTGAATGAATGAATATACATGTTTTAATATTGGTAGATAATGTTTTCTCTCACCAGGTACCAGGTCATCAGTACACCATCTGATATTTTCATGGTGATGGAATATGTCTCAGGAGGAGAGCTATTTGATTATATCTGTAAAAATGGAAGGGTAAGCAGTTCTGATTTAATCCTGTATATATTTTGTAACTCCCCTTGTTCCTTACTAGCTTTAAGATGTCAGCGATTTTGTTAAGAGGTCTACTTAATAACCAGTTCCCTTAGTCATGTATTTGTTAAGAATCATAGACTATTTAGAGTTAGAAAAGACCTTAAAGATATTTCCTTAGCCTGCTTATGCAGATGTGGAAGCTGAGACTCACGATTTATATATTTACTCAGGGTCACGTGGTTTATTAATGACAGAATTGGATTGAGACCCCAGAACTCATGATCCTCCAACTCATGCTTTTGGGGTATACAAATACTTGTAACATGTATCTTGAAGTATATATTTAATCCTTACAAAATGTATTAATACTTAAAGATCTAGGCTTGCTAGTCAACCCTAGCCACATTTAAATTGCATTCATTTTTTGGTTTCAGAAATCTGATGTACCTGGAGTAGTAAGAACAGGCTCCATGAAGGAGGTAGGAATTAGACTTAAAGAATTTAGAGTTGGAAGGAACTTTAGAAGGCATTTGGAACAGGTCTTAAGTTACAGACCCAAAAAGTGAACACCGCCCCCCCAACCCATATTTTTTTTCTTAATACCCAGGTTATGTGGTACACTAAAACCTCTTTCTAGAAGACCTGTATCTAGCAATGAGAAGCCGTTTTTTCCCTCCCAATCTAAAGTTCTTTATATCATTCATTCATTTGTTCTATGTAGCGTATCTGTTTACTTTCATCAAAACCAAGCTCATTAAATGACCAAGTTAATTTTGATTTTACCATTTTTTAACATGGTTCTTTTCAATTTTCAGGTATTCTATTTCTCTGTTCACTAACCCTCCCTTCCCCCCCACTATGTTATGCCTGGAATAATGGAAACAGGCAAAAGTTGAATTGGCATCTTGTTCTCTTATCTTTTCCGTTTGTCATTTCTTGGTCATTTTGCTTTGCATTATGGGAATTTTCTTCAATTTTTTACCTGTTGCATATTAACATTTCAGCTGCCATATTTTCTATTTCAAAGATCTTTCTTGTTTTCTGAAATTTTCTTTTTTAAATAGCCAGTTCTGCTCAACAGATACAATAACCATATCTGTCTGAGGATAACAATTAGGTTTTTTTTTTTAAGTTTTTAATTTTAATTCCAGTATAATCAACACAGTGTGTTATATTAGTTTCAGGTGTACAGTCTAGTGACTCAGCAATTCTGTACATTACTCAGTACTCATCATAATAAGTGTACTCTTAATCCCCATCACCATTTCACCCATGGCCCCACTCATCTCCCCTTTGGTAACCATAAGTTTGTTACCTATAATTAAGAGTCAACAATTGTAGTGTTTTTTTGTTTTGTTTTGTTTTTGTTTTTTTAAGTCTTCATCTGTTTCCTGCATTGTTACTCTACCTTCTGTGCTCCATTTTATTGGTCTTGGTCTTTTGTACATGGCCCTTCCTCAGATGTCTGGTGATTCTTGGTTGTCTACTTATATTTATTTGAGTGAGGTACTGAATGCCAGGCTCATGTAGGTGGAACTTATTGATTGGTGGGCCTTCCCATCCTTTGCATAGGTAGGGATCTGTCCATTTTATTAGGATATACCAAATGTCCGTAATTTCAAATATTTTTCCTTAGATCAGAAAGTTGCTCCAGAAGAAACCTTCCAATTTTCTTGAGGGTATTAGCTGTCAGTACTCTGAGAGCTGAAATGGGAAGAGGCCTGCAAGTCTCAGTAGTTAGCATGTTGACTTCCACTTAATCCCCGTGTTTTCCTTCTGGTGCCTCATCTCTGCCTTGGTGTCCTTGAGAACAGAGCTGGTTCAGCCTTCCTAGAGTAAATCATGGGTCTTATTCCTCAGGTGGGGTGAGTTTAAAACTTCTTACTGTAATCGATTGTCCTGTTTTCAGTCCTCCTCTCATTTCTCCCTTCCCAAATTTCCAAGGCTTCTAAAAGCTTTTCCAGGGTTCTGTGTGCAGGCTAGTTTATTACTGGTTTCCACCTCTGTGGGCTTAGGTTTCTACTCTCTCTGTTGGTGAATTCTTTATCACTGTTCATCCATTGTACAGTTTAGTGACTCCTCTTTTTTTTTTTAATTTTTTATTTAAATTCAGTTTAGTTAACATATAGTATATTATGAGTTTCAGGGGTAGAATTTAGTGATTCATTGGTTGCATATAATACCCAGTGCTCATGACTTCAAGTGCCCTCCTTAATGCCCACTGACTCCTCTTGATGACTGTTGTCACTTCTCTTGCTCTTTTGTCTTTATATGCTAATGTCATTTTAGTGATGTTTCAAAGGGTGGAGACAAAAGGTTTGATCTGCCATGTTTAACTGGAAATATGCTTTAACTTTTCTAATATTCTTTTGTAGACTTCCCCTCCATCTTTTGTACTGTATTTGTCAATATAATATAATTTTAATTTTTGTAGCCTGTTTAGTTTACCTATTATATTTTGTTTAATCAGTTTTCGTTCACATTTAGAACACATTCTTTTTTTCACTTAGTATGTTTGATATAAAGTTGTATTAAAAAAGTGAACACTACATTTTTTCTAGAAATAAATGAGACTGCTAACACATTGTTATTTTCTCTAGAGGAAGGGTATCTCATAGCACTTCAGTAGTTTTAATTTTGCTTTCAAAAGAAATTACTAGTTTATCTTTTCTCCTAGATTGTCCATGCCATGTGAAGTGTAGAAGTCTGGTTTTAGAATGCTAATTTGTGGCCTCTGTTAGAGAATTGCATATTAGAGTCCTTTGCCTAGAGAACTAATAGGCTGTTTATTAAGTGTGACTTCTTGGTAGAGGCTCATTCAAGTAATGGTTATTACTTTTGAGAAAAAAAATCATAAGACAAGAGAATATGGATAAATGGAATGAGAAAGTTTTTTTTTTTTTTGAGTGAGATTTCTTAAAGAATTTTTTTTTTTTAAAGATTTTATTTATTTATTTGACAGAGAGAGACACAGCGAGAGAAGGAACACAAGCAGGGGAGTGGGAGAGGGAGAAGCAGGCTTCCTGCAGAGCAGGGAGCCTGATACAGGGCTTGATCCCAGGACCCTGGGATCAGGACCTGAGCCAAAGGCAGTCGCTTAACGACTGAGCCACCCAGGCGCCTCAAGAATATTTTTTAAAATGTTAGTTGCTACATAAGATAACTTTTTTCAGATACATGCTTTTTATATTTTATTAAACAAATGAATAAAGGTTTTTCTTTCGTTAAAACTAGAATGTCTTTATTTTAGGACATATAATTTGATTGCTTGCTAATTCATTAAAAATCTTGAATGTTACTTCCATATATAGTCTAAAATAGTATCATCCACCCCAACATAATTCTCTGTGCCCTTATTCTGCTTTATTTTTCTTCAAAACACTCCTTGATGTTATTTTTTTATATTTATTTTTTATTGTCGATTTTTTTTAAAGATTTTATTTATGTGATAGAGAGAGAGAACACAAGCAAGGGGAACAGTAGAGGGAGAGGGAGAAGCAGGCTTCCTGCCAAGCAGGGAGCCTGATGCAGGGCTCAATCCCAGGACCCTGGGATCATGACCTGAGCTGAAGGCAGACCCTTAACCATCTGAGCCACCTAGGCGTCCCTGTTGTCGATTTTCATCAACTAGATTAGGACCTTTGTTTTATTCATTGCTGTATCTCAAGTGTCTGAAACAGTGCATGGCACATTGAAGATGTTCAATAAATATTTGTTAAAGGAATGAAGGATTAAATGTTTCCAATTTTAGGAGAAAACACGTCTAGTTTCAAGTAGAAATTGAAACTATTTGACATAGCTCATGAAATATAGAGGAAAGCAAGCTATGACAATGTAGTCACAACGGTGATAACAAAGTTGAGTTACTGATTTGGGTTCCAAGATCCTCTTAGCATTTTGTGCTGTATATATCCATCTCCTCCCCATTTAAAAAATGTCTCAGGATGAGGTTCATTTGGAAGATTTCATGCATTTTGACAGTCTTATAGGGTGGAGAATTGCAGGTATAAGAATTTCTTCTGAAAAACACACTTTTAAAATGCCTCTCTACTTTTCTTAGCTGGATGAAAAAGAAAGTCGGCGTCTGTTTCAACAGATCCTTTCTGGTGTGGATTATTGTCACAGGCATATGGTGGTCCATAGAGATTTGAAACCTGAAAATGTCCTGCTTGATGCACACATGAATGCAAAGATAGCTGATTTTGGTAAGGAGATTTTTATAGTTTCGCGTATTCATTATGTTTAACGAACATCAATAGCATTCTTCAGATAACTTTTACTTCTGTGCAATGGATTGAGTACCCCCAAATAGTGTATCCTCACCATTTTGTCTGTGAGCATACAAAAAAGAGAAGAGATAAGGAATTCTCTTCTTAGCTTTATGTCTTTAAAATTGAGTCTTATGACAGTAGGTAAATAAGTTGGTAGCCTTAGAAGCATCATTTGATTTGAGACTATTATTTGTGAAGGAGAAGTTAGCAACCTTATTTCCAGTGTGTTCTTTTGATCAAGTATAGAGCAAGAGGAGAGACTGGAATGGAGTTACTCAAACTCTGAAAGCCAGAAGGTAAATTATATGAACAAAATTATTAAAAAAAAAAAAAAAAGTAAAATATTTTAAATGATAGAAAAGCATAATTTCAGCTTGGAGGAACATTATTTTGATTGTCAAAAGTGAATTTATTTTTTCTTTATTTTCTATGTAAATTGCCACTGACATTATTAAATCTAAGAAAATGAATCTCTGCAACTCTCTTTTGCTTAGCTTCAGTTCAAATCGGAGGAGATTGTTATAACTATTTTCCTCAGTTTGGGATATGTGTATTATAATCTGTAGAGATTCACTGAGCACTGCCAATCAGCTCTGAGCTGGTTTCCTGCTGACAAATTATTTGACTTCCTTACTCCTCAGTTGTCATGATGATGATGATTATTTTTTTTAATGATTTTATTTTTAAATAATCTCTGTACCCAACCTGGGGCTTGAACTCATAATCCTGAGATAAGAGCTGTATGCTGGCAACTGAGCCAGCCAGGCGCTCCTGTAATGATTATTTTTACCTAGTGCGTTTTTGAGGAGGCAGAGGTTTCTTCTTAGAGTAAAACTATGAGGAAACTTTGGTACTCAAAGTTACTGTTTTTTATTTTATTTTATTTTTTTTTAAAGAATCAGAACAGGGGTTAATAGAAACTTTGAATTTTAATTCTTCTACTCATCTGTTGTACATTTTTTCCCTAGTAGTTTCTGTATTAATAAATTTAAATATGCCAAATTTATTCTAGTAAGCGGAATAACCAGTAGCTTAATATATACTCATTAAATTTCAATAATGCACTAACTTTAAATGCTGAAATAGATTACAAGTTTTAGGGCATAATGGCAAAATATTTGCAAACAGTGAAGACAGAATTTGTTGAAGCAAAGGACAAAACGATGATTTATCACTTCAATGCAAACTCAGTTTTACTGTTCAATGGAGTTTTGTTTTTATTTTTGTCCTTGGGAAGTCTTGGATATTGATTTTGTGCATTTTCAGGTCTTTCAAACATGATGTCAGATGGTGAATTTTTAAGAACAAGTTGTGGTTCACCCAACTATGCTGCACCAGAAGTAATTTCAGGAAGGTAGTATTTGACACCCTTTCTTCCACCCCTGTACATTTATATAATTGCCTTTTTCTCTTAGATTTTGTCTGTCTGTAGTGTCATATTAAATTCTAGTGAAAAAAAGACATGTAAGGCTAATTCTTTCCTTATCCAGAAAGTGTTATGTTTTAAGAATAAAACATAAGTAAGAATTAAGGATTCCATTTATAGAAGAGAATATTGGTTTGCAAGTCAATATCATATATAAAGTAGTTAGAATACTCACTTTTTTCCCCCAGTAGAAGAAATTGAAAGTTTAAAACTAGGAAGTTTTTTTTTTTTCTTTAAAGATTTATTTATTTATTTTAGAGAGCATGTGGGTGTGTGCGTGTGAGGTTGGGGAGGGGAGAGGGAGAGAGAGTATACCAAGCAAACTCCCTGCAAAGCATGGAGTCCAGTGGGGGGGGCTCAGTCTCAGGACCCTGAGATCAAGACCTGAGCCAAAATCAAGAGTTTAGAGGCCCAGCCGATTGAGCCACAGGCACCCTAAAACTAGCAAGTTTTAAAGGTCAGGCATTAAAAACTTGAGTATAGAAATACCTACTAGTTGGAAATGGTTTACTTAGATGAAGAGTTAAAAGTGTGTAATGTGTACCTTTAATTTTTTAGATATGTTTATTTATTTTACAGAGAGAGAGCCTGTGAGTTGGGGGTGGGGCAGAAGGAGAGGGAGGAACTCCTCAAGCAGACCCCTTGCTGAACGCAGTGCCTGATCCCAGAACCCTGAGATCATGACCTGAGCTGAAATAAGAGTTGGATGCTGAACTGACTGAGCCACCCAGGCACCCTGATAGAAAGGCATTCTGTAGTAGCTTTATGTTTATGATAAGGTGTCTTGGGGAATTAGACTGAAGTATGATAAAATCTTCAGACTCATTTATTTTGAATTTTTCATTTTTAAATCTTCTAGAGACTACAGTATTAGAAGAATTCGAACCTCTCAATTACCAGCACTGAGAACATGAGGATCTTAGAGTATGGTTTCTATAGCCATTGCTACACACTACACATAAAGTGCAGCTTTCAAATAGCTTAGATGGCAGGAAAATTTAATTTTTTATTTTTTATTTTCTAAAGATTTTATTTATTTATTTGAGACAGAATGAGAGACAGAGAGCATGAGAGGGAGGAGGGTCAGAGGGAGAAGCAGACTCCCCGCCGAGCAGGGAGCCCGATGCGGGACTCGATCCCGGGACTCCAGGATCATGACCCGAGCCGAAGGCAGTCGCTTAACCAACTGAGCCACCCAGGCGCCCCAAATTTAATTTTTTAGAGTTACTGTTCTTCACTCCCCTACTGAAATTGAAAACAGACGGTTAAGTTTGTTTACTAATTTTTGTAATCAACTTTTATTAACTTCACACTAAAACCGTGTTTCTTTGTTTGAATGTTTCACATCCTAATTCAGAATGCAGAAATACTACAATATTTTCTGTTTTCATATATGAGCTTGCTTGCCTAGTGTGCTCAGAGAAATTATATTTGGGTAAAGGCATGGCTGTGAATAAGGCAGAAGTATCTAATTTTAAATTTATCAAGGTTCATCATTATCTTTTTATATCAGCCTAATGTTCAGAAAATGTTTTTAAATTACTTCATTTGTGTCATGTAATTTGTTCTGGAAGAAAACAGTTCAAGACCTGGCGGCTGTGTTAATTAAATAAACAAAAGAAATGTATTGTAAATATGCATATATACATGGGCCATTACTGAAGTCTGCTTTTCCAGTTTGGATAAGGTCTTCCTGTGAGGTCTGGATGAGTGGGAACTTGTACTCAAAGCAGTATTTATGGATCAGTTCAACAATTTATTTGATCAATTTATAAACATCCTTTCCCCAAAACCAGACTTTGACCTAAGAGCCTGTGGTAGTTAAGTCAGTTGGCTACAGTGTATTACAAATACCAGTTTAGAATCTTCTGTGAACCAGTCACCTTGGCTTTTTTTCTTCCATAGCCTCAGGCCCCTTTGGCCTTGGTAGGAGGTCTTGGGTTATTGGGAGACAGTGGGTTTAAAGAACATTCTTAATTGATTTTATAAGGACCACAGTAAGGTAGTAAGAACAGAATTTTAGCTATAGTCTAAACTTAACAAAAATTCTTGACTTGTTTTCAAAGATAATACTGATAGAATTAGTATAGAATCTTTATGTGTAGTGTGTAGCAATGGCTATAGAAACCATACTCTAATAATTCTTTATGAAGTATCCATATTTAAAATTTTTGATTAATTGATTGGCTCTCAAGTTACTATGATTATTTAATCCAATTGATATTTCCTGTTACAGATTGTATGCAGGTCCAGAGGTAGATATATGGAGCAGTGGGGTTATTCTCTATGCTTTATTATGTGGAACCCTTCCATTTGATGATGATCATGTGCCAACTCTTTTTAAGAAGATATGTGATGGGATCTTCTATACCCCTCAGTATTTAAATCCGTCTGTGATTAGCCTTTTGAAACATATGCTACAGGTGGATCCCATGAAGAGGGCCACAATCAAAGATATCAGGTAATTATGCAGCTTGGAGATTATCAGATCTAATAGTTTCAATGATACAAGTTAAGTGAAGGAAAAAGTTGCAGGACAGTATGTACAATGTAATGCCATTTTTATGTTAAAAAATATAGTATATAGGCACATTTATTTTATTTTGGTATTTAAAAATACACACTGAACAGGCTGCCTTAGGGAAAGAAGATTAGTAGTAGGAAGGGCTTTCAAGGCTTTTTACTTATGCATCTTTCTTTTGAAATTTTAACAATGAATATTACATGTTTTTAAATTTGAAAAAATAGCTAATGTGAAATAAAAAGGACCCTGGTGGGATTTTACATTTGTAGTGGTTCTTCAAGATTTTCTGTAGTATGCCTCATATTTGACTTTTATGTATTCTCATTAAGATTAATGCTTTTCAGTAGTAGTAAATTTGTGTCACTATTTGAGTTCTGATCTTTTGAGTTACTCTGTTTTTCCTTTTGTTTATCTCAAGTAATGAAGACATTTTAACTTAACTAATGACATGTGTGGTTTTGGGGTAGTATACACTGAATCACAGGTGAAATTACTGGTTTGTAAGTTTCATATGGAAGGGCATGTTTATACCACCAGTGGAAAAGGACAAATCATTCTCTAAAATTTAAAATATCTAAGTGAAAGATGCTTTTTCTTGTGTTTTATCTACTTTTTGCAATTTAAATGTAATATGTGACAATTGGAATTAGAAAACACCCAAAAAATAGAAAACTAAAATGATCTTTAATTCTGTCACCCAGAAGATAGTCATTGTTCTTTTGGGTGTTTTCCTTTCTTGATGTTTTTAGTTTTAGCTGTTTTTGACATAGTTCAGGTCAAACATATCCTTTTATATATGAAGTTAAGAAACTCTCAGTTCCTTCATTAAAAATGAGGAGATGTTATTATCTTCATAGAATTGTTTTATGAGTTGAGATAATGTATGGTAAGTATTTAGCCTAAAACCTACCACATAGTAAGCATTCAGTGAATGATACTTGTCTGTTTTTGTTGTTACGGTTTTTTTCACCTAAAATTATATCAGAAGAGAATTATAATGAAGCCACGGAATATTGTTCTTTTTCATCTGTGCCAAAACTTTAAATAAAAGTGTAGACATTTCTTTTCCTGTTGGTACAGCACTGCTTTCTCCCTCTTAAAACCAGAAGGTGGTTGGAGCATTTCCTCCAGTATACACAATGAAATGTGAGCCAGAAGAGGAAAATCTCAGTTTGAAAAAATGAAAATACAATATGAATATAAATATAAATGAATTCATATCCTAAATTCCCCAAACTGTTACTTGCAGTCTCATCTTTACTCAAAATCCTCCTCCTGACCCTGCCATTTTCTCTCAGGGAACATGAATGGTTTAAACAAGACCTTCCAAAATATCTTTTTCCTGAGGATCCATCATATAGTTCAACCATGATCGATGATGAAGCCTTAAAAGAAGTATGTGAAAAATTTGAGTGCTCAGAAGAGGAGGTTCTCAGCTGCCTTTATAACAGAAATCACCAGGACCCTTTGGCAGTTGCCTACCACCTCATAATAGATAACAGGAGAATAATGAATGAGGCCAAAGATTTTTACTTGGCGACAAGCCCACCTGATTCTTTTCTCGATGATCACCATTTGACTCGGCCCCATCCTGAAAGAGTACCATTCTTGGTTGCTGAAACACCAAGGGCACGCCACACCCTCGATGAATTAAATCCACAGAAATCCAAACACCAAGGTGTAAGGAAAGCAAAATGGCATTTGGGAATTAGAAGTCAAAGTCGACCGAATGATATCATGGCAGAAGTTTGTAGAGCAATTAAACAGCTGGATTATGAATGGAAGGTAAGAAAGAAAGGGCATTCTGATTTTAAGCACATTTGGCAAACCTGTAGTCTATAAAATTTTTTCTGGAAGAATTGCTTTTGATTTTGTTTTTGTCCATACCATATACTAGGTTGTAAACCCCTATTATTTGCGTGTTCGAAGGAAGAATCCTGTGACAAGTACATACTCCAAAATGAGTCTACAGTTATACCAAGTGGATAGTAGAACGTACTTACTGGATTTCCGTAGTATTGATGGTATGTACATCCCACAAAACAACATAGTTGACATACTAGACTTGTTACCTAACTGGGCTTTTTAGTCTTTGATTCTTTTGAAGTTTCTTGAATTCTTCCTAGTAATTCAGTAGCAAAAGAGTATAAAATGTGATTTTGTGCCTCTGTGATGTAAACATTTGTGAATCGTGTTTTTCTTGTAATCTTACTGTGTATTGTCCTTTTAAGATTGTCTTAAAGCCAGGTGTAGTCTGATCCTAAAGTGATAGTTTCTGCCACATTTCTGTTTTTTGGTGTGGTTCATTTTGATAAGATAAAATGTTTTATTTGGAAATAAATGTTGACTAGTATTTTTTTATATCTGATATTTAATATTTTTATTTTTCATTTAAGAATTGAAGTACAAGTAGCTTTTAGAGTTGATTGATAAGGCAATGTGAACAGATTTGATTAGTAGCTCATAGGACAAGAAATTATTTGTCGAGTAAGGTTTCTTAGAGGGGACTGAGAGAGAAATGTTTTGGACAGGTTAGGGACTTACGGTTATTTTTTTCCTCTCACCCAGCCTTTTACTCCCAGCCTGACACTAGAGACATATCAGAGATATGCATCCTTTATTAAGTTTTGTGAGAGTTAACATGATTCCAATTTTATCTGTCTCTCAATAAAGTGTTCTTAAATAATCACTTATTTTTTTAAAGATTTTGTTTATTTATTTGACACAGAGAGAGAGAGCGCACAAGCAGGGGGAGTGGCAGGCAGAGAGAGAGGGAGAAAGCAGACTCCCTGCTGAGCAAGGATCCCAATGCCGGGCTTGATTCCAGAATCCTGGGATCATGACCTGAGCTGAAGGCAGACACTTAACTGACTGAGCCACCCAGGCACCCAATAATAGATCACTTTTATATGAAGGCACTATATAAGGATTCCTGAGACTAAGGCATCTTATGTTCAAGATAACTGTCATAATTAGTTAAAAGTGACATTGTTAACCTTAATTTTAGACTGTTGTGCATTTCTATTTACCTACAGTCATAAACAGAGACAATCTGATGATTAAATCACTGAAATATTCAAACTTTTAGTTGGCTATTTTAATTGGTCATCAAAACGATGACCTTATTGCAGCATAAAATCTTTAAAGTACCTCCTTGAATTTTTTTAAAGAAATGTTAAATATTGTTTTACTGTTTTAATATTTTGAAAATGAAAACCTGTATTTGGAAAATGTCTTTGATTACCATTATGTATAGTTTGCTAGAATATCTTTATTTAGACTGATTAAGTTGAGGTAAATTATTAACTGCAGAAAGTAGACATTTTTGTTCTTGTTTTTATTTTTAAATGGGAAGAATATCTTATATCTCAGTGTATGTATATGAGTAGACTATAATAGACTTTTAGTAAATGGTGTGATACCAAACATGGTTTGAAATTAATTTTTTTAAAAAGAAATTATTTATTTAGGGGTGCCTGGGGGGCTCAGTCGGTTAAGCGTCTGCCTTTGGCTCAGGTAATGATCTCAGGGTCCTGGGAAACAGTCCTGCATCGGGCTCCCTGCTGAGCGGGCAGTCTGCTTCTCCCTCTCCCTCTGCTACTCCCCCTGCTCGTGCTCTCTCACGTCCTCTCTCTCAAATAAATAAATCTTTTAAAAGAGATTTTATTTATTTATTTGAGAGTGAGAGAGAGTTGAGAGGGAAAGGGGCAGAGGGAGAGAGAGAATCCTAAGCAGATTCCCCACGGAGCATGGAGTCCTATGCGGGGTTCAGTCCCACGACCCTGAGATAATGACCTGAGCCAAAATCAAGAGTTGGACATTTAACCGACTGAGTTACCCAGGCACCCCTGAAATTTATATTAATTCAGATTTCCCATGGGAATACCCTCTTAAAAACTAATTTATGTTATCTATTAAAAAGCTTGATGGAACACAGGTGATTCATAATTCAGGTAAATACTCTTTCTATCCCAGCATTATAAAAGAGTATAACTGTATATATAAATGTTCTCTCATAAACCGAGCCTTTATTTAAGTACAAGTTTATGGCAGTTCTTCATTGGCCAAATCAGTTAAGATATATTACCACTTCTGGTCATCTAAGATTGTATGGAACTATTAGATGAGATTTACCTATGAATTTTTTGTCTTCTTTATAAACCAAAGGATAGTACCTTCCAAGTATCAGAAAGACACAGATCTGAGTGGTGATATACTGGCTAGAGCTGTTTGTCTGCTTATCTATCTGTCCAGATGCTGTTTATCTGCTAACACTCATCTAGTCTGATATGGAATGGATTTTGTATTTCTCATTGTATTTGGATCAAATTTATAACCATGGGTTTATTAGCCCCTGGGTTTGCCAGTTGAATGAGCATTTACTGTTTTGTTTTGTTTTAAAGATTTTATTTATTTGACACAGAGAGAGCGAGCACGAGCAGGGAGCGGCAGGCAGAGGGAGAGGGAGAAGCAGGCTCCCTGCTGAGCAAGGAGCCCGATGCGGGACTCGATCCCAGGACCCTGGGATCATGACCTGAGCTGAAGGCAGATGCTTAACCGACAGAGCCACCCAGGCACCCCGAGCATTTACTGTTTTTGTACTCTGTTCCCAACTTTAGGCTTTCCTTGATTTCTGTTTATTGGAATCGTTGCTCTTTTATGAGATCTTAAATATGAAGAGAAAGTGGGAGAGTAAAACTACTGAAATGATAGGAGACGCAGGTTCTAGATTTACCTCTCTGTTCACTTACTACCTATGGCAAGTCACTTCACTTTCTGGGATTGTTTTTTTTTTTATCAGTAGAACAAAGAGTTGGATGAGGTGATTTCCAGTATTATTTCCAAATTTTAAGTGCATTTATTCTATGATTTTAATACAGAGGGATTAATTTTTATCGCTAGGGAAGGATGTTTATTGAGCCCCATGTTATTAGTTTATTGGGCTCTTAACTTTGGATTGCAAGACTGATGAGTAACTGTGTACTGTACCCAATCTTGATTAGCCATCAGGAGAATACATACTGTAGGGAAAAAAGGCAAATGGTTTAACACAGACTCATCACCTCTATTTTAGCAAGTATTCAGCATAAACATGGTCTTGATAGCTGGTCAGCGGTTTCAAAGAAGCAAATTAAATACTATTAAACTTTTGGGGGGGTGTCATGGATTATAATACATTGAAATTTTTTTCTACAGATGAAATTACTGAAGCCAAATCAGGGACTGCTACTCCACAGAGATCGGGATCAGTTAGCAACTATCGATCTTGCCAAAGGAATGATTCAGATGCTGAGGCTCAAGGAAAATCCTCAGAAGCTTCTCTTACCTCATCTGTGACCTCACTTGACTCTTCTCCTGTTGACTTAACTCCAAGACCTGGAAGTCACACTATAGAATTTTTTGAGATGTGTGCAAATCTAATTAAAATTCTTGCACAGTAAACCTAAAATTTTGCTTATTTCTTTGATAGCAATAAGCATGCATAATAAATCATAGCCAAATGCTTCCATTTATAATCAAGTTATACATAATTATAACTAAGGATTGGCCTTTTGGAATGCAGTTTGCACAGGAATTGGAATATGATTAATAGTTAAAAGCCTAATGTGCAAAAATGAATTAAGATAATTTTGTTGTTCATTGTTCAGTAGGCGTATAGCATAATGTAATATTCACAATGAATTATAGGTCTCTCAGGCTCACTTGATATTTGGCTATTTTATATTTAGTGTACACAGGGCTTTGTAGAATATTATTTTACCATAAAGGCCTTCATGTATTATTACATGTTGATGTGTTACATAATTGCTTCACAAATTTATTCAATAAATATTTGCCTAGAATCCCCAGAGACCTTTATAGGTGATTTTATTTTGGGGGCTCCTTATCTTCTTAAATAGCAAGTATCTTCCAACAGTAGTGACAGTCTGGATGACTCTTCCATGTCTCTTCCCTTAATATTCTTTAGTATCTGGTAAGCACATCAAAGATATTAGACATAATTAAAATTTTCTCTTTAGCTTGGTAATCCAAAAACGGACAGAACTTAAATATTCAGATACTCTAGGCACTAAGGTAAATCTTACAATTTGTCTCACTATATTCTGTACATAAATTTCTCTTTTTGTCACAAGAGCTGAGTTGCATATACTATAAATAAATCATGTTTTCGTCAATCTCACAAATTCCGCTGCTCATGTCAGTCAGTATTGAATGTATATAAAAAATTTCTAGCTATTCAATTATGTATCTTTTAAATTGACTTAGCACACAGAACATTTCATACAAAGTGCTTAAATGCTCAGATAAGACTTTTTCTCCCAAATTTTATCGCAAACATTTTTAAAAACAGAAAAATTGAAAGGCTGTTGGGTGATCACATGTGTATCTACCACTTAGATTCCACACTGGTCAACATTTTGCCATGTTTGGTTTATATCTATATATGTATATAGATATAGTTGTGTAATATATGTGTGTATGTATATATATATATATGTATATATATATATATGTGCTTTACCCCCCTGAACCATTTGGATGTTGCTGACATAATCACTCTCAACACTTCAAGCATCTAAAAATAATGACATTTTCCTAAAAAACTATCATGCTCCTATAAAATTGGTAATTCCCTAATGTCATCTAATCATGCATATTTAGATTTCCCCAGTTGTCCTCCAAATTTCGTACACAGCTCATTATTTCAAACCAGGATTCAGTGAAAGTTTACACATTGCATTTGGTTATGTCTCCTTAGTCAGATATGACATTATTATTTCAGTAAAATATGGAACACATCAGTTAGTTCTAAATAGTCACAGATGTTTTGGATTTTAATCACTTTTTAAAAAGTAGCATTATGGGAACTACCTAAAGATGCTTAATTAATCTGTGTAAGATCTCTATATTTTCTTTCCTTGCTCTTTCCTTTTTCCTAGTAGCATTCTGTAGTAGTTGTAAATGAAAATTTAAAGTCACCTCAGTTAAAATTGGTGTCATGTGTATGCTAATAAAAAATAAAAAATACTATATCACCCATAATTGCCTTATACTATTTTAACATCAAGGTATTGATTTTTTTTTGGTATCAATCATTTTTCCATTGCAAAAGAGCTATCTTATTTCTCATTTCATACCTTTGTATTATAGGACTGTTTTTGGCAAATACAGTGAGCACCTATGTAACCAGGCAGTAATGTACTCAAGTGTCTTAATAGCTTGCATAGTTAACTGTAGTTGTAGATTTGGTTCCAGCACCCCTAGAAACATGCACTGAATTCAAAAGAAAAATCTTGCTTCTTTTTGTCCAGGGCTTGTCTATTCAACTTAGAATCTGAAAGCTGTATAAAATAATAGGAATTCAACTTAAATAAGTTCAAAACTGTATTTATAACTTGTATGTGGCCCTGTGTTTTGGGGATATTGATTTAATGTAGGGTCTATAAATGCAGCATTATGTTTCTGATGTTAAGAACAGAAGACTGTATTTTTAAAGTTACAGATTTGTATATAGAACTAAGACATCTTCATAATGTCTCTATAAGCTGTTGGGGGGTGGGGAGAACAAAAGGAGGAACCAATTAAATAGGACCTTCTAAAAATTGTTAATTTTGTAAACTTTGCTTCTTATTAAGTTATTGTGATTCCTTTTAGTTACTGAATTTTATTTTGAAGATATTTAAATATTGCACTTGTACAAATAGTATGATAAATGCACAGATTATTGCAGTAAATTCTTTTTTAAGCTGGGATATTTGAAATGACAACTTTTGGTTGAATATGTCAAGGTTGCATCAGAATTTTCAAAAAAATTTGTAGTTTGCAAATTCTTACTAACTGAAGATATAGGGAGTCAATGCAAATGATTTTTAATCTTTTTTTATTATCTTTTCAGCAATTTATATTTTTTGTGATTTTATGCAACCATATTTTTACTTTGTCTTGACAACTGAAAGATGTATAAGGTTTTTGCCAGAAATGTACTGTATACATAGTTTTAAATATAACAGATTTTACTGATATGTAAAAATTTTGCCATTAAATGATTTCTCACTGAGAGGAACTTTTCTACCAGGTTGGGGGGATATGGGAGCTTAATATATCTAATTTAATTTCACTGAAATAAACTCCATTGCTTTTACTTTGGTTATATTTTCTCTTGAGATGCTTTTGTAGTTTTTCAGTTTTAAATGATTTTATACTTAAAAAGTCCTGTGCTCTCACTCTCCACCCCCCCCCCGCCCCCCGCTTTTTGACCTTGCAGCGCTACCACTCACACTGAATGAATGCTTGGTGGACTATGGCTGGATGGCGAGCTCTGGGCATCTCTGCTCCGCCTGGCACCCTCCGAATGAAAGACACACGTGTGTTGTTTAAATCTTTCCCCCTAACTCTTGTTCATCTTCTCCACACACAGCAGAAATCTCATTTTCATTGTGAATTCTCCTGACAAGATGATTGAAGTTCCACATAGAACATAACCATCAATTGGTAATAGGGTGAAATCAATCTTTGTAGTACAGTATCTCCGAGATGTGTTCATGTATGTTTTGACTGGGGTATATTTAAGCATATAATTTAAAATACTTTGATTTAGAAAATGGATGATAAAAACATTTTTCATGTTACATTGTGCTTAAATTTTTTAACTTAGGGAAAGCTAAAAAAAACACTTGTTCATAGCTGACCACCTGTGCACCTTTTTGACAATGTGTCTAAATATAAAATGCCATGCTTAGACACACCTTAGCACTCAAACATTGTGATTTTTGTCTCAACTAAAGTACTGATCTTTGATTTCATCTAAAAACTAACCACCTGAACAATATATTAAGATAAATACAATAAAAGCCAAAGTGGTTACCAGTTTTCCTTATTAACATTGGATTTGGTTAGAATTCCACTACTGTTAGAATTCAACTATGATGAACTCTTATATCCCATATGGCATCGTTAGGGCTTGATTGGGCTAGATTGTTGGCATTCTAAATCTTTAAAATAGTTTGACAATTGTAACAAAACTACTAAAGAATGTTATGAACAGCACATAAGATTGTTCTTTAGTGAATTTATAAATTGCTACAGATATTTATTTACCCTGACTGTATAAAATTGTACAATAAATTCTCTTGTTTGAAAAATCAATATTTATTGAACTGTTCTATTGTAGACAAATAGACTGTTCTATTTATTGTGAATGCCAGTAAACGTTAACTATGATAAACTTAGAGGGTTTCTAGCAACTTGGAAGATGATCATATTGTCTCTAAACAGCATGAGAAATGTATTAAATATATTAATAGGTACCTCAAGTTCATAGGCTAAAGTAAGTGGTGGGTGAAGTGTGAAAACTCGGGTTTGGAGGTAGCCTTTACCAGAGGAAAATTATTTGAGAGTTTTAGGAAAGACCCCTGGAAAGGGGTACAGCTTCAAGCACCACTTATTCACTCTGCAAACTGTATCCCCTCATAGCTACTATGAACCAAGCACTAAGAATGTGACCATAAGGCATAAATCCTGCTCTGAGTGTCTTGTCAGGGAGATACATGTTTTTTTAAAGGCTTATAGAAGTATATAACATAGAAAAGTGCACAAATCCTAAATATTTGGCTTGATGAATTTTCAGTGTTTTAGGTTTGCAGTGAACATGGCCGTGTCAGCTTCTCCCCATATTAAGAAACATGCCACTGCCTTTGTGTCTTTTATAATTAATATCAGAAGTTATATACTTCTTTATGATACATTTTTTTTTTTAAGATTTTATTTATTTATTTGAGAGAGAGAGCACATGAGAGGGGGGAGGGTCGGGAGGGTCAGAGGAAGAAGCAGACTCCCCGCCGAGCAGGGAGTCCGATGCGGGACTCGATCCAGGGACTCCAGGATCATGACCTGAGCCGAAGGCAGTCGCTCAACCAACTGAGCCACCCAGGCGCCCTATATGATACATTTCTATATGACAGTATATTATTGGCAACACCGTAAATTGTTTTTCTTGAAATTAACAGACTCCATTTGTTTATTTTCATGGTAAGGCGCGTCACAAACCCAAGCCTGAATAACCAGAGGGACTGCTCGTGCTGTTTTTCTCAGTAAGAGTTGTATTCCACAAAAAAGTATCTACTTCAGTTTATAATGGAATCTCACAAGTGCTTTTACTTGAGACCTCATACTCCAATATACAGGAGAAGTACTTTACGAGTATTAAGGGTCATTTTAATAAAATAAGTTTTACTGCTTCATGAAGGACATTCTTGAGTGTAGTATGTATGTATGTATGTATATGTATGTATGTGTATGTATGTATATATGTATATGTATGTATATGTATGTATTATGTATGTATGTATGTATATGTATGTACGTACTATGAGTGTGGTGGAGAAGAATACAAGGACAACTAGCAGAGTGTGGTATCACTGCCTTGATTCCAGCTGAGCTGCCATCAGTCTTACCCATCACTGCTTTCCCATTATCAGTGCAATGTCAACATTGTGAAAAAGGCAAATGATGTCTTCCTGTGACTCGAAAATAGTTTGAAAAGGTCTTGGCAACCCTCAGGGATCTGAGGATCACCTTGGAGCATCATTGTTCCACAACAGCGGTTCTCAGTGGGGCAGGGGTCGGGAACGATTTTTCTTCCAGGGACATTTGGCAATGACTGGAGACAATTTTGGTTGTCACAACTGGTGGTAGTGGTGTGGGAGTGGATGCTAATGGCATCTAGTGGGTAGATTCCAGGGATGCTGAATATCCTACCCCGCACAGAAAAGCTTCCCTTTCCCCGACAAAGATGATACGGTTTGAAATATAATGCTGAGGTTGAGAAAGCCTGGTCTACAAAAATGATATTTGCACAAGATAGCTATATCAATAAATTAACAATCTTAATTTTTCAATTTCCTAAACAGTTCTCTGTGTTACATTGCCCCACTTAATTATTTTCAAGACATAAACCACAGCTACTTTCAAGTTATAATTCTTTTGGGCCCAACTTACTTGTTTTTTTCCAACGTGAAGCCTACAGTTGAACCACGGGCCCCCCTGATCTGCTCCCCTGGTCCCCTTTCCCATGGACTTTTTCTTCTGTCCTTTGTGTCTGGCCGGTCTCTTTGCTAGGCTGTAAAGTCCTTTAGGGCAGGGTCCTATCGTAATGCCATGAACTACCCCCAAATCCCCCAGCCTCATCTGTTTCACCCGCCGACCGAAAGGGGCGTGCAGTCTGGCCTGGGCTGCCTCTCTTTGCGCGCACCTCAACCTGCGCAGCCGTAGTTTCCCGCGCTCACGCACTGCGGTCACCCGTGCGCCAGATGCTCCCGGCTGCTACTAGAGGGCGCTCCGACCCCGGGTGGCTCAAACTACAAATCCCAGAGGGTAATGGGGTGGGGACGGCCGCAGTGACTTCTGGGATTTGTGGTCCCGAGAAAGGGATTGACAACCACAAGGGCTCTGAGAGTCGCCTCTTCCCTGCCCTTCTCTCTGCATGGTTCCGACGGCCCGGGTCGGCCAGGCCAATTTCTTGGGAGACCTGGCTCCAAAGGCAGGCTGGTAGGCTGTCGGGCATGTTAGTTTCCGTTTCCGGTGGGAAAAGGGCAAGCACAATGTAAACACGGGACCAGGGGAGTGGTCATCAGGTAACTGGGGTTTACGCTGACCGTGGTGGAAGCCGGAGGAAGTGGAGGAAAATAAGGCTGGTGGTTCTTGTGATTAGCGGAGAAAGGACCTTCAGACGTCGGAGTTGACACCCAACAGGGGTGTGGCAGAGCCGGGACACTAAGGTTGGTCTCTAGAGAGAAGCAGTTCTAGGGGGTCGGGCCCTCCGTTACGCCTGCGTCAGGAGCGGCTTCCGCGTTTCCACGGCGGCCGGTGCGGCTTTGACCTTCCCTTTGCGGTGGGAGGAGCGGCACCGAGCTTGCTTCACACCCCGCGATGGGGGTGTTTGCAGTTGAGGACGGCCTGGTGAACTCGCGGGTGACGTCCAGTGCAGCCTTTATGAACTTCGCGCGGGGAACTTGCTAATACAGGTTTCTCTCTTGCGGGGACATTTTTGGGTAAATTGCTTCTTGAATTTCTTACCTCTGAGTACATCCCGGTACCCGAAGGATGCTGTTTCGATTTCCTAATGGTGTTCATCTGGTGGTTTCTCACCTTGGGTGCTGCATCCTCCGATGCAGTGAGGATAGGCATTCTCGGCTTGTGGCTGGGTGAACTGTCTAGCCTTCCACAGTAATTGAATGCATACTGTAAGGATCATTGTACCAGCAGAAGAATTTAGAACACAACTTTGTTGTTTAGAGTTTTCATGGTGTTCATTAACTATAAGTCTGTATAAATTGAATTTGTGTTGTTTCATGAGTTTAACGTGAAACCTATATGATTATGATTTACCCATACGACTTCTTATCCAGGGGAAAACACCTAAAGGCTAGGATGTTGGCGCCTTGTGCATCTAATTATAGATTGAGGAAAGCCTTATTTATAAAAAGATAACCTTAGAGGAACAATAAACTAGTACTAATTAAGATACTTGAATCAACTCTGAGTGTTAAGTTTTTCAGGCTAGAAACTGTTTTGCATATATCCTAGGACTCACCCTCCTTTGAAGGCTGGCTAACTTTTACTTTTCAAGATTTATCAGGCTCCCCTCCAAGAAGCCTCAAGTGTCTCCACTGAAGTCATAGTATCCTTTGTTTACTCTCTAATAGCACTTATTCTGGAGTGTATTGACTATGCTCTTGTGATCTCCAGACAGTTTTGAAGAAAATACAAAGCTGTGCTAATGGCCTTGGTCACAGATTCATGCTTTTTAACCTGGTAAAAAGGTTGATACTGTTTTCTATCTTTATTCATCCCTTATTGTTGCTTTTCCTATTTTCCCATTCTCTATAATGACTGTTTTGGAACTTTTCTATTCTTCTCAAGTACTCAAAGCTATTTTTCCCTTTACTTGGAGCAGATGACTAGCTGCCTATTTCTTTGGGAAATGTGAAGCTTAGGGGTAGGAAATCCTTCATTGTCTTTTCCACCTATCCCTGAACTTGCCTGTACTTTTCACTCAGTATTAACTCTTGTCTGAGAGGAATGTATTCTTGCTCTCTTCAAGGCTAAACTTGTCAATTACTAGTGGACATTAGGCCTTTTATATCCCTGTAATGTCATTCTCTCCTCACATCCACAGCCTCTGATCTCTAGAAGAGCTTAACGGATTTGTGGAGGAAGATGGCAGAAACACCTGAGGCACTGTTGTGTGTGACTTTTTCATACATGGTAGAGAACCACCATCTGGGGTCTTTGACATTTAGAACAATGGTTTGGGTTGGAGGATGGGGGAGGGTAATGGGAGTCTGATTACCTATTAATTTTTTAAAAAAATATATGTGGGTCTCTGTTCCTTTTTCCTTTCCTCTCCACCTTAACCGCTGCTCCCAATAATATAGACCTGACCAATGATTTCTAATGTAATTTGCCTTTAGTAAATACACCAGGTTTTCATCTGTTAACAGGGTTCCCATACTACCTGGTTCCTCACATTGCTGATTTAGAACAAAGTTCCATTTGGAAACTTGAAGCCAGAAAATGTAATCATCCTCCTTCTTGTCATAGGGACAGTCATAAACACAAGAGTTCTTATCTAGATATCCTGATATCTTATGAGACCTTCCTAATGATTTATTCTCTTACACTGTCTTCTCTCTGTGCCTCTGGCCTTCTGTTCCATAGTAATCACACTTCATTTTGAGCCATTTCTTGGTTCTTCCCCTAAGTTACTTACAGTCCCCTTCAAACATAGGAAACTCATTCTTCTATATTGTAACAGGTCTGGGGAGAGAGTTTGGCATTGTCCTAATTCCCTAGTATAGCTTATAATACATTACTCCCCTGGGCTTCTTGAACAATCCCTGTTCCAGTGGAGAGCATGTGGTTCACCCGAATCTGCCTGTGCGTTTCTTGATTGCTACAATTTATTGAAACTTCCTTGAATTCATTAGGAATGTAGGCACATGACCTGTAATTTTCTTACCCCTCCAAGTTCTTTTTTTTTAAGATTTTATTTATTTATTTGACAGAGTGAGAGAGGGAACACAAGCAGGGGGAGTGGGAGACCTACTGAGCAGGGAGCCTGATGTGGGACTTGATCCCGGGACCCTAGCATCATGACCTGAGCCGAAGGCAGACGCTTAACGACTGAGCCATCCAGGCACCCCACCCCTCCAAGTTCTGCCATTATCTTGGGCCTTTTCATGTGAATAACTTCATAGTCCCTTTTACTTTTTTGTCCCCTTCCTTCTGTTGATTACTTATATTTTATTTCAGCCATGTACATCAGTAATCTTGGATCCCTCAATAAGTCCCTTCTCTAAATAAATACTTGTTGAATGCTTCTATGTTTTTTTTAATTTTGTTTCATCAATTGTCCTTTCTTTCTTATCCTTTACATTGTGTATCATTGCTGCTTTACAAAACAGTTTAACATTTGTTATCTTCTAGATTCACCCAGTAGTTCTGTGAATTAAGTTATTTATCAAGTTTGACTCTTTTAAAAACTTCTTTATTGTGGAAAATTTCAAATGTTTACAAGAAAGGAAAGTACAAGAAATCCTGTGTACGTATCAACTAACTTTATCGATTATCAACCAGAGCTATCTTTTCATCTATATTTCTCCTCTGTTGCCCCCCCCCACCCCTGGTGATCACTTTGAAACAATTTCTAGATATCATTTAATCTCATATGAAATATTTTAGTATAGATTCCTAAAAGATAAGCATTCTTTTAATAAACATAATTATAATAGTATTATCATACCTTAAACAATAGTGATAATTCCTTGATATCATTAAATATCAGTGTTCTGATTTTCCCTAATATTTCATAACTATTTCCTCCCCATTGGCGTGTTTGAATCCAGAGCTAAACAAGATGCACACATTATATTTGGTTAGTATGTCTCTGGAGTCTCTTTTTATCTCCATCTTTTTCTCTTTTTTCCCCTGGAAGGTTATTTCTTGAAGAAACCAGTTTTATTTTTCTTTAGTTTTTGTTATTTGCTGTCTTCATCTCTGACATGTTATCTAGCATGCTCATCTATATCACAGGTTTCTTATAAACTGTAGAGTTTGGTAGGCTTGATCTGATTCAGGATTAATTTTTGACTTCATATAGGTCAGAAGTTTTTGACCTTCATAGGTACTTCATAGGTGGAATGGCCCTTCCACCAGGAGATACTTACTGTCCAGTTGGCTTTCTTTATGATGTGAGCACCCTTTGTTGGTTATTGCTTTGATCCACTATTTAATTAGGAGTTTAAAAAGTGGTGACAGTCTGATTCTGTTATCCCTTCTTCACCTGTTATTTGGGGAACTTATATAAAAGGCCAACTTTGAATTTTAAAGCTGTTTCTTTGTAATTTCCCAGAATGGCTTCCTTTGGATGGAAGAGGAAAATTGGCGAGAAGGTCTCAAAGGTCACTTCCCAGCAGTTTGAAGCTGAAGCTGCCGATGAGAAGGATGTAGTTGAGAATGAAGAAGGGAACTGGCTTCATGCCATTAAACGTAGGAAAGAAATTCTCTTTGAGGGCTGTGCTGAGAAAAGTAAGCAGCTGAAGGATGAAGGAGCCAGTTTGGCTGAAAATAAAAGGTATGTTTTTAGAGTTTTCTTATAGGGAACAGTTTACATTTCTGTCAGTAATGAGATGAAGAGTTATGAATTCTATAAATTCATGTTTTAAAAATCTGATCTAGGTGCTAAATTAATCAAATAAGTAAGAAGTTTTAAAGACACCTTTAAACAGTCCCATGAAGTCTGAAAGTTTGTAGAAGAGTCTTTAAGATTCTTGGAATGTCTGCTTTGCCATCATTTTTGTTCTGTCTGAAGAAGGGTAAATGCTAAGTAAAATGTAATCCAAGTTCTTGGTTGGTAGGAGATAGTTTAATTTCTGGAAACTTCCTCCTTGTGTTATTATATACCAGACAAATTAGGTGTTTCCTGAAGGGCTTTGAGGGCATGTGCTTTTTTTTTTTTTTAAAAGGTGTTCAGTTATCCTTTTCCATTGGCTTTTATATACTTCCATAAATATGGTTGGTGCACAGGAATTTGACAACAGTTTCATTTATCCTCAGGCCTTCCTCAGCTAACCTCTTGTACTTCTCCTATTCACCCTTTACCCTTTTCTTTTCTTTTTTTTTTTTTTTTTTTTAAAGATTTTATTTATTTGTCAGAGAGAGAGAGAGCAAGCACAAGTAGCGGGAGTGGCAGGCAGAGGGAGAAGCAGGCTTCCCGTGGAGCAGGGAGCCCGATGCGGGGCTTGATCCCAGAACCCTAGGATCATGACCTGAGCCGAAGGCAGATGCTTAATGACTGAGCCACGCAGGTGTCCCTCCCTTTACCCTTTTCTGTTTTCCTTTTTTTTTTTTTTCCTACTTTCTTGTTCCTTTTCCCCTGTCTCTGATTAGGTCTTTCAGTGGGACCAAAAATCATTCTTTCACAAATCAGTGGGGACTGGACCCACCATTGATTAGTAGATTCTATAGAGAAAGCTGGAATTCTCTACAGAGGAAAAGAAAATGATCTGTATCTAAAAGCACATACAAAGATGGACTCTAGAGAGCTAAAAAAAATCTCAGTGTGAAATGTAAAACTACACAGTTAATGAAAGAAAATATGGAAGGGTATCTTTATAACATAGAGGTGGAGAAGGACTTTTTTTTTTTTTAAAGATTTTATTTATTTATTTGAGACAGAGAGAATGAGAGACAGAGAGCATGAGAGGGAGGAGGGTCAGAGGGAGAAGCAGACTCCCTGCCGAGCAGGGAGCCCGATGCGGGACTCGATCCCGGGACTCCAGGATCATGACCTGAGCCGAAGGCAGTCGCTTAACCAACTGAGCCACCCAGGCGCCCCGAGAAGGACATTTTTATTTTTAAAAATTTCAAATCTATATTAGAGTTGAAATAATAGTTCAATCCCTGTGTTCCTGCTAGCTAGATAAAAAATTCCAATAATTGCTTTATTTATCTATTTCTATACATACATATACATACACTGACATGTAATTATAAATTTACAGTTTTTTTTTTTTTGTGATCTGTTTGAAAGTAAGTTGTAGACGTAATGACACCTCTCTCCTAATTTAGCGTGCTTTTTATAGGAATAAGGATATTTTGGAGTACCTAGCTAGCTCAGTCAGTGAAGCGTGTAGCTCCTGATCTCTAGGTCGTGAGTTCGAGCCCCATGTTGGGCATGGAGCCTACTTAAAAAAAAAAAAAAAAAAGAATAAGGATATTCTCTTACTAAAGACCATAACTGTCAAATCTGTGAACATTAACAATTCTGTAAACTAATATGCAGTCCATATTTAGATTTTTCTAATTTTCTTTCTTTCTTTTTATTTTTAAAGATTTTATTTATTTGACAGAGCGAGAGAGCACAAGCAGGGGGAGCAGTAGAAGGAGAGGGAGAAGCAGGCTTCCCGCCGAGCAAGGAGCCCGATGCGGGGCTCGATCCCAGGACCCTGGGATCATGACCTGAGCTGAAGGCAGATGCTTAACGACTGAGCCACCCAGGCGCCCCAAGATTTTTCTAATTTTCATTGAAATGCCTTTTACAGTTTTGTTTTTTTTTTCAACCAGGATCCAATCAGAGTTCATACATTCCATATTTTTGTTATATCTCTTTAGTGTTTACTTAGGTCCCCTACTTTATCCCCCATGATACTGACCTTTTTGAAGAGTCTAGACCAATTTTCTATTTGATTGTTCCTATATGGATGTCATTTAATTTGTTCCTCTATCTCATGTGTTTCTTATAAACCGAGGTGTGGAGATTTGATTTAGATTCTGATTGACTTTTTGGCAAGAGTACTTAATAGTCAGGTTTGTACTTT
The DNA here is from genome assembly GCF_002201575.2 of Neomonachus schauinslandi. Taxonomy (NCBI): domain Eukaryota; kingdom Metazoa; phylum Chordata; class Mammalia; order Carnivora; family Phocidae; genus Neomonachus; species Neomonachus schauinslandi. The sequence goes on from NC_058409.1 coordinate 119,036,619, forward strand.
CTATTGTATCATAGTAGGAGAGGAATAATATCAGGTTGTCATCAATGCAGCCATTTGAAAGACATTATGCCTGTGTCAGTCTGTTTGCTGTGTTTAGTATCGCTGAAAGTCATATTTTAATAAAAATCTTGAAACATTGGGGTGCCTGGGTGGGTCAGTCAGTTAAGTGTCTGCCTTCGGCTCAGGTCATGATCTCAGGGTCTTGGGATCGAGTCCCGCATCAGGCTCCCTGCTCAGCAGGGAGTCTGCTTCTTCCTCTCTTCACTCGTGCACGCTCTCTCTCTGTATCTCTCAAATAAATAAATAAAATGTTTTTAAAAATATTTTTTTTATCCTTGGTGAAGGAAATATACTGTATCTTTCAAATAAATAAATAAAATATTTAAAAAATATATTTTTTTATCCTTGGTGAAGGAAATATAGTAAGAGAATTACACTAATCAACATAAGGAGTGTTGTTTTATTTGCATTGAGGATATGATTTTGAGAAAATATATGTATGGTCAGCAGGAGTAGTATCTGAATAGGTCAGTGTTTAGGACAATACTCTTCAGATCATCTAAAGATCTAAAATCAGGCCTGTGTACCTTTGACTGGTATCTTCCATGTGGTAATGAGAAATTTGAGAAATTAAAAATAGTACTGAACAAAAAGCAGTTTTTTTCTTTGTTCTTTTTTCTTCCTCCCTAATTAAAATTGGTGAGGGTGGGTATAAGATTCCTTGTTAGTCATTTTTGTCATGAATGAGTCAAAGTTGAAGAAACAGCATTTTAGTTTCTAGATCTGTTTTTATTTTTGATTCTTGGAGTAATCTTTTATTAATGTATTTTAATATAAAACATCAAATGGTGCCTAAACTATAATATATTAGCACCTCAAATTGAAAATGAATGATGGAAAATAAATAACAATCAAGGACAATTAACATGTTACATTATATTCTGAATTCTATTTATGGTATTTTAGGCATAAAAAGTTTTCTTCTGTAGAACTTTGCAAGATTGACCGTTTTGTCTTATTCAGAAGAAAACCCACTATAAATTTTCCACATTTAGGAAATCGTTTTTAGAACATCGATAAAACATCTTTAGAAATTCCTGTAAATGCCTGTTAAAAGCTCATTGACTTTGTTTTTGCCCTTTTCTCTAGACCACACTAGTGAGCAGGAGGGAAAAGCTATTCAGTTATTGCCATGGGAGTCCCTCTGAATTTCCTGTGGTACAAGGGAGATAGTAACTCTGTAGATAAACAAAATGACTCTTGTTTTCTGCCTGCATGCCAAAACATTGAGTCATTTCACCAAAATCAGCTGGGTTGGATGCTTTATTATGAATGAAGAACACTGTGAAATGATTGAGTTTTTTTTGCTGGTTAGCATTTGTTTTGGAGTAATATATACACAGCTTTAGAAGATAACTAAACAGAATAAAAGGAATCTAGTGGGGGCACCTGGGTGGCTCAGTTGGTTAAGCGGCTGCCTTCGGCTCAGGTCATGATCCTGGAGTCCCGGGATCGAGTCCCGCATCGGGCTCCCTGCTCGGCAGGGAGTCTGCTTCTCCCTCTGACCCTCCTCCCTCTCATGTTCTCTGTCTCTCATTCTCTCTCTCACAAATAAATAAAATCTTAAAAAAAAAAATTAAAAAAAAAAAAAGGAATCTAGTGGGATTGAACAGTTTGGCAACTCTGTGCCAAAACTAAATAGAAATAATAGTTTAAAAAGACCTAAGATAATATTAAACTTAATATGAGGAGTAAAACATAATATAAGGAGGAATAGTGAAGCTAAATTAAAAAAAAAGAGACACTTCAAAACCTCAGTGCCTGTCTTCTGAATATACTTCATTTTTTTTTTTTTTAATTTATTTATTTGACAGAGAGAGAGATAGCGACAGCAGGAACACAAACAGGGGGGAGGGAGAGGGAGAAGCAGGCTTCCCGCGGAGCAGGGAGCCCGATGCGGGGCTCGATCCCAGGACCCTGGGATCATAACACCTGAGCCACCCAGACACCCCATGAATCAGCTTCATCTTTAAGCATCCTCATTATCACTACATTTTAGCCACACTGGCCTTCCTTGTGTTTTTGAACACAGTTTTTATACAACTTTGTCCTATGATGCTCTGTCTGAAAAGCTCTTATCTTCTGTTTTCTGATGTCTCTCTTCCTGTCCTTCTTACCTCTACTCACATGTGGTCATCTCTGTGAGTCCCTCTCTGAGCATCCAGTCGAAGGTAGTGCCCCAAAATTAAAACAGTTTGTGGCACCTATCAGACCCTCAAATGAAGCTGTAAACGTAATGAAATTCCGATCAAAATCCCAGCAGGCTTGATTTTGTAGTAATTGACAAGCTTATCCTAAAATTCATATGGAAATGCAAAGAATCTAGACTGGCTAAAACAATTTTATGGACCAAAAAATATGTAGAGAACTTACACTTCTTTATTGCATCAGCACATTCTTGAATGCTGTGCCTTAATAGTGTCATTGTGAGAATGGACATCTACAGATCATGAAAAGAATATAAGGTACAGAAATGACTCACATTTATGTGCTAGTTGATCAGAGTTAAAACATCTGGTTATCAAAAGGCGTAATTAAAAAATGAAAATTCAGGCCACAGACTGGGAGAAAATATCTATAATGCATATATCTGACATAGGACATTTTCCTAGACTACATAAGGCACTCGCACAACTTAGTGGCAAGACACTAGCCAATTAAAGAATGGATACAAAGTTTGACCTGCAGCTTTACAAAAGAAGATACATGAATGGCCAGTAAGCACATGAAAAGCTGCTCAGCATGATTAGTCACCAGGAAACTTCAAATTAAAACCACAGCATACTACTACATAACCACTAGAATGCTCAAATTGAGAAGACTGACAATATCAAGCGAGGATGTGGAGCAACTCAAACTTTCAAGCCATTGTTCATGAAAATGTAGAGTTAAACATACAGCTTACCATACAATCCGGCAGTCTATTCCCTCCAAGGTATTTATTCAGGAGAAAGGAAAACATATATTCACTCAAAGACTTACATAACAATGTTCCTAGTAGTTTTATTATTATTATTTTTTAAGATTTTATTTATTTATTTGACAGAGAGAGAGCACAAGTAGGCAGAGAGGCAGGCAGAGGGAGAGGGAGAAGCAGGCTCCCCGCTGAGCAGGGAGCCCGACGCGGGGCTCTATCCCAGGACCCTGGGATCATGACCTGAGCCGAAGGCAGTGCTCAACCAGCTGAGCCACCCAGGCGCCCCTGTTCCTAGTAGTTTTATTCACAGTGGCCATGAAGTGGAAACAATCAAAATGTCCATCAACAGGTGAATGGATAAATCAGTTGTGGTGTATCTATCCAGTAGTATCCTATGGAGCAAGGAAAAGGAATGATTGATGCATCCAAGAGTTATTATGCTCAGAGAAAGAAATCAGAGTGTATATTATCTGTTTCCTCTGTGTAAATCTCTCTAAAGACAAATCTAATCTATAGTGACAATCCTATTGAGTGATGAAAAGGAGTGATTGGTGCATCAAAAAATCATTATGTTTAGAGAAAGAAGTCAAAGAGGGCATACTGTCTGATTCCATCTATGTAAATCCCTAAATGGAACTCTATAGTGTTTGTCTGGAGCCAGAAATTGGGGTGGGTTGACTGCAAAAGGGCCTAGGGAACATTTTAGGTTAATAAAAATGTTCTTTATTATGAATAGTTGTGGTATTTACATGGGTGTATACATTTGTAAAAACTCATTGAAGGGCATGCTTAAAATGGGTACATGTTTTGGCATCTAGATTATACTCCAGTAAATTTGATTAAAAAAAAAATCAGGGGCGCCTAGGCAACTTGGTGGGTTGAGCATCTGACTCTTGATTTCAGCTTGGGTCATGGCTCAGGGTCACCGTTTAGCCTTTTAAATTATTTCCTGTGCTCCGGGAGCAGTGGCAGAAGTCCCCCGTCTGGAAGTGGGGAGGGGGAATTTTGCAGTTGCACATACTCCCAATTCTCAAGTTAGAATCTCACCTCCTCAAGTTAGCCTCTCAGAGGTTGTATAAAATCATGTCGCCTTTTTTAGTTCTTTTTTTCTCTTTTGTAAAATGATGGTAAAGATAAGTGCATCAGAATATGGAACAGCTTTGAACTTGGAATGAGTACTGATCATCAGAATGGTAGAGAAGTAGGGATGCCTCTAGAGGAATTGCTAGAGATGGAGGAAGGGAGGAAGGTTGATGAAGAGGGAACTGCTTGTACCTAGGATATAAGCTTTTGCCTCCTTGTGATTTTCTTCCTTCCTTCCCTCCTTCCTTCCCTCTCTCCCTCCTTCCTTCCTTTTCTTTCTTTCCTCTGTCTGTCTTTTTTGCACTTAATATTTTCTAATTTAGTTTTATTTAGCACTTAGAGTGTGATCTGAACACATGAAATGTAGCGCAATCCAAGTGTGTTAATGTCATCCTTCCTCAAAAGGCAGCACAAGTTTTTGGCATTATAGTCTCCTGCTGTCAGTTTACTTCATTGGTAACCAGCTACTCTTAGAAAACTTTCGTTTGCAATTGAATGGTTTTTAAGATCTTAAGTTCTAACTTACAGTATTTATGATTCTTTGTAACCAAAAACTGGTGTTCTCTTCTATCTAAACACTAAGTAATTTTGATGCACAGGGACAGTATTGTGAATATAGTGAATAAGAGTGTGGATTTTGAAGTCATTTTACCTCTGTTCAGATCCTAGCTTTATCATGTCTGTCTGTAAAACCTTTGGCAGATTATTAACTTTTTAAGTGTCAATTCCTCATGTGTAAAATGGTAAGACTTCTCTCAGAGACAATTGGGGGATTAAAAGGCAAGTCCATGTGAAAGAGCTTAACATGTCACCTAGCCCCTCAGAAACATTCAATAAATGTACTTCAGGTATTGTATTTTAGGATTTTATATGTGATTGGCACATTTCATGTAATGTTAAGATTTTTTATAAGTTATTTTGTGCAGACACCTTTTTCTAGAATCTTTCCTAACTGGGTTATACCTCTCAGGAGTCACAGTGTGAGTTCCAGCTTTGATATGTTGGCTTTCAAGGTTTCAACCACTAGAGGGTGATGTTTGATCATGCAGCTAAATTGTCTGATTTTCCTCTGTGGAAATTAGTGTATGTGTGTGAAGCAGAAATATAATTAGAATTTACCGTGAATCTTATCTCTTGTCTAGAAAAGGATACGTATCAAAGTGAACGTGAAGGCAGTCTGGCTGTGTGGCACGCATTTTATTGACATCAGCATGGATCTATTTAATGACCGTGATCTTCATTTAGATGACATCTGTTCCTCCCTCTCTTTTGGTTTCTTCTCACTGGTGTACAAATAATACCTTGATAACAACCATTTAAAAAGCTTCCCTTGCCTGCACATGCCCTACCATTTCTTCACTCCCCTTTCACCACAAACTTCATTTCTTGATGAATCATCCTCTGGGTCTATTCCAGTCATGTTTCTATTCCCACTGGTCCCCGCAGCCACTCTTGTGAAGGTTTTATGACCTCTGGTCATCATGTCCCTGTTCCCATTCACAGTACCTGTCATCATTCAGAGTAGTTGACCCCTGTCTTCCTAAATACACTGCTGTCTCATCTACAGCACCACACTCAGGTTTTCTCTTTTGTCTCACTGTCCACTTCTTCATCTTCTTTGCTTCCTCCTCTTGTGTTCATTCTCTAAGTATTGGTGGGCCGCAGTATTTAGGAAGTACTTCTTGTCTTTTCTATATCCTTTTTTCCCCTTCTTAAACTTACATAGTCTCCTCCTTTCAGTACCTCTCTATACCGATAACGACCGAATATGCCTGGAGTGCTGTCTTCCCGCCTGAATTCCGACTCTTAAATCTCCAGAGCTTACTTTAAACCACTTGGATGTCTAATTCGTATCTCAAATCGAACATGTACTAAGGAGAACTCTTGATTTGTCTTGCAAACATCTGGTACATTTTAGTCTTCCCCATGTCAATAAAAGGCATCGCCATTTACCCAGTTACTTAAGCCTAAAGCCAGGAGGCAGCTCCACGGGGTTCTGTGCCAGTACAGAGCTAGTCAGCCCCAGGCACCCCTGACTGCCCGCCCCACCTGCTGTTCTCACGGTCGTAAAGCCCTGGCAGCTGCTGCTGGTCAGCCCAGACAGCCCTCATTCATGGTGCTACCTGACGACCCAGCGATGGTTCACAGCTTGACACTGGCCAGATTGGACCCAGAGGTGCTCTGGAGCAAGTGGTTCACACACTGAGAAGTGTGAAGGGTTAAAACCTCGTGGGGTAGAATTTGGTGGGAGACAGGGTAAGGAAGGGAGCCGGCAGAGAAATTCTTTTCCCTTCTTCCTCTTACTGGACAGTTTCCAAGACACACAGGTTTTGTACAGTCTTCTGAAGAAGTTCTACAAGATTAGCAGTCATCTGTTTGGTTTTGAAGCTGTTGCCAGCTTAGCAGTTGCCTTGTATTTATTCTCCCTCTTTCCTGCCTTACTTCTCTTTTTCCCTCACTCTTCCTTCCCTGGGATCCTGCCCCCCACAAAGAGTAAGCTTCGGCCTCAAGCTCTGTTTCCCAGGGAACCCGAGCTAAGATGGCATCCTGGATTCTTTTCTTTCTTTCTTTCTTTTTTTTTTTTTGCTCCTCATATCCAGGTTAAGTTGACTTTATTTTTGAAACATATTCTAAATCTTCTTTATCCTCTCTGTTTTCATTGCTGTCATTCTAATCTAATCTACTCTCATCTCTTACCTGGGTCATTCAGGTGGTCTCCTAACAGCTTTCCTGTGCTCGTTCTTACCCCTCTACAGACCATTCTCCTCCCTGGGCCTGACTGATCTTTTCAAAATATAAATCATGTCTCTGTGTTGCATCAAATCTCTACAGATTCCTCATCACGCATGCGATTAAAGCCACACTCATACCGTGGCCTCCTAGTTCCTAAGTGATCGGGGCTTTAGTTTGCCTCTTGCAGCTCTCATTCCCCTCCCTCCTCCTACTATATCCGTGCTGGTTGTCTTTCCTTTCCTCCAACAGTCAGGTGTTTGGCCCTCCCTTGCCTCGGGCACTTCCGTTTGTCCAAAATGAACTTTCTCCAGATCTTCACTTAGCTGACTACTTTTTTGTCAGTCAGATCACAGCTCAAATGCCTTTCTAGAGAGATCTTTTCTTACCACGCATTCGGAGTAGCCATCCGGTTACTCCCTTTCACATTCCTCCACTTTTTTTTTTTTTTTAATCCGCACTCATCATATTTTAACGTAGGTTTGTTTTCTTTTTCTGCCTTCTTCCTGCATGCAAACATTCTTGAATGGAAGATCTAGAAAAATAGTAGGGCCATTTTATATCTTGTTGAATGCTGCATCCTCAGTACCTAGACTACCTGGCCCAGAGAGGATGCTTAATAAATATCAAATGAACAAGCTGATAACTGTAGAGCTCATTAAGCTTGAAGCGGTAGTAAATTAGAAGTCTGATTGGGAACCAAGTAGTTAAACACTTTGGCATTGCTGTCGCATAAATGAGTGTACTCACTTGCTTGGCTTGATCACCAGCTGTTCTTGACCTCGGTGTAGGGCTTACCTCATGCTGCCCCTGTGTGATCGCTGTGCCCGTTTTCTTTGCACTAGCTTACCAGCACACGGTTAAGGTTGTCTTTAAACTGGCTGAATCAGACTTTGGTCACTTATTAACCACAGTGACTTTAAACCAAGTTTTTATCTTGTAACACTTCCTATCCAGCAGCTGCAGTAGGGCCGTGTCTGTTCAGTCTGTTCCAAACCGAAGTTGAATTAAGAGATATGCTGGAGCAGTTACGAGAGACCATTGATTATTGGGTGCCAAGTTTCCTGTGTTGCAAAAATGGAGGAACTGGGTGGTGCCACCCTTTGTTTGTAGGCCAGGAGAAGTTTATCAGGGAGAGATGAAAAATGAGGGCGGAAAGGGAATTCAGTAAGCTTATGGTAGTGAAGTAAATGCCCATCAGTTGCTGCTTTTTAGCTGGTGGAAAACCCGCTCACTTGTTCCTTTAAACCTTCGCATGCCCTGTGGGCATAAAGCACATTTCACTTAGCAAAGCCTTCAAAATGAAAGCAGCACCATTGAGGGGGTGGAGTGGACTTTTTTTTTTTTGCCCTCAAATCTGTGTGCCTGTGTTTGTACATGTATATGTTTGTATGCGTATCTGTGTATACCTGCTGCCTAATGAAAAAAACCAGAACCAGTGGTGGTCAGTGTTATCTGAACTTCTCATTTTGTATTTTGCGATAATGTAAGCAACTTGGGGGGTGGGAGGGTGGGGATGGGGGAGGCTGTCCTGTTTCTCAGGAATAACGCTGTTGGCATTTTGGACGGGACAGGTCTTTGTTGATCAAGACTGCCCCTTGTCTTGCCGGTTGTTAGCACCCCCAAACTCTTGTTGCTAGTGCCTCTAAGTCATAATGACAACCAGAACCGCCTCTGTAAATTGATATAAATGCTTGCCATGGGGTGGTAACGGTTCCTGGTTGAGTTAGGCAGAAAATAGGACTGAAGGTGAAAAGGACATTTGACAAACATGACAGATTTTAAGTGGTTGGACCAAGTAATGCAGGGGTTGGCAAACCACAGCCAGTTTTTATAAAGTTTTATTGGACGCAGACATGCACATTTGTTTATGTATTATCTGTGGCTGATTTTTGTGCGACAGCAGAATTGAGCAGTTGTGACGGAGACTGTATGGTCCACAGAGCCTGAAATACTCATTATGTGGTGCTTTACTGGATGGACCTTGGCCTCTGGACCAGCCCCTTTCTCTAAAGCCAGAGACTCCTGAAACCTCACACATCCCAGGGTCTTAAAGTTCTGCTCTACCTAGAATTTTAATCTCTTGGTTCTTTCTACCCCTATTCCCATTCTCCTAGTCTTGGGATTTCTTGTAATTTCTATACCTGGAATGGTAAGCTGGAACAAAGTAAGAATTAAGGTATTTGCTACTTTTGTTTTAGGGTAAAATTTGTTTTCATTTCTTTCCTTTTTTTTTTTTTTTTTTAAAGATTTTTTATTTATTTGACAGAGAGAGACACAGCGAGAGAGGGGAACACAAACAGGGGGAGTGGGAGAGGGAGAAGCAGGCTTCCCGCCGAGCAGGGAGCCCGATGCGGGGCTCGATCCCAGGACCCTGGGATCATGTCCCGAGCCGAAGGCAGATGCTTAACCAACTGAGCCACCCAGGTGTCCCTCTAAAACGTGTTCTGTGTGTCTATTCTTAGACACCAATCTCCTGGTGTGATTATCCACTAAGATAAGAACGGAATTTTAACTTGGTCTTAGAGGAGAGAGAGCCTTTGAATAGTGAAGAGGGGGAGGAAGGAAATCCTAGATATTCATATGTTTGTGTACTGGGGGACCCCCATGAACAAAGAAAGACATGATATGTGGGTGGGGATTGGGCCCATACGCAGCTGAGTGGAGCAGAGTTGTGGGTGGGGGGTAGTAGAAAAAAGATTGGACTGATAAGCTAATACTAGAAGAAATAGATTCACTAGTTTTAAGTCCTATAGAATTGACTGCTACTCCATTTCTTAGAATATTATGAGTAGGAGGATTATTATGAAGGAATAACTTAATTTTTCGGAGAATAGAACATAGCAGATTTGCAAAGTTTTTCATGTTGTGTCTGAAATGACATTTGGAAATATTTAGAGATAGGCTGGAAGCCACCCATAATTTGCCTGAAGAAGTACAAACGCTTTCTTTTTAGGTGACATAGTTACCGATTTTAGATAAAGTATCATTAAAGCTTAGTGGATAATCACACCAGGAGACTATATTTCTTTTTTTTTTTTTTTAAAGATTTTATTTATTTATTCATGAGAGACAGGGAGAGAGAGAGAGAGAGGCAGAGGCAGAGAGAAGGAGGCTCCCCGCCGAGCAGGGAGCCCGATGCGGGACTTGACCCCAGGACCCCAGGATCATGACCTGAGGTGAAAGCAGACGCTTAACCATCTGAGCCACCCAGGCGCCCCAGGAGACTAAATTTCTGGGCTGTATATACTTTTTGTTAAGAACATTATAGGGAATAGCTATAAAGAGTTGAAATGGGTGTTAAGTATTATTGAGTGTCATGTACTTTTTCCCCCCCCCTCCATTATCTGTTACATATGAGTTTTTCTAGTGCTTTTCTGAGATGTATCCTACGTGGTCATGTGGACTTTATACTTTTTAACAAGTTGCTGGATTTGTTAATACTTTGGGATTTTTATGTTTAGCTGATGCACTAGAAAGTCTTCAGTGATTATTAGGATTCTCTTTTTTCAGATAATGTATCTTTCTTAGGACAAAAGCATTCTTTATTGCTAGATTGTCCAAATATGCTGAAACGCATTAGGACTCTTAAGACTACATTTTTAACTGTGGTATTTAAAACTGTGGCTTAGGCAGTGGCAGCTATTTCGTGGTCAGGGCCATAATGTCCTCATTTATCCCACAAAGACTGTTTGCCACTCCTGTGTCTACCTTATTCCTTCAGAAATTATTGATATGTGTTAGGTCCTATCGTGTTAGGTGCTGCACCTGCATATACCGGGGTGTACACAGAGCTTCTGGTTTAAACAGACAGAGAAATAAATGTAAAGTTTCAAGTTCTATAAAGAAAAATAACTGGGTATCATGAGCCAATATTCGCAAGAATGATTTAGGCAAGGGGGTCAGAGTGAGCCTCTCTGACAAAGCACGAAGGCAAGTTGATGGGGTTTAGCTAGGGAAGGGAGTCCTATTTATTATTTTGCCTTTTGCATACTTTGTGATTTTTGTCATATATTTGTCATTAAAATAAAATAAGGTCACTTGCTATAATCCTGCCCATTTATTTACATGTTTTAATTTGATTCAAATTATTCCATGATACTGGAATTAATGTCTAGTGAATTTTATTTTGTGACATTTGTGTGTATGCTCCATGAGTGAATAATAGAGATGGTAAAATAATTTTAAATGATCTCTATATCTGAAGTAGAAATTGGGAGATTAAAATTGTGACTTTTTACTTGTTTTAGAAAACAGGTTGTCTAGCGTGGTAGGGAGGAGAGGGCAGTTGCTTTCAATACAATAACAACTAAGAAACATCCTGCACTAGGTAGGAGTTGGCATCATTGTTTTAATTTGCTTTGGAAAATGATCTTTATTCAGTGTGTGTCCACCTTGATGTAATTTCAGAGCTCCTTCCTACTGTTTGCAGAGGTAATTGATCCACCCTAAGTTGTTTGTTCTCGTCTATAATAAGTTAGACACTTTTAAGATATGTTTGTTCTTTTGTGTAAGTGAATAGTTGAAATTTAAATGATTACTGAAAGTGGACTTTTTGACTTAACCTAATCCTGTGTCCACATAATTTCAATAAGTGATCGTGACTAAAACTCGGAGCAGTTTAGGATTTATTTTTAAAGTCTACTTCTATCTTGTCCCTTGCCTGATAGACTCACACAGGGACTCTGGTCAGAGCAGCATCTCAGCGCTTCTTCCCAATCCATTTCCCCTTCCCCTAAACATGTGTGTTTTGAGAAAATATGCAGTGATTAGGAAGTATGTTTTTTCTCTTTTATTGCCTTTTCATTCTTTTTTCTTTCTTTCTGAGCTTAACTTATGGAAATTAGGTTCCTTATGATGAATGTTCGTTGTATTACTTACACATTATTTTGTCCTTGCTTTCTTCAGAATGCTACTCCAGATGCTAGACAGAGAACTTAAAGTTTTTAACTTACCCATTTTTTTTGGTTTAATTCAGAAAATTGATCATTGTCTAAAAGTTGGACCCTAATTTACCATACAATTGGAAGTCACACAGCTTTCACACAAATTAAATCTATCTAAAACTACTTTCTTTTTTTTTTTTTAAAGATTTTATTTCTTTATTTGACAGAGAGAGAGACAGTGAGAGCAGGAATACAAGCAGGGGGAGGGGGAGAGGGAGAAGCAGGCTTCCCGTGGAACAGGGAGCCCGATGCGGGGCTCGATCCCAGGACGCTGGGATCACGACCTGAGCCGAAGGCAGACGCTTAACGACTGAGCCACCCAGGCGCCCCTAAAACTACTTTCAATATCATTGTAATGTCTGTGTGAAAGCTCTTAAAAAATCAAAGAAGTAAACTAAACTTAATTTCAAATATTATATTCTGAACAAAGGAAAGCCACTTCCAATAAGAAAATATAAACTGAGCCAGAAAAGTTATTTCTATCATGAAACACTTTTGGTTACAATTATTGTAAATATTATTAGAAATACAATATAAAATAAGGTGAAAACTTTAAAGTTATTGATGACATAGTTTTTAATGAGGAAATAAAATTATGAATGTTAATATTAGCTAGGGATTTGCTAAAAATGTAGCTGTATAGAAATAGCTTTTAGAGGAGGCGCCTGGCTGGCTCAGTTGGTAGAACACACAGCTCTTAATCTCAGGGTTGTAAGTTCAACCCCCATATTGGGCGTGGGCCTACTTTAAAAAAAAAAAAAAGAAAGAAAGAAATAGCTTTTAGGAAACTTCTTCTTTTTTTTTTTTTAATTTAAGTAATCTCTATACCCAGCGTGGGATAGAAATAGCATTTAAATTTGTCTTGATATTTCCATATAAGGATGTAAAATTGTTTGATAGAAATCAAATAGAAATCTGTCATGATATTAGTGGAAAGTGATACTCATTTGTGGCTAGTTACATTTTATTTGACATAGAAAAAATGCTATAACATTTCTTCTTAAATACGGTCAACCCTCTTTCATGGGTTCTGCATTTATTTATTTTTTAAAAAGATTTTATTTGAGAGAGAGCGAGCAGGGGGAGAGACAGGGGGAGAGCCAGGGGGAGAGACAGGGGGAGAGCCAGGGGGAGAGGGAGAAGCAAAGTCCCTGCTGAGCCGGGAGCCTGATGCGGGGCTTGATTCCAGGACTCTGGGATCACGACCTGAGCTGAAGGCAGACACTGAACCGACTGAGCCACCCAGGCGCCCCTGGATTCTGCAATTATGAGTTTACCCACTCACTGAAGTATATTGGTAACCTCCAAATCAGTACTCATGGTGCTTTCACAATCATTAATGGCCATGCACAGAGCTGAGAAAAATTTGAGTGCCTGCATGTATGTTCCCAGGTGAGTCACACAAGGTGAAACTGTGCCTCCTTGTTTCAGCTCTTATACTGTAAACAAGTGTCCTTTTTGTGGTTTAAGTTATATTTTCCACATTTATGTGCCTTTTTTCCGTGGTTTTGCTGTTTAAAATGGCCCTCAAATATAGTTCAGAAGTGCTGTCTAGTGTTCCTAAGGACGAGAAGGCTGTGATGTGAATGAGCACAGATTTTACAGAGAAAATACGTGTGTGTTCAGTAAGCTTTGTCCAGGCATGAGTTACAGTGCTATTGGCCGTGAGTTCAATGTTAATGAATCAGCAGTATTTATTAAATAAGATGTCTTTAAACAGAAACACATAAAACAAGGCTATATGTTAATCAGTTGATAAAAATATGACCAGGGGTTTGCAGGAACTTAACCCTGTATTTTCCCTATGAGCAATGATTCAGTATTTGCTAATTTAGTTTTTATAGCGACTTTATAGAACATAACTATGGGAATGAGAATCAGCTATATCTGGAATAAAGCTTTTGAGTTTAGTAGTGTTTTAATGTATGCAACTTTTCTTTTTATCGAGAATTTAAATAATCAGGACAAGTAATTAAAATTTACTCTAAAGCTGTGTAAAATCTGAATCTTTCTGGTTCCCGGTTTTAGAAAGTAAGAGTCTGGATAGTAGAGATCTACTATACAGCCATTTTGTTTTTTAAGGCAGTTCTATACATAATAATACAAAATGATCTCCAAGATATATTAAGTAAAAAGGGCAAGGGAGAGAATGGTGTGTATGTTTAGAATGTTACCATTAATGATGTTTTAAAAGATACATAGGTCCACATGCTTATAAATCTGAAGATTATCTTTGATAGGATATCAAGGAACTGGTAACTGGTTGCCTGTGCGAAAGTGATCTAATAGACCAGAGGACAGAGTGAAGGCAAGATTTACTTTTCATTGTACATATTTTGGGGCACTTGGGTGGTGTAGGTGGTTAAATGTCTGACTCTTGGTTTCGGCTCAGGTCATGATCTCAGGGTTGAGATTGAGCCCAGTGTGGGGCAGCACAGATTCTGCTTAAGATTCTCTGTTTCATCCTCCCCCCTCCACCACCACCTCCCCCAGGGAGCATGCTCTCTTTGTCTAAAAAAAAAAAAAAGCATATTTTCCTTTTTTTTTTTTTTTTGAGTATTTTTTTACCAAATAACAGATGGGTTTTAAAGGTCAGATGCTTAACCCCCTGAGCCACCTAGGTGCCCCAGCAGGTCATATTAATAGAAAATCTGAGGGGGAGGAGCATAGACAAGTAAATATAATATTTATTTCTTTCCTCATTGGCTTTTTTCTTAAAGGAAATTAATGAGAATGTTATCTTAAGTTATACCATCTTTCCTTCTAAAGTGATCTCATTTCCAGTCAGTTTTATATCAAGTATAATACGTGTATATTTGATCTCCAAAATAGTTTTTCTTCTTCAACAATTGTTTGTAGCCCACTTCCTTCCAAAAAGATAATTGCAATGGCCAGAGGGTAATTTTTTCCAGTTTTATTGAGATATAACTGATGCATAACATTATGTAAGTTTAAGATATAGATGATTTAATAAACATATATATTGCAGAATGATTACCACGGTAAAAGGTTAGTTGACATATCCATCACCTCACATAATTGCTTTTTTTGTAGGGTGAGAACATTTTTTTTTTTTAAGATTTTATTTATTTATTTGAGAGAGAGAGAATGAGAGACAGAGAGCACAAGAGCGAAGAGGGTCAGAGGGAGAAGCAGGCCCCCCGCTGAGCAGGGAGTCTGATGTGGGACTCGATCCCCGGACTCCAGGATCATGGTGTGGTGGCAACATTTAAGATTTACTCTCTTAGCAGCTTTTAAGTATAATGTCTAACAGTAGAGGATTCATTTGAATGACTTTTGTATTGAAACAGTAGTAATCAGTCTCTGAGCATTATGCTACAGAAAGAAGCATTTGATAATTTAAAGACATAAAAAATGTTTCATATGTGTGATATACATTAAAACAAACTGAAAGAATATACAATAAAGTGTTAACTATATTAACTATGGTTGTCTTTAATTCTGTGTGGGGGGTATGTGTGTGTATGTGTGCACTTTCCTGTATTTTCTGATTCTTCTCTATTTGTATATTTAGGAAATAATTTTTTTATATCAGAACAATTATATCAAAACAAGTGTCATTTACTTAGGTATAGAATACCAGGAAGACCTGATTTAAGAACATTTTGTATTAAAAAAAATCAAACACTTCATGTAAGCCAACCACGCGTTTTAGTTGGCAGCACAGATTTGCGGTCTTAGGCTGCCGTAATAGATGTACACGTGCGGATCAGAGAAGGAAGAGGCCCCACTGGAATCTGCAGATCCTGCCTTCCCTCTCCTTCCCTTTCTCTCTTATCCGCAAGCTGTGGTCTTTATCCCTTGAGTCCCACCAGTAAAGTTCAGACTTTCTCGTACCTTCTCTGTAAGTTCCTTTTTATCTTCTCCTTTGCTGACTTGAGTACCAGGTGAGGTCCTTACATCTTTTCTCTGCCACCATTCTTTTTTATTTTTTATTTTTTATTTTTTTTTTAAAGATTTTATTTATTTATTTGACAGAGAAAGACACAGCGAGAGAGGGAACACAAACGGGGAGTGGGAGAGGGAGAAGCAGACTCCCTGCCGAGCAGGGAGCCCGATGCGGGACTCGATCCCGGGACTCCAGGATCATGACCTGAGCCGAAAGCAGTCGCTTAACCAACTGAGCCACCCAGGCGCCCCACCATTCTTTTTTAAAATTATGTTTTGCTTAGGGGTGCCTGGGTGGCTCAGTCGTCAAGCGTCTGCCTTCGGCTCAGGTCATGATCCCAGGGTCCTGGGATCGAGCCCCGAGTCAGGCTCCCTGCTCCACAGGAGGCCTGCTTCTCCCTCTCCCACCCCCCCTGCTTGTGTTCCCTCTCTTGCTGTGTCTCTCTCTGTCAAATAAATAAAATCTTAAAAAAAAATAAAATTATGTTTTGCTTAAAGGAAGCTACTTTATATGGGGGGCTGGGAAAGGAAGGACTATAAGAATGGCACCTTTGAGGGGTTAGCACACGAATCCAAACAGTGTGATCTGATAGGTTGTAACCCTGCAGAAACAGCTACTTTTCTGTGACCAGGGGGTTGGAGGGTGGGGAGGGGCAGAGGGAGACAGAGAATCCCTGACTGCAGGGCTCGTTCTCATGACCCTGAGATCATGACCTGAGCTGGAATCCAGAGTCCGATGCTCAACCGACTGAGTCACCCAGGCGCCCCAGTTGATGGTGTTTTAATAGAGGGAATTGATAAATAAGAATTTTGATGGTACCTGAAAAGATACCTTAAATGGCTTACTTTGAAGTGCATTAGGCAGTTTCTAGCTAACATTGACATATGAATTATCTAAAAATAACTGTGAGTTTCAGATTCCCATTGAGGGTAACTAGGGGCCGGCAGCAGGACACAGTGGTTTAACCAGCCCGTGTCTGTCGCCTGCTGAGCACAGAGTTTGTATGGAAAATTGTGTGCCAGCACAGAGTTTGTATGGAAAATTGTGTGCCAGCCACTCACTCCTGTATGGGCCACGCTAATGGGCATAGCCTGACACTGTGCAGAAGTGACGGAATGTGTGGAAAGCAGACGTATGGAGCACTCCAGAGGGAACTCTGAGAGTGAGATGGAGGAAGAGCACTGACAACAGCCGGTGAGACTGCATGTTTCCACTATTACTTTCCCCTTTGGGGACCCTGGCTCTAGATAGATGCTTGAGTTGGGGAAAACCCTTGATAACTAAATCATTTCCAATTGGCAAAGCTCTTAGAGGTTTGATTTGTGGCAAAAATACAGATTCTAAGGGCTACATGCACCCCAGTGTTTATAGCAGCATTATCAACAATAGCCAAACTGTGGAGAGAACCCAAATGTCCATCGAGTGATGAATGGATAAAGAAGATGTGATACCTATCTATCTATCTATTTATCTATCTATCTGTCTATTTTTATTTATATTTATACACACACACACACACACACACACAATGGAATATTACCCAGCCATCAAACAGAATGAAATCTTGCCATTTGCAATGACATTGACGGAGCTAGAGTGCATTATGCTAAGTGAAATAAGTCAGTCACAGAAAAACAAATACCATATGATCTCACTCCTATGTGGAATTTAAGAAAGAAAACATGAATGTATGGGAAGGGGGAAAAGAGAAAAAGGAGAGAAGGAAACAAGCCATAAGAGACTCAACGATAGGGGCGCCCGGGTGGCTCAGTTGGTTAAGCGACTGCCTTCGGCTCAGGAGTCCCGGGATCGAGTCCCGGGATCGAGTCCCGCATCGGGCTCCCTGCTCAGCGGGGGGTCTGCTTCTCCCTCTGCCCTCTTCCCTCTCGTGCTCTCTGTCTCTCATTCTCTCTCTCTCAAATAAAAATAAATCTTTAAAAAAAAAAAAAAAGAGACTCAACGATAGAGAACAAACTGAGGGTTAATTGAGGGGGGGGTGTGGGGCAAACGAAATGGGTGATGGGTATTAAGGAGGGCACTTGTTATGATGAGCACTGGGTGTTCTATGTAAGTGATGAATCACTGAATTCTACTCCAGAAACCAATATTGCACTGTATGTTAACTACCTAAAAATTTTTAAAAAAGAATATTTCTTTTTTTTCCTTTTATTTTGCTTATTTATTTTTTAAAGATTTTATTTATTTGAGAGAGAGAGAGAATGAGAGAGAGCACATGAGAGGGGGGAGGGTCAGAGGGAGAAGCAGACTCCCCGCCGAGCAGGGAGCCCGATGCTCGACTTGATCCAGGGACTCCAGGATCATGACCTGAGCTGAAGGCAGTCGCTTAACCAACTGAGCCACCCAGGTGCCCTCTTTTTTTTTTTTTTAAAGATTTTATTTATTTTAGGGAGAGAGCAGGAACAGGGGGGCATGGCAGAGGGAGAAGCAGACTCCCCGCTGAGCAGGGAGCCCCATGTGGGGCTCCATCCCAGGACCCTGAGATCATGACCTGAGCTGAAGGCAGACGCTTAACCGACCGAGCCACCGAGCCACCTAGGCTTCCCCCAGAAAGAATATTTCTGATGCAGGCAGAAGCAGGGAGAAACACCGCAGTGTAGTAGCACATCATAAAAATGAAGTGAATAATGGTCACACGGTGTTCCTAAAATTCTAGTAGTCTTTCACCCAGAATTAAACACAGTGTTCAAACAGGTAACTTTTCAGTGCTCAGCAGGGGCCCCTGTTAGGGAAGAAGATATTAACTGTGGTCTAGGCAGGAGTTCTGATAGCCATGTCTACATTTTCGGATTGGTTTGCTTGGAAGCAAAGACTGTCCGCTTTTGCAGGGGGGATCTGAAGCGTGTAACTCTACACAGCCGGCTACTACAAAGCAGCAATAGCCACTAGTATGGCCTTTCATGGCCTCAGGCAGGATGTGTAAAGCACACTCCCACCATGTTCACCCTCACCCTGCTGCTAGCCATGGAGTTGGCTCTGTGGTAGACTTAGTTTCAGGTGTCTATAGCCTGTTTGTCATTTGCCAAGATGGCATGAGACCCCTGGAAATGGAACTGCCTATTCATATTCCTTGCTAGTCAAGGAACTGTCTAGTCAGGTGAAAACAGGATGTACTTTTTTATGTTCTTCAACTTTGCATTTTCTCCCAAATGTCGCCTTTATTTCTTTATTTCATTGTCCTCTGTTTAAATAATAATCAGTGCATATTGGCCCACATTTTGGTTGTTGTGTTTGGTTTGGATCTTCACATATTCAAGTAGGAAATTATGCAGAAGAACACATACAGAGGAAATGAAGGGTCTGGAAAACAGGTAACAATGAGTGATTCAAGAGAAGATTGTAGATGATAGGTCTTAATATGCTTTGAAAGATATTATCAATGGTTCACAACCTTGGTGTTTATTAGCATTTCCTGGTTCAAAAAATACAGGTGCCTGGGCCCTCCTACGAGAATATCTGTTTTAGTTGAGCTGAGGCAAGGGCCAGCTCTGTGTGTGTGTGTGTGGGATTCACTTCTACAATCTCCCTAGATCATTCTGGTGTAGCCAAGAATCAAAACTAGTGGATTACATATTTTCTGTTTAGCTTGAGAAAGCAGAATTAGTAGCACTGGGGGAAAGGTACAGAATAGAAAGTTTCAGCTCATCATCATGGAAAATATTCTGGTAAATAGAACTTTCTCTTTCTAGAGATATTCAAGTATACATGAGTTAACCACTTGTGAAGGATGCTGTGAAAATGCCTGCTTGAGATAACACGGAGGACTTCGTCATTCCTTAATTTTATTTAAAAAAGAAAGTGCTGCAGTGCTTCTGCAGATTTGGCATGTGATGTGCTAAGATCAGTTTTAGGCAGAATGAGTTTGAAGTATCTTCGTGGAGATGTTAGTTGACCATATGGCTCTGGAGCTCACAAGAAAAACCTGACTAGGAGGACATCAGTGGAAAGGTGGTAGTGGAGATCACCATCTCTAAACTGTTTTCCATTCATTTTACCCATTTTTTATAAGCTTACCATGTATTAATAGTGATGAAAAGATATTATAGTTCCTGAGCTCATGGAATTTACAGACAAGGAAACTTAAAACTGAAGAATCTTTTTTTTTTTTTTCAGGATTTATCTATTTATTTTAGAGAAAGCGCAAGTTGGGGGGCGGGGGGTGGAGGGGCAGAGGGAGAGAGAATCCTCAAGCAGACTCCCTGCTGAGTGCAGGGACTGATGCAGGGCTCAGTCCCATGACCTTGAGATCATGACCTGAGCCGAAATCAAGAGTTGGACATTCAACAAACTGAGCCACCCCTGTGCCCGAAAACTGGAGTCTTTACACAATCAACAGGCTTAAACTTCTTAAAGTGTTCTGTGTCAGCTAGATTGTTTCAGTAGAGCCCAGGATTGCAACTGGATTGTAAATTCCCCAGAAAAGTCCTTTGTGGTACTTCTAACTTGTATGACAACATTTGCAGACATTGAGGTTGATGAAAAAGGGAAATTTTGGTAGTGATTTCTCAGCCCAGAAAGTAAAATTGGGGAAAGATTTCTAAGATCTCTTTTATTTATATTTGTCTTTTTCTCTTTTGCTGTCCTTTCCCTTTGGAATTTTTCTTGCTTTTGTAACATTATTATTAGTGTCAGTTCTTGAATAGAGCTATTTCTTGATATACAATTATTCCTTAGTACCTGATTTTAAAATTTGGTCATGTACTTTCAAGGACTTACTAAAAATATGATGCTAATGTAACTTAACCACAGATATCGAGAGGCAATTCAAAAATGGGATGAAGCACTGCAGTTAACCCCAGATGATGCCACCCTGTATGAGATGAAATCGCAGGTAATGATTATGAAGAATTTCATTTGCATTATGAAATCTCCTGTGTTGTGTTCATATGTGTTTGGTGAACAGTAATGAACCAAAATGGCATTTCTTTCCATTTTCTTTGTTGAATATGTCTTTTTCAAATTTGTCAACATTTCCTTTCTTAAATATGTTACTGTATTATTATTATTGGTGGGCCCTGGGTGAAATATTATCACCATATTATTTATGGCTCTGCCTTTTGCATGACATTAGAAATTCATTTATTTTCACAATGAAGTTAACTTATTTTAACCTATGGTAAGATATGAAAAGAAGGCTATCTTTTAGGAAGTCACTGGTGATTTCTTAAATAAATGAAATGTGTTTGCTTTCCTTGGAAATTAATTGTAGTGGACTGAGCAATAGCTTTGTTTCTTCAGAATAAGGATGGTTGGACTCTGAATGATGATATTTCTCTAAAAATGGCCCAGTCCTTAGCAAAAGGTCAGAATAGACTCAAATTTTTAATAGTTTAAAAATAACACTTGAATTTTTAAAAATACATTTCTGTTATTTTGTGGGAAAGTCTATAAAGAAAATCTCTGAGCACTTGGATTAAGTTATCCAAAAGACTTTAAAATCACTAATGGAATATCAAACATATTTTGGCAGGGAATAGTTACAATTCAGCCTTGATCTACACACCTTACTGATATCTTCCAGATGATGATCTCAAACATAAGGGACATTCTTTATCAGCTTTGATTTTAGTTTATCCAAGAAAACCCCAAATAAATTATGTCCGCTGAATGAAGTGTTGTTGAAGACCTTCATTTGGTTAAGTCTTTAACTTTCAGTCTTGACTACGTATATATTAAAGACAGTGTTTGTGGTAAACTATATGAAATAAATTAATGTGTAACCTGATAATGATAGTTGTGTTACAGATCTTGTGAAATGTGAATGGTCCCAAAGATGATAGATAAAATCTAGCCCTTTCCCATAGACTGAAGCGGTAGGTTCTGGCACTCCCTATTTTTCTCTTTGTATGGTTTGAAGAATGCAGTTGTGGGGAGGCCGGTGGAGTGTTTAAATGATTTTTGTAGCAGGAAGATGTTCATAGGATGGGTGGTTGAGCAAAAAAAGACCTGGGGTCCCCTGAAAACCACATTGTAAATAGAATAATCAGAAGTGGAATTAAGAGTTCAAATACCTGTGAGCCACCATGGCTAGATCATGACCACCTTATTTTAACCAGATGGACAGCAGGGTTCAATAACTGAAAAGGGGATAGTTTACATTTTCATAGTTATTTTAGAAATAGGAAGAAGAATAGTTGTTCCTGACCCTGCATGGCGAAGGAGTGGGTCAGAACCACTGAGATGCTATATTTACCAGACTAAAAATATTTTTTTAAAAATGAAAAGTTTACATATGGTTATTCATTAGTAGTTTGCTAGTTTATGAATATTACTGACAGGTTTTGTTTCTTTTTTTTTGGCTATAGGTCCTAATGTCTCTTCATGAAATGTTCCCAGCAGTACATGCAGCTGAAATGGCTGTCCAGAGAAATCCACATTCATGGGAATCTTGGCAAACTTTGGGCCGTGCTCAGCTTGGATTAGGAGAGATAGTCCTGGTAAGGAAGTTAGATTGTTATAATGACAAAATTTTATTCTGACATGTTTTTGATTAGCTGAACCAAAAAGTAAATAGCCATTTATCATATCTATGCAAAAAGTAAATAACAAATTACTTCTTAAAAGTATTAAGCCATAGGGGTGCTTGGGTGGCTCAGTTGTTAAGCGTCTGCCTTTGGCTCAGGTCATGGTCCCAGGGTCCTGGGATCAAGCCCTGCATCGGGCTCCCTGCTCAGCGGAAAGCCTGCTTCTCACTCTCCCACGCCCCCTGCTTGTGTTCCCTCTCTTGCTGTGTCTCTCTCTGTCAAATAAATAAATAAAATCTTAAAAAAAAAAAAAATATTAAGCCATAGACACAGATCAAAGTTATTATTGAACATCTTTTTCCGTTATAAACATCAGTTATATTAGAGTCAGAATATCTTTTGCAGGGGGTGCCCGGGTGGTTCAGTTGGTTAAGTGTCCGACTCTTGGTTTTGGTTCAGATCATGATCTCATGGGTTGTGAGATTGAGCCCTCTGGCAGGCTCTGTGCTCAGTGGGGAGTCTACTTGAG
Source organism: Neomonachus schauinslandi (assembly GCF_002201575.2). Classification (NCBI taxonomy): domain Eukaryota; kingdom Metazoa; phylum Chordata; class Mammalia; order Carnivora; family Phocidae; genus Neomonachus; species Neomonachus schauinslandi. The sequence goes on from NC_058409.1 coordinate 119,059,276, forward strand.
AATCTCTCCCTCTGTCCTTCCCACTCTCTCTCTCTCTAAAATAAATAAAATCTTTAAAAAAAAAAAGAATTTTTTTTCAGGTATTAGGTAGCACAGGCTGAATAGATGAGAATTGACTATGACAGTTATCCTGTTTTTGTTTTTGTTTTGGTCGCTATCTTCCTAAAGAGTGTTTTCAAATCTAATACAGTAGTGCCAGATTTTCTGTTTGTCTTAATTAAGATTTTGCATGGCTTTATTTGCCTTTCACAGTTAGAAAAGAAAACAATAAATAAAAAATTAAAAATAGTTTCTTTAAAGGCTAATGAAATGACTGGTAAACCCTGAATTTACCTTTACTAGCAATGGCTTAAGTTATGGATAAGTTGGATTTTTCTGATAAATATATTATTTCTGATTACCAAAAAAAGGTGTTTGTCAAATTCTCAGAAATAATAAGTAAAGAATTTTGATGAGAGAATAATTGGTGTCAAGTAACTTGTAAACATTATAATTTGAAATGAGATTCACAGTGATGGAAACCAGATGAACCAAAGTCCATTTTCTTTTCTTTTCTTTTTTTTTTTTACCTGAAGACTTAAATCATACTGGAGTTGGAAAAAAGAAATTCATGGTATTTTGTTTTCTAATGGGTTAACAGGAAAACAAACAAAGCCTATCACATAATACTTTCCCCCCATTTCTGCTTTATTTAAAAGCTTACAAAGCATTATCTCTTTTGCTTGTTAAGTATCTATGGTAATGGGAATAAATCTGTAGGATTTAATGTTTAGCAAAGATTGTCCTATAAAGAAAGAAAATACTGCGGGTGACATTGTAGGATATTTTCAGTCAATCAGTAAAAGTAAATTTGTTTAAGATTTTAAGTTTTTTTGAATAAGGGAACGAGTTGGTCAGCTGTTATTTTTTTTCCTGTTGATATGGTTATGTCCATTAAAATTATGAAATTCTTGGAGGGGTTAAAAGTGGTATTTTTTTCCTCACTTAATGTAATTTTTAGGGCTGTACTTGGAAAAATCTAAATTTGTAATTTTTATGTAAACTTAAGCTATTCTTTTGAAAGACTGAAATGGTAAGAAAAAAATAACTTTACTCAAAATGTCATAAGGAAGGGTCACTATGAAAAATATATTGAAAGCAAGCTAAAAAATATTAACATCTAACCATTCTTCCGATATTTGCATATATTTGGACAAAAACACAAGAAAATACATGGATAAATAGAACAGGTAGTACATTAAAAGTCAGTAGGTGGGGGGCGCCTGGGTGGCTCAGTTGGTTAAGCGACTGCCTTCGGCTCAGGTCATGATCCTGGAGTCCCTGGATTGAGTCCCACATCGGGCTCCCTGCTCGGCAGGGAGTCTGCTTCTCCCTCTGACCCTCCTCCCTCTCATGCTCTCTGTCTCTCATTCTCTCTGTCTCCAATAAATAAATAAAATCTTTAAAAAAAAAAAAAGTCAGTAGGTGGGGATAGACCCAGGAGTAATTATTTAGGTTTTTACATAGACTTGGGTGTTGTAAGTGATGAATCATTAAATTCTACACCTAAAACTTAATATTACACTATATGTTAACTAACTGGAATGTAAATAAAAACTTGAAACTTAAAAAAAGAGAGTTGGGTGTTGGAAAACAATGATTAGCTTAGTTTGTTCTTCATTTTCTAATTGTTTGAGGTGTAAAATTAGCTTTTTAATTGAGATCTTTCTTGTATAAACTTCCCTCTTAGTTCTGCTTTTGCTGCGTCCATAAGTTTTAGTATGTTATATGTTCATTCTTGTTTGTCTCCAGATGTTTTCTCATTTCCCTTTTGACTTCTTTGACTCATTGGTTGTTTAAGATTGTGTTGTTTAGTTTCTGCTTATTTGTGAATTTCCTGGTTTTTCTTCTGTTATTGATTTCTGGTTTTATTCCGTTGTCATTAGAAAAGATACTTGGTATGATTTCAGTCACCTTAAATTTGTTAAGACTTGTTCTGTGACCTGACATGTGATCTCTCCTGGAAAATGTTCTGTTTGTATTTGAGAATAGTATGTACTCTGATGCTGTTGAGAGGAATGTTTTGTCTATGTCTGTTAGGCCCCTTTGATCTATAGTGTTGTTCAGGTCCTCTGTTCCCTTAGTGATCTTCTGTCTGGGTGTTGGATCCATTGCTGAAAGTTAGGTATTGCAGTCTCCTGCTATTTATTTCTGTCAGTTTCTCACTTCAGTTCTGTCCATGTTTGCTTTATACATATAGGTGTTCTGATGTTGGAATGAATATATTTTATAATGATTATATCTCCCTGGTGAATTGACCCTTTTATCATTCTATAATGTCCTTCTTTGTCTCTTGTGACAGTCAATATATGTTAGCATTATTTGAATCTAAGCTCTTGGTGTTAAAGGTAGGCATTCCGGTACCTTCCTGATCATGCTTTAGCCAAGAAATCTCTAGATTCTTATATCTCCTGGCCTGCAGAAGCAGAACAATGCATTTGCCTTGTCTTGAACTATAATAGCATTACCTGTACTTTAATGGACTTGGAGTCCTCAGCAGCAATTTGTCCGGCACTTTCTTTCACACTTCTTTAACTTTTTTTTTCCCATGATAATCATCATCCAGCTTTTAGGGTACAGCCCTAATTTCTATCCTTACATTCTAATATGTTTAAAAAATATATATATATATATATATATATTTTTTAAAGAGATAGAGATAGATATTATGGATTATATTAAATCCACTCATTTTTTTAAAACAAAGCAAAAAAAAAAAAAACTTTGATTTTTTTTTTTTTTTAACTCCCCTAGGCAATTCGAAGTTTTCAGGTCGCCCTTCACATCTATCCAATGAACCCTGAAATATGGAAAGAAGACCTTTCTTGGGCAAGAACACTCCAGGAGCAGCAGAAGGTAGCACAGAAGATTAAAAAGCGTGAAGCATCAGTGGAAGTAACCCATTTCTCACCAAAGTCCATTCCTGACTATGACTTTGAAAGTGATGAGATTGTTGCTGTTTGTGCGGCGATTGCTGAGAAACAGAAGACGGTTCCAGCAAGTAAAACAATGGTTATTGTGTCGGCTTCTGGGACTGTAGAGACCGTCACTGAGAAGGAAGATGGTGCTGCACCACCAGATGGCTCTGTTTTCATCAAAGCCCGATGAAGTAGCGGGAATCCTTTAATCTGTCTTTTTGATTGCCACTTAAAATTTTAGGCATAAGGACGTTAACTGTGGAGAAACAGAGCAAAATTCCTGTTTGTAAAGTGAGTTTCGCAGATGAGACATATAAAAACTAAACGGTAGAATTACTGTACAGTGTTTGGATGCTTTGATAAGTTATGATTTAAACTTCTTAAGATTAGAAATCTGAGTACGGTGGCTTTTGATTAATAAACTTAATGTAATCCAAAAATATAAGTGAATGCATTTTAAAGACACAACTTGAAAAGTGAATTCTCTACTAGTGAATCACTTGATGGCCAGTGTTATTAAAATGCTGACTTGTTGACTTTTGTTTCATGATAAAGGAAGTCGGTGATTTCTTTCCCTCCTTAGAAATATACTGCTCTTGTTCTTTACTCTTCTGTTTTTCCGGTTGCATTAGAGTCTGTCACAAAGCTTAAATATCTTTGACATTCATTTTGATTCAAAGTTGTCATTTGGTTATATGTGGGATCTTTGAAAGTTTGACTGAAAATGCATGCAAGTGTGTACATTCTAAACATTTTCGAAGTTTCTCTGAATTCTGATTTGTGCTTATATTTTGACTTTAAGATTATTATGAAAATAGTAGTTGCCTCTTTCAGTATTAGGTATGTAAAATACTGATAAATGTCAGAATGATGGTTTTATTTTTTTAGTTGTTAAAGTGGATAGTGTTCCTTTCCACAGGTAGGTCATGTTTCAGATGTGCATTTTTAAAAAATGAATGGCTTTTATAGATGTGTCATAACAAATTGTACTACTGTGTTGTCCCAGTCAAAAGCAGTATTTTCTTCTCCTTATTTTTAAAAGCTTAAAAACTCTAAAAATATCTTTTGCTTATAACTTTCCAGCTAATGGTTTGGAAGTCCTTTTCTAGATAACTTTTTTGCAACTACTCAATTAAATTAGTTTCAATTTTAATAGCTAGATTATATCTTTCTAAAAATAAAAAAGTAAGGATGTTAATGAGTGCCAGTGAATGAATAATTTAGGCACAACATACATAGAAACTGAAACGTGACTATGGTACAGTATGTGAGTAGAGAAGGATATATTTAAAGAAATATTTCATTGAAAGGCCACAGTTGTATTCACAAATCAAAACTGTCATTGCTAATGTGAATTATTATTTTTATACTACATATATTGTAGTACAATTATATAGACTACTGGGTACTGTTACTTCTGACACTCAGGAAGCTATTATTGCTGTAAAATTAATTTTACCCTTGTTAGAAATGAAAGTAAGCTATTTTATTTTAAGGAACCTTACCTTAACCTGTTGGAGCATGTGAGTAATGGTCGACATTTTTCTGAGATGATTTTTTTTTTCCTTTTTAAATTTTTATTTAAATTCTAGTTAATTGACATACAGTGTAATACTGGTTTCAGGAGTAGAATTCAGTGATTCATCACTTACATACAACACCCAGTACTCATCATTACAAGTGCCCTCCTTAATGCTCATCATCCATCTAGCCCATCCCCCACTCTCTGAGATGATTTAAAAATTTTTTCCTTTAGTGGAATGCTTACCTCTTCTTTTTCAGAGTATTGTATTTTCCCCAAAGTTACATCAGAAAGTTAGCTCTGGTTAGAGAGGTTAGTTTTAGAGTAATCCAAAAAACAAATACTAATTACATTTTATTTCATTTAATAAAGGATATTCTCTCAGGGTAGATACTTGGGCATCTACAGAAGTGAGCATTCACCCTTTGGTATGTTGTTTGGAGTATTGGGTTTTTGTTTATCGTGTAATTTGTGAATAAATAGTTTTTTTTCCCTGCATTTTAAAGATTTGCCTCTTTGTATTGTTAGCTTTTGAAAAATTAGATTTATTTATTTAATTTCTTTGTTATGTGGGAATAAAATATGTAAAGCACCTTGGATGGTATCTTGCATAGGATGCACTCAGTAAATGTTAGCTATTTCTATGAAGAACTTGAATTAGTTTGGAGATATTTAACCTCAGTTTCTTCTGATTTTAAGAAGGTAGGAGAACTTTGTAATCTTTATCTGAAAGTGAGGAGTCACTACTTTTGATATTGTAGGACAGATGGTTATCAGTTGGGGTTATTCTTGTCATAAATTCTATCTCAACCCTAAAAGAGGCAAGACCCAGGATGGAGGGCATGTAGCCACAAGATTCTGTTAAAGAACCTAGTGTTTTTCCTATTGATATCGGTAGGCCAGATTAGTCTTTTCCTTACTCAGATATAAGACATAAGTTGGAAGACATAAAATGGAGAGAAAAGGAATAATGAATTATGAAGAAGGAAGGCAGCTCATTTATTCATGCCCCAGAAGATGCTCAGCTAACACTCTTCTATGTGTGAAGAGAAAAATGCATGTATCATTTTATAAGATGTGAATACTGATACAGAGACATTTGCTAAGCTTGTTAACTGCAATAACAAATACTTCTGAATCTGAAAGAAAAATAGTTGATGCTCATAATAGTGATATAATTAAAGATGTTTAATATACCTTCTGAAATAACATTAAACAGTATATTGAATATAATTTGTATTATTCTTATTTGAAAATTGTATGGCATAGACACTCATTAGTCAGAACACCACACATCCAGATCATGCCTGATAATTTGAGAATCCATGTATTATTCTCTAGACAACAGGTTTGTAGATTATAGAGTATTTATGTTAAATGTGCTAACAAATACTACGCAAACATTGAAAAGGCATGCAAGTTATAGATCACAGAACCCAGATTTACTGCAGTTGGGGCCTAGGTACAAAATTTTTTTTTTTTTTAAGATTTTATTTATTTATTTGAGAGAGAGAATGAGAAAGAGAGCACATGAGAGGGGGGAGGGTCCGAGGGAGAAGCAGACTCCCCGCCGAGCAGGGAGCCCGATGCGGGACTCGATCCTGGGACTCCAGGATCATGACCTGAGCCGAAGGCAGTCGCTTAACCAACTGAGCCACCCAGGCGCCCCTAGGTACAAAATTTTATGGTAGTAGTCTTAGTGTAAAGAGCTTTTAAATTGATGTTATATGACAAAATTATAGGGAAGACTAAATAAAAAAGTTTTGTCTGAGAAAGCTAGAGTTGCCATGATTATAACTGACCACTATAGCGTCTTCAGTTTGAAAATTATGCTTTATGTAATGATGTCAAAGGCTTGTCTTACTGCCTTTCCCAGCAGTAAGAAAACTTTGTTTGTTTGTTTGTTTTTATTTCAGACTCTGTGAGACAGTAGCCTTTCTAAATTGACTCTGGACCAGCCATTCTGGAGCTTTGATTTCATATCATACATGTATCTACATGAGTTTTGAGTTGACCCAGGAACCATAGTTCCAGGATTATCTTTAAGTCAATTGGTATATTAAATGTGTTTTTTTCTGAGAGATTTTTATTAAGCCAATGGTGTGTACTTTGTAATTGATGACATTTTAGGATTGAGAAAGTAAGGGTTTGGTTTTTTTTGAATCAATAACAAAATACAGAAATTTCATTACCAAAGTAAATTAAAATGAAGTATGTCACTTTAGTCACTTGCAATGAAATATGCCTTCTTGAATGGGAGGGAAGGGGTAGCCCTGTGGCTGGTGTACCGTGAATTGTGCCTTAATGCATGTTGTATGTGAACTTGCTGTGTGTGCTACGGTGGAAGACAGGTTGAGAAATGTTGATCTACATTTTGTTGGGAAGGCAGAGGGTAGGAATAGCTTCCTTTCATCCATTAAGCAAGGAATCCTGATCACTCCCTTCTCTAATCACCCCCAGTGCCCTGCGAAAGGGAGTTCAGGATAAAGAACTGGACATGCAAACCTTTCTCCCCTTTCTGGGGATTTATAATGCTTGCAGAGAGCCTATGTTGTATTCTCTTGCCAGGCACAGCATAAGCTTTGCAGTGAAAGGCTCTCTGCCTCTGCGAGGGGAGCCCTGTCGTTGTATAGGACTGCCCATTCCTTGGTGAGCAGGTCTAATTCTGGGTTAGATATTAGGTGGCCATTATTGGTACAAGCCTAAATTACACCCTTTAACCTACGTCCTTCAGCAATAAAGTTGATATCTCCATTTACCTGGCTTGGTCTCTCAAGTGGCTCAGAAGTCAGGAGGGCACAGGGCATATTATTTCATGATTCCCTCAAACTCCAACAAAAATTAGTGAAAATTATATTTCAAAGTAAGTATGAGATAAACACCAAATTGGGAATTTTTTTCTAATTTCATATATTTTTTAAGTCATGGAAATTCTATTGGAAATGGATAATGTCAATTACAAGACAATATGTAAACATTTGTTCAGCATATCCAAAGATCTCACTGGGAATTGTGAAGGACCCACAGTATTGACTCTACATTTAATTAGAAGGAAAGAATGTAAAATAAATCATATTCTCTGTCCACCCTGTCAACTTTCTTAAGAGTGTAATTTACATATAATAAAAGGCACCCTATATTATAAGTTTACAGTTTGAGGAGTTTTAACAAATGTGAACAACCACACAAACACCATTACCATCAAGATGTAGAATATTTCCATCACCCAAAAAGTTCTCTAATGCCCATTTGTCGTGAGTTCCCCTCCACCCCAAGAACCAGCATTGTTCAACCACTGATTCCTTTCTGTGACTATAAATTAGATTCGACTCTTCTAGAATTTCAAATAAATCATACAGTATTTACTCTGTGTCTGACACTTTTTGCTCAGCATAATACTTTTGAAATCCATCCATGTCGAGTTTCATCTGTGCTATTGTGTATATCAGCAATAGGTTTTATTTTTATTGCTGAGTATTATTCTGTTGTGTGGTTAAACCACAATTTATAGCTATTCATGTATGTTGATGGGCATCTAGGTTGTTGATGAACATCTAAGTTTTGGTCTCTTATCAATAAAGCTGCTATGTATATACGTTGCAGGTCTGTGTGTGGCGATGTGTTTTCATTTCTCTTGGTGAAATACCTGGAGGTAGGATTGTTGAGTCTTCTGGTAAGTGTATGTGTAACTTTTGACGCAACAAACTTTTCCAAAGTATTTGTGCTATTTTGCATTCTGACAAGCAGTGTATGGTTTCAGTTGCTCCATATCCTTGTCAATGCTTGATATTGTCATTATTTTTCATTTTAACCACTTTGGTGGATGTGTACTAGATCTCGTTGTGGTTTTAGTATGCCTTTCCCTGATGATGTTAAACATTTTTTCATATGCTTACGTGACATTTGTATATCTTTTGGGAAGTGCCTGTTCAAATATTTTGCTGGTTTTTTATTTGGGTTATCTAATTACTGAGCTGTAAGAATTTTTCTATATTTTGGATAAAAACTCTACAAGATATTTGCACTGTGAATATTTTGTCCCCATCTATGGTTTGCCTTTTTGTTTTCTTGATGATAACTTTGGAAGAGCAGAATTTCAAAATTTTGATGAAGTCCAATTTACATATATATATATATATATAAAACACGTATATTATATATATAATGTAAATATATTTAAATATTACATATGTGTATATATATATATTTATGGTTGTGTTTTTTGTGTGCTGAGAAATCTGTGCTTACTCCAAGATCAGAAAGATTTTCTATGTTTTCTTTAGAAGTTTTATAGTTTTAGCTTTTATAATTAGGTCTGTGATCCATTTGAAGTTAATCTTTATGTGTTGTATAAGGTAAAGGTCAAGGTTCATTAAAAAATTTTTTTTATTTATTATCTCTACACCCAACATGGGGCTCAAACTCATGACCCCGAGATCAAGAGTTGCATGCTCTACTGACAGAGCCAACCAGATGCCCTGAGGTTCATTTTTTTTGATGTCCAATTATTCAGGCACTATTTGTTGAAAAAACGGTTCTTTGAAATACCTTGGCATCTTGAAAATCAGTTTACTATGTCTTTGCAGGTCTGAGTTCTGTATTCTGCTACACTGATCTATATGTTTATTCTTATACCAATTCCACCCCATCTTAATTACTGTGGCTTAAAAATTGTAGTCTTAAAAATCAGTGTGGTTTTTCCAATTTTACCCGCCCCCCCCCCGCAATTGTTTAGCTACCCTAGTTTCTTTGCTCTTCCATATACATTTTTTTCTCTTTTTAAATTTTGTTTTCTTGCCCTTCCATATATATTTTAGAATCAACTTTATCTACAAGTCTGCTGGGATTTTGATTGGAATTGCATTGGATCTACAAATCAGTTTGGGAAGAATTAACTTCTTAACAATATCATATATTTGAATTCACGATCATGGCATAACTGGCATTGTTTTAGGTCTTTAATGTCTCTTAGTGATGCTTCTTGGTTTTCTGTGAATAGGTCTTGCCCATATGTTTGTCATTTATCCCTAAATTTTTTTTTCATATTTTTTGATGCTATTACAGGGAATGTTTTTAAAATTTTATTTTCCAATCTGATACTATTGCATAGAAATACAATCCATTTTTTTGTGTATTGACCTTGTAGCCTACCGCCTTGGTGCTTCATTTATTAGTTGAATTAGCTTTTTGTAGATTCCTTACAATATTCTATCTATAATAACAAGTCTTTGTGAATAAAGACAGTTTTTGTTCTTCCTTTTCTTACCGTATGCCTTTTATTTCCATCTCTTGCCTTACTGCACGGGCTACAACCTCCAGGACAATGTCGAATAGAAGCAGTGAGAAATGGACATTTTTGCCTCGTTTGTAATCTTTTGGTCTTTCACCATTAAGTATGATGGCACCTGTAGTTTTTTTAGTAATGTCCTTTATTAAATTGAGGAAGTCCCTGGGCAATTAAATTTTGTTAAATGTATTTTCTGCATCTCTCAGAGAAGATCTTATAATTTTTCTTTTATAATGAATTATGTTTATTTTTCAAATGGCAAATCAACTGCGTTTCTGGGATAAAGCCTATTTAGTCATGCTGGATTATCCTTTTTAGATCTTTTTTGATTCAATTTCGTAACATTTTTATTAAGGATTTTTATGTCTATGTTTATGAAGAATGTCAGTCTGTAGTTCTCTTGTAGTTGTCCAATCAGGATAATGCTGAGCTCATTTGTAAAAAAGTTGAGTATTTCCACCAACTCTTTTCTCAAAGAGTTTCTATAGATTCAGTATTTCTTTCAATAGTGCTTAATAGAACTAGCAAGTGAAGTCACCTAGGCCTAGTGTTTTCTTCTGGGGAGGGTTTTAAATTATAAGTTCAGGGGCGCCTGGGTGGCTCAGTCGTTAAGCGTCTGCCTTCGGCTCAGGTCATGATCCCAGGGTCCTGGGATCAAGCCCTGCATCAGGCTCTCTGCTCGGCGGGAAACCTGCTTCTCCCTCTCCCACTCCCCCTGCTTATGTTCCCTCTTTAGCTGTGTTTCTCTCTGTCAAATAAATGAAATCTTTAAAAAAAAATAAATTATAAGTTCAGTTTTAAAATAGCCACATTGTAGGTCTTGTCAGTTACATCACATTGAGTGATAGTATGGTTTGATTAAAATAGGATCCACCAAAAGTCCATTCATTGCATCTGTTGCTATGTCTCTTCATTTTTTTTTATTTTTAAGAAAGATATTATTTATTTGAGAGAGAGAACACATGAGCGGGGGGGGTGGGTGGCAAGGTCAAGGGGCAGAGGGAGAGGGAGATGCAGATTCGTCGATGATTGAGGAGCCCGACATGGGGCTTGATCCCAGGACCCTGAGCTCATGACCTGAGCTGAAGGTAGACGCTTAACCAACAGGCACCAAGGTACCCCATGAACTTGATTTCTTATTATAGATGGATATGATTTAGCCCTCTTACATTCCCCCCAGTATATTTATTTACCACTTCTGCCTCCATTCCCAGTAAAATTATCATTTTGGCTTCAATCTATATTCATTATTTAATAGGGCTATGTAATTATCACATATAGTAAATCTCACCTGGGATATTATTAGTTTACCTTTTTTGTACTTTGTTGCTCATGGAGTCGATAATTACTTTTGTTGTTGTGTAGTTTTCCATATATGTATGACTAATTTTTCCCTTCATTGCCTAATAGAAATGTAATACTACTCTCAATATTGCCAAGCATTAAATAATCTGTCAGTTTTTTTTTAAACCTTAGAGAGATCCTAGAACTCCTCTAGATGCATGTCCCCTGGCCTGCTACAGAGCTGTTGCCTTGAGCTTTTTCATCATGGTTCTGGGAATTCTCTGTGCTTCTCCCTTGCATTGAATCTTGTTTCACCCCTTCTCAAAAAGAAATTGACCAAATTGTTCAGATTTTAGTGTGTGGACTTGCCATGGTTAAATGTTTTCTGGACATAGGAATGTTTGGCATATTCTTCTTTCTCTCCCATGCTGTGGAATGGGGTAGATGACCTAGAAAGGTAAAGATAGGGTAATGAATGAATGGTAGAGACATTGATATTGATATGAGGATAAGAGGCGCAACTATCTTTCTTTTTTTCCAAAGTGTTTCCAGCCTGCAGCTAAAGCCCCAGGTATGCCCCAGGACCCATGCTAAACAACAGGGTCAAATGTGCTCTTTTGCTGATTCTCTTTCTCTCTGGTTCCATTCCTTGTGTATCTGGAAAGCCACCTTGCGATCATACCTGCAATATCTCAGATTCAGGTTTGGAGGTGCTGGGAAAGGCACGTGGTGGGGAGAGCAGTGGAAGAGAGCACACTTCACGGTGTGTTTTGTTCTGAAGCAATCACAAGGACAGGTTCACTGCTATCTGGAAGGAGAGCATGGCTACTGAACCTTTCATAAGTTGAAACAGTATAAAGTGAAGAAGCGATGACCATTAACGTATACGGAAAAAATTTTGAGTTTTCTCAAACCCCCAAAATAATCTCTCTTAGACTTTTTTGATATTGTAGGACACATTTTGCCAACGAACACACAAAAGAACTTCAGATAAAGCACAGATGCTCACAGACACAGTTCAAGCCCTGGCGGCTTGGTCCTGAGAGGCTGACTGTCAGTTCTGGGGCAGGAAGTTGGGGGGTCACTGTCGCTGCTCAGGGTTGTGCTGCCCCTGGAATGGCTCGATGCAAAACCAACGCTGAATGCTATTTTTGCTTTTCACCTTTTTTGGCAAAAGCAAAAATCTTCTTTGGATTTCTTTGGGTTAGTGAAAACATACTAATGTAGGTCTTTTGCAAGAATGAAGTGGTGTAATGCAAACCTTGGGAAGGTAGGGATTGCCTATAGTTTAGGAAAAATGACCGTCCCGTGTCATGCGGCTATTTCTGCATTAAGATTTAAGGCCAAAGGCATAGCTAACAGTAAATACCACTATGCCTTGGTTTTCCCATGGGCCTTTGTGTTTGTGACCCCAATAAGAAACCATGGAGAGGGTGGCTGCACTTTGGGAAAGGACTTTTGTGTTCCATGGTCTTCTCATCAAAGTACCACTTTAATAGCTGTGCCAATCTAAACCATCTTTCCTAACACACTTGACATGTTGGTTAGATTGTCTTAAAGATCATAAGATGGAGTTACGATTATCTTTCTCTCTGCTATATCCTACTGGGACCAGGTAGAGTTTAATACCAGCCAGTTAGACAATCAGAATTTTCTTGCATAGAAAGTTTGAAGCTGTAAATGTTCAGGAACAAGTTTCCCACAAGAAACTATCTTCACATCACATAGCTGGTAAATTTTATAAATAGATGTGGAATGGATGACGAACAATGCTGAAGTTTTTCTTCCTTGGCTGTTCTTCTAATAAGCCAGACTCAACAATCAAAAGACATTGTCATGGACTGAATTGTATCCCCTTAAAATTCAGATGGTCTCTCCCTGACCCCATGTAACTGTATTTGGAGGTAGGGCCTTTAAGGAGGTAATTCAGGTCAAACAAGGTCATAAGGGTGGGCCCTAATCCAGTATGAGTAGTGTCCTTATAACAAAAGAGACATCAGGGAAGCAGGTGTACAAAGAGAAGGCCATGTGACAGCCCAGCAGGAAAATGGCCATCTCAAGGCAAGGAGAGAGGCTCTAGGATAAGCCAGGTCTGCCAGCACCTTGATCTTGGACCTCCAGCTTCTAGAACTGTAAGAAAATAAATTTCTACTTGAAGCCCCACAGTCTGTGGTATTTTGTTATGGTAGCCTTAGGAAACTAATATGGACATAGAACTCAATTTAAAAATGCACAAAGGATTTGAAAAGACATTTCTCTAGAGAAGATATACAAATGGCCAGTAAGCATTTGCAAAGGTTCTCAACATCATTAGTCACTAGGGAAATGCAAATCAAAATCACAGTGAGGTACCACTTCATATCCATTAGGACGGCTAGAACCAAAAAAGACAATAAGAAATATTGATGAGGAAAAAAAAAATTGATGAAGATATGGAGAAATCAAAACCCTTGTACATTGCTGGTGGGTATGTAAAATGGTGCAAGCATTTGGGAAAACAGTTTGGCAGTTCCTCAAAAAATTAAACATATAGTTAACATATGACCCAGCAGTTTTATTCCCAGGTATATAGAGAATTGAAAACATATGTTCACATAAAAACTTGTATACAAATGCTACTATCAGAAATACAGAAATATATTTTTTTTAAAAAGGAAATACAGCAGTATTATTCAGCCATAAGAGGGAAATGTAGAACTGATTCATGCTACAACATGGATGAAACTTGAAAATATTATGCTAAGTGAAAAAAAGCCTGATATTGAAGGCCACATCTTTTTTTTTTTAAAGATTTATTTATTTATTTTGAGAGAGCGAGAATGAGAGAGAGAGAGAGAGAGAGTACATGAGTGGGGGAGGGTCAGAGAGAGAAGCAGACTCCCTGCCGAGCAGGGAGCCCGATGCGGGACTCGATCCCGGGACTCCGGGATCATGACCTGAGCCAAAGGCAGTCGCTTAACCAACTGAGCCACCCAGGCGCCCCTGAAGGCCACATCTTGTATGATGCCATTTATGTCCAGAACAGGAGAATCCATAGAGATAGAGTGGTTGTCGTGTGCTAGGGAGAGAGGAGAATGGGGAGTGACTGCTGATGGGCATGTGGCTTCTTTTTGGGATGATAAGTATGTTCAGGAATCAGCAGTGATGGTTGCATTCTGTGAACGTACTAAAATATGGGGCAAATTTTATAATACGTGAATTTTATTTTAATTAAAAAAAGAATAAGCCAGAGTCCATATTCTGGATGGTGAACCTCTGAAGTGAAGTATGAGTGAGATTATGCTTTGAGTATTAGTAATGCTAACTTGTGAATGAGGCTTAGTTTTTCCTCCATAAACACAGTGATATGTAGTATGTGTAGTATATGATAATATATAGATTTCATTTATATACAAATCTAGGGATTGTCTCATTGTCCACATACATGGGAGAAGAATGAAAGCCTCTTTCACAGGTAAAATATTCTCTGAAAACATTGTTTCTTAGGCTTTGGTTAACATGGGGAAATGGAACATCTCAGGCTGGGGCCAGAAGCTTCTTTTCTAAGCTACCTCGACCTCAGCTGAGAATCACTGTGCCTTCAGGCTTGTGAAGATGCCAGTCCTGTTTTTCTGACGGCATTCAAAAATACCTTTAAAAACTTGCAAATGGCAAATCACCACCTCACTCCTGGGGACTACTCCGAATGTGTACTCAGACAGCTACCATCAGAGTCACCTAGGAGCTTTTCAGAAGTGTATACACCCCAGACTTACAGAAGCAGAAACTGTGTTCTCACAAGCTCTCCGGATGACTCTGGTGCATGATCAAGTTTGAGAAGCACTGATTCAGAGAATTTACAAGTAGGAGGGGCCACAAGCTTATGCTAATTTTTTTGTAATAAATATTTGGGTTCTCCACATGCAGCAAGTTAGGCATATCGTCTCCCCCATACTCTCCTCCCCCCATACAAATGTGACTTTGAGTCCACCTTACACCCAGATCTTGGTTTCTCAATATCATTTGCCATTAAGTGGATCCAAGGCTTTGTCCTTTTGTAACTTTTTTTCTAAATTTGACATCACTTCAAAATAAAACAATTTAAAGATTCCAATTTAAAAGGATGTAGACGATGACCTGAAACCCAAAAATCACACAAGTTTTCCAAAACTGATGATATGGAACTCAGACTGAGTGTATTTATTTATTATAATCTCCAAAATAATTTCAGTTGGTACAACTGCTTCTTAAAACTGTATCACTACCAGGCTCAGAATTTAATTACAACCAAGCAATTCACAAAAACATTTTAAGCAACAAAACATGCTTAGTATTTCCTTGAGAAAGGTCCTTCAAATGTGTACAGCATCACTGGGTGTTACACAAAACCGCAAGAAGGTTACCCTTATGTGTCCAAGTTCTGCACTCCTTATGTTGTTAAACTCTTACGGCATCTGTGATACTTCCACATCTCAAAGGCCTTCATGGTGCAACCTGCCTTCCTCTTAAATTTTAAAGGATACTCTAGATCATTCCTTAGGAAAGTAAAACTATGAACACTTTAAGAGGGAAAACAAAAACAAGTTGCTTAGACTCCTTTTATATTATACACTTCAATTATGGGTTATTTATTCAGACTTTTACAAATTTGTTATATTTTTAAAAGTATCAGTGGGGACAAAAGTAGAAAAAATATTTTAACCAGCAGGTTAGCTTCTCCCGAAATCACAGTTTCCTGGATAAATACATGTAGCATCACTAAAAATTTTTCACTATGTATTACACATAGCTTTGAAAGAACTTTAATATTTTGGACTATAATGTTCATGTCTTAAAATAGTATTTTGCTTTATTCCTTTTATAATATTAAACTATTTCTTTTAAAAATTTATATATATTTTTTATAGCTATGAGTCTCACTGTATTTTCCACACCTTGGCCTGAACTTGTTTATGAAAAAAATCTAACATCTGCAACTTCAGCTGGTTATACTGGGAAGAAGGGGGTTACTATAATTTTATTATACCTTGTATTAACAACAAACCTTCTCACAGAGAAGAAAATACTTTAAATACCTTAAGTCATATTTACAACGATAAAATTCACATTTCATGCTTTAGTGAGACACTTAAATCACAAGATAGTCCTCATAGTTTATTGGAATAGAGCCCTTCCGTACCTGGCCTTCTGCTGTATGCCAGATATAAAGCTCTGGATGTTATGAAAATAGCAAAACTTATGCCATCCTCCTATCAAGTAGAAAAACTGAGGGTAGATCTTCCCAGCCATCAAGTGGTGACAGAAATCCTGTGTCATAGTGAAGTGAAAACCAATGTGCTTCAGACCCTGGGTCCCCTATGAATGAACTTGATTGTTTGGAAAGTGCTAAAGAGCCCAGATGTTCTTTAATGTGAGTTGAAGGACAAAACAGCCCTTCTGCGCACAGCGAAACACTTCATTTATGTGTCTATTGCACAGGATTTTATATGCTTCCAGAAATAGCAGAAATAGTGCTGTATTTCTTTCCTTAGCTACTATATACATTTTTCTGATAAGTTCAGTGTTTCATTGGGAAATGTGACTTGCAGAGAGTTCCCCTTGGGGGCAGGCCCAGACCTGCTACTCCCATTAACCTCGTCCACCAGTAACACACTCTCTGAATCCTGCCCCTGGGAGGAGTCCGAGGTTTCTGATATTCGCAAAGTCCTCAGGGAGGTGGTGTCTGCCTGGACCGGGCTCATGGCAGGTACACCCGGAAGCAGATTCCGGCCGCCAAGACCATTTTCACTGAGGTCCGGCATGTATAGGAGGGTCTGAGATGTGCTGCTGATCTCCTTCAGCTCTCGGGAGAGGAAGGAGCGGGAGTGGCCAGACATGGCGGAAGATGTCCTTCTGCTGTCTGAGCAGTGCTGTCCCGAACGGTCCCTGCGGGACCCGCCAATGCGGCAGAAGAGGCATTTGATCTTCTCTATTGCTTTGCTGAGCACGGTCTTCCGCAGAAGGATATAGATCCAGGGGTCCAGGATGGGGTTCACAGCAGCAATTCGGATGGCCTGCAAGTCTGGGTTTTTGCTGATTTCTTGCACCAAACGTGGCTGATATAACTGGTTGATGAACACCCGTACCTGCATAAATGAGATGCCCATGTTTAGATTTTGTCATGAATCAACCGGGGAAATAGTTGCATCAGTGTCTAACCTAGTAACGTTAGCTAGCTGCCCTCTTTTCTATTAATAAGTGCCGGGTAAGAGCAACTTACACAATAAGCCTCAGAAAAACCGGTAATTGTGTAATCACATTTGTTTTGAGTTAGTGTAACTTTAATATTTCTGTAACTATCTTATGAGTATCTTCCTTCAATCAAAGATGGTATACAAAAATGCAATGTATATATAGGCAACACATGCATAAAGTGTCCTTGAGAAACATTTTATTAACTTCATTATTGTGAGTGCTTTTAAGTTTTTGCAATTCAAATGAAGTATCTTCCCCTCCTTCACAGCCATCAATTTCCCTTATGCCAGTTGCCTTTTAATTTTTCTAATTTTATTAATTTTTCTTAAAGATTTTATTTATTTGCCTGAGAGAGAGAGAGCACAAGGAGGCAGAGCGGTGGGCAGAGGGAGAAGCAGAGTCCCTGCTGAGTAGGGTGCCCGATGCAGGGCTCGACCCCAGGAGTCCCTCCAGTTGCCTTTTTATATATGTAAATGAAACTCATTTTGTAAGTCAACTAACCATCCAATCATCACAGAAAAGTCCAGAGATTCCTTTATTATAGAGTCCAGTAAGAATACACTGGAAACTTTTAAACCACTATCTGAATCTCCTGTCATCCAGTATGACCAGAGAATAGTTTCCATTTTCTCTAGAGTCTGTTTCCCAGTTATAGTAATCCCCTAGTGTTACCAAGTCTTCCTTCAAACACCTCTTCCAGTCTTTTCCCTCGCACTGCATTTCTCACCTGGATTATTGCATCAGCCACCCAAGTAGCTTTCCCACCTCCAATTCCTCTCCTCTCCAATCCATCCTCCAAACTGCCACCAGAGGATTCTGTCTAGAAAGCAGATCTGACTGTGCTGCTCAATTGCTAAACCTTCCTTCTCCCTGCTGCTTGCAAACTCTAGTTTTGCTCAACAACTGTCACTCCCTCTCCCTCTGCCTCCCTGCTTATGCTCTCTCTTTCTCAAATAAATAAATAAATAAAATCTTAAAAAAAAAAAAACCCGTCCCTCCTTTGTGTCATATAGCATTTGAGCCAGTAAATAGCCAAGTGCTGAGAGCACCTCTGCACAGAGCAGTAGGGAAGACAGCTGGTTCTACCGCGGTTTGAGCTATTCACGGCAAAAGGCACGTCTGCCAGCCCACCACAGGACGAGTAGGCATAAATGAAGGGAACACAAGGAGACCCTAACAACCTGTTTGCTATTTTGGAGTCTTATTTTTGGCAGTTCACAAATTTTGCTCTTATTATAATCACTTGGTTACTCATATTCTTTCACGCATTTAATCATTTAAGAGTAGGCACTTATTGTGTGTTAGGCGTTGCGGTAAGTCTGGCCACAAAAAGTTGCATTAAATACCACAGACTTCTTGAAGGCAGAGTAACCTACAGTGCAGAAGACAGGAAGGAGAACCAGCTGTGACTGCAAGGTGATTAAATGAAACGGGAGAAGAATCTAAGGGGGCACGACTAATCCAGAGCAGGAGGGGAGAACATCAGAGGATTCCTCCTGCAGGAGGAGGGAGCTTGTCTGGAGCTTTTGATGGATGAGGGGGAGTTTGCTAAATTTAGAAGGAACATAGCATTTCAAATAGAGGTAATTCCATGTGTAAAGTCATGGAAGAATGAAATAATATGCCAACTTCTGGGAACTTCAAATGATTTAATGAAGAGAGCATGAATTTATGTAAACTTAAGGATGACTATATTTTACTCCTTAGAGGAAAAAGCACTTGCTAAATGTACACTCTTAAATTTACTTATATTAATTTTTTTAGATTTTATTTATTTATTTGACAGAACGAGAGAGAGAGAGAGAGAGAGAGTACAAGTAGGGAGAACAGCAGAGGGAAAGGGAGAAGCAGACTCTCCACAGAGCAGGGAGCCCTATGTGGGGCTCGATCCTGGGACCCAGGGATCATGACCTGAGCTGAAGGCAGTCACTCAACCGACTGAGCTACCCAGGTGCCTCTTAAATTTACTCTTAGAGTATTATTGTCTAAATCTTACTTCTAATTCCACTAGGATTTTTATAGAAAGATCTCACCTCACATAAAAAGTGGTTTTAAGATAATTGACCTCTGTCTTTAGCAATTATTTAATAATTATCACTTGCCTGTAGTAATTATTTTAAGTTAGGGAGAAGTAAGAGCGGAGTCTCAGCCAAGGAGGATGCATAAAAACCATAAAAAGGAGAAGGAACTCACAAAAGCAGAGCTGGAGCCATTTAACTAGGGGCAAATATCTCTAACTTTAACAAGACTTGAGGACATTGCTACTTTACCATATAGTATAATAATTAATACTCATGGTGTATCAATCACCATGAAACAGAAGGGATATTTTAGAAAGATTTATAACAGTTTAGATAAGCTTAAAATGAAGGAAATAAATCTGCAAAACTCAACTCATGAGAAACTTGTTTCTAGATGAAGCTAGATCAGTGAGGTGTAACTGTACTTCTATTTCTTCCTTAGTGGGAATTCAGACCTTGATCAGCTCAGGTCCATAGTCCTTTTCTAAGAAGTTATTGTTTCTCATTTGTGGTTATTTTGTTGTTATTCATTTGGTTTTTTGTTTGTTTTTGGTTGCAAAACCTGACCTAAACTTATTTCGGCAGTAAAACCTGAACTGAACTAGATAGTGAGGCTATTTGCAGTTTATTTATTCTACTGAGTATAAGTATTCCTGTGTTTTGCTTCAGAGATATTGTCCCAATTATATATTATACAGTATATTACTAAAGTGGTTTTCTAAAAGCCAAGAAATTCTGAATTCTAAAACACCTCTGGCCCTAAATGTTTTGGATAAGGGATTATGATCCTGTAAATCCCACAGAATAAAGTAAGATGGTCAAATGGCTCTCACTAGCATGAAATTAATATGGATCTCTGGAAGATAGCTAAATCCAAAGTGAACTAGAATAACAGAAGTATATGATGTCTTAAAAGACTTTCAGAAACTGCTTGGATAAGTGATACTAACAAGATAAAGCAGGATTGATTGTCTATCTTTATAAAAAAACTAGTGAAGCAAAGCATTTTGGTTTCTTCTTACCCTAATCTTTATTGAGGCACTGAGCTGTGTTTGGTCTACAGGCCTTTTCTCAGATGAAGTGTTACCAAGACCTGAAGGTTTTGAGGAACTTATCAAGCCACCCTGTCGGTGGCTGATTCCGGTCTGGGCCCCAGGTCTCCCGATGAATCCCATGTTGTTTTTTCTGTTCTACAGGCTGGCTGGCTTTCTGTTTAAGAATTATTTCCTGTCAATGGAATCACTGGTACAAAGCATGAGGTTACTATATTACTCATATCACCTACTGTGTTTCTAAGGGTAAAAGAAATAATGGACTTAAATCTGTTAGTATCAGGCCTTCCCTGCGTGTAGCCTTTAGGAAAAAAACCTAGGCAGGGTCAGTGAGAATTTGAAACTTGTAGCCTCTAGGTGGCGGTGTTGCTCCACCTGGGAGTTTTTGCTCCACAGGTTCTCCCTAAGCAGCAGTCTGCAGCCATCTCCGAGACCCTCTTTCGGAACAGAACCTCGGTTAAGTCTGAACTTTGCATTTCTTAGATTTTTAACATTGAAATCTTTTGTTGCTGGTTGCCTCTCCCACTCGTACCTCAAAAGAAACAGGATTACTTCTGAAACGAGGAAAATTTTTGAATGGTTGAAATGGATATAAAAGGAATGAAATCTGTAGCTATTTACAGGAATGTACTAGGAGTTAGCATTTTATTTTAAAATTTCTATGACGTTTTAGAAAAGCCAGAGAGTTGTAAAAAATTAATAATTGGGCTTTCGTAAGCCAAGGTGATGAGAGGCAAGGAAAGCATCACATCAATCTGTGTCTTACTTCATCCACGGCCCTAGTTGATTTTGACTCGTGTCCAAGGGAATGAAGGAAGCCCTATTTTAGAGTTCCATGGGTGTGTGTGTGTGTGTGTGTACAAGCTTACAATTAATATAAGCCACTAAGCCTGGTCACTTAATGCCATTTTAGCAAAGGGGAGCCCATAAGGTAGCAATAAAGACGAATATGAAAAGCAACATTTCAAGTTCAGGTAAAAACATTCGCAAAAGTTGGTCAAATTGTTTGAAAAAAACAAATCAACACAAACCAGTTTTCCTTTGCAGCGTGTCCTCATTGGAGATTGACTTGAGGTGGAGAAAAAGACAAAAATGAACAAAAGCTCCATGCACTCCATAATGTTTTAAAAAGTCTAGCAATGTCTGCCTCACTTTAAAAGGCTACTTGGTTTGCTCTCCCCAAAGCAGGGATAGGAATATCCACAGCAGTAGTTCAATGTCATGTGGGGAGGAGAAAGCACTTTTCTGGAATTCCTGTCCAACAGGCCTTGTATGCACGTTCAGGCAGTTTTCAGTGCTGGAAGAGTGTGATAAAACAGAACCTCTGCATTGGGGGAAAAAGACACCTTAAAACATTTCCCTGGATACAAACAACATATATACTCTCTTGCAATTTAAAAGCGAATCTATTTTTTAGGAGCCACAGATTTGTGCGTGTGGTTTAACACTGGCAGACATTACCGTATTCTAAAGTGCTTGAAGATGACTAGAGATTAAGACTCAGGAGCACTGGAACATAACTTGGAGAAAATATGATAAATTCAAAACAAGGTGTGAGGACAGGAGAGCTATCAGGGGGGCTGTATATTGTAGAGGTACTCGCACACGCTCTGAATCAAACAAACCTGTTTTCAAATCCTGGCTCTGCTCCTTCTAATTAACGTGCGGATGATGAAAGTGCTTTGTATGATGCCTGGCGCACAACATACATGTCTGCTGTCCTTGCTTTCTTGGTAACCCAGACATGGAAGCTTGGCTACTGTGGAATATAGGAATAATTTCAAAACCACAGCTTAGAAGTAGCTTTGGGGTGTAAAGGATTTGGTATCAAAAACATGTACTTCCTATGTAAGTAAAACCTGTTAGCAGGGAATGTCTAATTGAAAAAGCATGTTGAAATTTTGATAAGACTGATTTAGTCACTGACTGTCAAAGTACAAATGCTTTCCAATAAATGACAAGATCCTAGAGCGGGATTTGTGTGTGCTGTGTGTTCTGTTCCAAGAACATAAATGGAATTATCTGTGTGTGCTCAGTTATCTAACTGTCCTGTGAAGAATCCAAAATTGACACAGCTGTTACTAGAAATTCTTCCCACTTTTTTTTTAATGACCAAAAAAAAAAAAATCTTTAAGTAAAGGATAGTGGAAAGAGGTCTTGCCCATGTGATGGTGTAAGAGTGCTCCGTTCTCCTTCCCTCTGGGTCACTAACTAGCCATTTACTGCAGGCAAATTACTTAATCTCTACACGTCTGTCTCCACACTGAAAATATATTTCTGAAGTTGTGTTTTGTTTTTTTTTTTTCTTTACTTGAACTTTCAATATTCTAATGGGAGATTATAAGAATCACTTCGTCTCTGGGGGGAAAAATCTTGTTAGTAGATGTTCCATAAAACCGAGCCTTGGCAGGTCAGCAAAGCATGGTGTAAGAGTCCATGAGACTGGGATCCCCCCCAGCCCCCCAGCAAGTTGCAGAAGGATAGAAATTCCTCATGTGCCTTTGAGAAGACTGAGGAGCAGAGTGAAAATATTGGCTAGCCCTGCTTTCTTCACGAGTCCGGAGGTGGGAATCCCTTTCATATGCTACTCTGCAGGGTTCAAGGTTCTAGCACTAACTCGGTCCGCAATTCCGTGCTTATGACTAAAACACCGCTTTCAGGAACTGCTGCGTTTTTAACTCAGCCAAATTTATTTGAAAAATAATCCAACCCTTCAGGTTCTGCTGTAAGAGTACTCGAATTTATGGCATCACTCTTATGCCTTTAACTGATTTGTACTCATCTGAAATCCCATCAGATGACTCCACTTCCAGTTTGCCTCCGGTAAACAGAAGTCTATCTTTTTCCAGTTTTCCTCTGCTCTAATAAATCTCTCTTGATTGAATGCTGGTGAAGGCTTTATAGAGACAACTGGTTTATAGTAAACAACCAAATAAACACTCACAGGAAGCTATTTTTCTAAAGATCAATGTTTTACTTGTCCAAGGCAGAAGATGAATCAAACTGGCCATTCTACCCCTAACAGAGATGAATCCTTGTTATTTCAGAGTAAGAAGAAAGAAAGAGAAGGAAATAAGTGGTAAATATGACCTCGGCTTGCCTATGCAAGGGAGAAAATGCCTTTTCAAATCCTACAGCGTTCACTGTTCAGTCCTGAGGCAAAAGATTTGATTTTAATTGTTATCTCGACATTAGTAACTGTAAAATTGGGCACCAGAAGTTGATCTAGCTATAGTATTTAACACTGGGACCTGAGGAGGCTGTCTTGTTTGCATATTTCTGAAGAATTCAATCCCTTTTATATTTATCTTACGTGTAGACTCTTTCATTTCTTCAGCTTTTTCTGTGTTTAAAAAAACCAGAGACTGGTTTTAAATG
The DNA here is from genome assembly GCF_002201575.2 of Neomonachus schauinslandi. Lineage (NCBI taxonomy): Eukaryota > Metazoa > Chordata > Mammalia > Carnivora > Phocidae > Neomonachus > Neomonachus schauinslandi. The sequence continues at coordinate 119,082,990 of NC_058409.1, forward strand.
GAAGAATAGGCAAAATGACAAGAACCACCTTCCCACCAAATCTTGTCATGTAATGTTCCTTGTCAAATGTACTTATGAACCTTCTCTGTTCATTTTAGAAAATTTCTCAAGTTTAGCACAGTTTCTTATACCCATGATTAATTTCCCAAGCTTTCTCAAATTTCCATTCCAAGCTCTATTTATGAGACATGTGTTTGGGATAACAAATTAAAATTTACTTTTTTCTATGAAACTCAGTATCAAGTGCCCTGTAAGAGCCACTGTAGTTTTTCTTCCCTGGTGTCCAAAAGACAAAATTTGGCTGCTTGTTAACCTTATACAATGTGTCAAGCTTTCTGAAACTCCAAGGAAACTCTATTTGCTCTATTAGCCTTTCGGAAGCATTTTAAGTGTTTTGAAGGGTTTGATTTTCCTCAAATAGGATTAGCAACCAACTTGATTTGATAAAGGTAAAAAACGCGCTTCATTAGTTTCCTTGGAACTGCAGATAGGTCCGACTGCTTTAAATGTCAGGGTTCAGAAACTTTCAACTTAAAGTTACAATCTGAATATGAGAAACATTAAAATACAAGAAACTCGTAAAGTAAGCCAAGGAAGACTACAGTTATGGGTAAATTCCCCTTTTAACTCTTTCAGTAACAGCCAAACTGTGGGTGGGTGGGTAGTATAATGACCTCCTTGATTATCATTAATTTACAACTAAATTGATTCTGAAATTAGAGTCTGGTAGCCAGAACTAAAGGCTAAACACTGAAGCTACTATTACTTGTATGATTCCTTATTACTTACAAAGGCACATGAGTACTTTACTACGATTACTTCTTAGCTGAGCCAGTTTCAATTTTCAGAGTAAAATTACTTAGTATCTACTGTACGTTACTGACTTTATATAATAGTGGATAGTATTTGTTAGTTAAAATGTGGCTAATTTGCAGACTACAAGTATAGCTCCTATAGTTTCTTGCCTCTAGCTTCTCAAATAACTTCAAAGGCTTTGTGATAAATGGCCCCATACCACAGGGGCAGGTCCACTTCAGCCCATAAAATGAAGTTTTTTATGCCTCTCTAGATGCTCTAAGAAAACAATTCACCTGTCACTGTGCAATCAATCATCAACAGCTTCATATGCTTACCTTCATATTTTAGAAGTATGTGCATGTAATGCTAGTTCCTTAAAGTGGATGTTCTTCTGTACATAACAGCCTCTCACTTTGTCGTTTACTGTTCTGTAAAACATAAGGTGCAGCCAGAGAAAGGAGCCCTAGGAGGAGCAGGGTTGTTTCTTCCAAAATCTCACTGTATTCTGAGTTGCCATTACAGACAGTAAAATATATTTATGTGGCTCAAGTGTGACTTAACTCGGTAAATTATATTGGATCCTGGAATGGTTTAAAGGCCGTTCTGGCCAATTATATTTATTTCTGTTTATACAAATTGTCAAGAAGCTACTGTATGCTGGCTCTCATCTAAGTTCCTTTCATTTACACTCACTTTTATCAGAGATACAATATTTTTATACGAAAGATCCCTGGACCATATTAATAAGAGAAAGAAAGGAAGAATAGCTCATTACATTTATTTTCTCTTGTTCCCAATCAGCAGAAGAAAGAAAAGTCCTCTCTTTTTGAGTTGGTAGTTTAGAATTTCTAGAAATACAGTGTTTTGAGAGATGGAAAAACTCAGAACCTGTTGCTTTCAAGAGAAACTCTGGAGAAGGTGTTATGCGCATAAGCCCATCAGTTTCTGGTGCATTCTGGTTTAATGACAGGCAAAGTAGAGAACTAGGTGCATTTTCAGCCTTTCTGCTTATAACATTTTAAAAGCTAATCCAAAGGCAATTTTAAAGAAGGCGGTGTCCTAAAAGTGAAGTGTGCCAAAACTCAAATGCACACACTGTACGAAGGCCAAAATTAGAAATGTTCTAGGAGTGAGACATGATGTAATATTATGTGAACAGGGTTTGGAGTCAGGTGGGTCTGAGGTTCATCACAAGCTGCAGGGTTTTGGCTTGGCAGTAACTAGATCACCAACTCTAAAGCTTCCTTTCTTTAGAGTGGCACAGTACCTCTCACAGTTGTTGAGAATGCAAATTCAATAACCCGTGTACATCAGCCGGCCCTTCATAGGCCCCTTGAGAATCCTGGCTTTCCTGGTCCCAAGAAAGAATGAAGGAACCTGACTCTGGGCCGTGCCCTAGTAGGAACTGTGACCCCCACCTGCAGTGCACACGGCATGGTAAAGAGCAGGGAACCTAGCCTGACAGTGTAGTTCTGCTAGATTATTTTAAGCAAGTCACGCCCTGTGTCATGTGAGGGCGTCAGACTAGACCAAAACGCATCCAATCTCTCTAGCTCTAAACTGCTACATAATCTATCAAAACAAACAAACAAACCAAAAGGAAAAAAAACCAAAAAACCCATGCCTAAATCAAAGCACCAAAAACCCACTGCCCTAAGGAATGGTGTATAACAAAGAGATCACCACCCGGAGGTTTCGGGCTTCTGCGGTTCACTGTGGAGGACTTAAGTCACACTACAGCGGTTTCCCCTCCACATCTGACAGAGTGGCAGGTGTTCTCGGAAGGCTCAAGGCCAATGTCAGGCAGCAAGGGGTAGGGGCTGTCCCGGGAGAGAAAGGAAACCAGGCTTTCGGAGAAAGAAACTCGGGGGCCTAGGAGAAAAGCACCTGCTACATCTCTCTAGGGAGGTTGGCCTGCTCTGTGAGAAGCCAAGTGTCGAAAGCCCAGCCTGGACCTGGAGGACAAGTTCACCGTCAAGGCACAAGAGGGAGTAGAGGAAGCGGTAGACGGAGTAGAGGAAGCGGTAGACGGAGAAGGGAGGTGGATGTGGGGAAAGGGCCCAGAAGGGCCCCCTTCCCGGGAAGCCACTCACCACGAGCGGGATGGAGCAGATGAGCACCACCAGGGAGGTGGCAATGAGTAAGATGACCATCTGGATCTCGGCGCCCGCTATTCCGCGGAAACTCCGGCGGCGGCGAAAGTCGCTGAGGCGCGGCAGGGCGGGGGAGGCGGCGGTCGGGTTGCTCCGGCAGTGGGCCCAGGGCACCGCGACGGGGCCCGCCGCGTGGTGCTGGTCGGTGCCCAGCGAGGTGCGGCGCATGAACTGGCGGTGCATGCGGAGCAGCGCACCGCACACCAGCACGTTGCAGAGCACGGTGGCGAGAATGAGGAAGGAGCTGAAGCCCGCGTACATGTAGGAGAAGGCGGCGTGCGCCGTCACGTTGGTGGTCCAGTCGATGAAGCACCAGGTGTCCGGGTACTGCAGCCGCGAGCTGCCCAGGCCCATGTTGGGCAGCGCGCAGAAGAGCACGTTGGACGCATAGACCGCGACGAGCGTGAGGCCGGCCAGCCGCTTGTCCACGTAGTGGCTGTAGAAGTAGGCGTGGTTGATGGCCAGGTAGCGCTCGATACTCATGGCACAGATGATGCTGAGGCCGGACAGGCTGAAGAAGAGCAGGATGAAGGTGCTGTACTCGCAGAGTGCTTCGCCTCCGGGCCACTGGCCCTTCATGTACGTGGCGATGGTCACCGGGCTCACCAGCAACGTGCCCAGCAGGTCGGTGACGGCCAGCCCGCACACCAACGTATAGAAGGTCGTCTCCTTCTGCTCCTTGCGCGACTTGCACAGCACCACGATGGCCACCAGGTTGCCCACTACCCCGAAGATGAACATCACCGCCGGGATGGTCACCGGGCTGTTCGGACGGTCAGGGGTAGAGGAGGCGGACGCATTGACCCCAGGAGTGGACATGGTGGTGGCCCTCGGTACGCAGCCTTGGAGTTCGAGGCTGGGTCTGGGGATGGTAGGAAAGACAAAGGCCCGGTGAGCGGAAACGACCACTTGCAAGGTGTCAGACCCGCGCCCAAGAAACAATATGCTGATGAGACAAGAGGAATAACTGGATCCTGCATCGTGGATTGTAGCTACCGAAATCGCCGGGCTCCGGATACGTCCTGCCAGAAGCACCACTCTCCTGCCATTGGTATTTGTCAGTTGATACTGCCATTCTTTCCTCCTCCCCCAGCCCAACTCTCTCCACTGCCAAAATGAACAAGACCTATCTCTAGGGATAAGTGAGTGGTTCGCTCTTATTCCCGACAGATTCTGAGTCAATAAAATCCTCACTCAAAACAAGTTACGGAAGGCAATTTGGAAAGCGCACTCGCTCCTCCCGGGCCCCGCTCGAGGAGCGCCCGCCCACCGCTCTCGGCCCAGTGCCCCCAAACCCTCATCTTACCTGTGGGAGCCGCGGCGGTGGCGGCCGCGGAGGACCCCAGGGTCAAGACTCAGATGTCCACCACACGCCTCCAACCTGCCCTCAGTCTCGCCCGCTCAGTGTGGAGCTTGCCAAGCCTTTGTCTTCTCAGAGCCGGGTCTCTGCGGCTGCCAATTTTCCGGAACTGGGGTCAGAATGGCAAGCTTTCGAACACCTGGCAGAACCAGAAGGGTAGCGGGATGGGTCAATGCAACCTGATCTTGGATTGATTTCTTTCTTTCTTTCTTTTCTTTTTCTTTCTTCTTCTTCTTTTTTTCTTCCGTACCTTCAAAGACGGGACCAAACTTTGAGGAGCCCGCAGGTCCGGTCCCCGGGCGGACAGCGCGCAGGTGTAGGGCCGTGCGCGCAGGTGGCACGGAGCCTCAGTCCCGGATTCGGCCCGCCCTCCTCCTCAGCCCAGGGCAGCACGGGCGGCTATCGGGGCTGGCGGCTGCCACTGAGGCTGCTTCCGACGCCCCGGGGGCGGTTTAAGGTCCGCTCGGCCTGAGGCTCTGACCTGGGATCTTTCATCTTCTTCCTCTTGGCTGCCGGGTTTCGAGCTCCGCTCTCGCCCTTCCAGCCTCTGTACAAACTTTTCTCCTGCTCCAAGTTTCCCTGGTGGAGGCGGGGACACACGGTGTGCGGCCCGGAAACCCATTGGCCGGCCGGGAAGGGGGCGGGGCGTGTCTTTCGTCCTCTGCGCCGCGAGGCCGCGCGCCGGGCTGGGAGGCGGGGCTCCGAGCTGCGTGCGAGGGCCGGCTCCCCGCGGCTTGCCCCGCCTCCTCGGGGCTGGGGTCGCGAAGATCTGGGCGCGCGCCTCAGCCTAGTGTGCCGAGTGCCCGCCGTCGGCGGGGACCCGGGGAGGCCCTGGTGCTCCTAGCCACTCCGAACTCGGCTTCCAGAGGGAGCTAACTCTGAAACCAGCATCTCTTCTCCCCCATTGCCTCCCGCTCCGAGTGAGCTATTTCTTGCACCTTCTGCACGTGGATCTCAACACCTGGGCGCTGGGAAAGGGTCGACTGCTTTAGAACTCCACCTTGGAGCGGCCCAGGTGTGTGTGTGCGCGCGCGCGCGCGCGCGGCCCCGGGGGAGGTAGGGTGGAGAGGTGCGGTGCGCGCGCGCGGCCCCGGGTTCGAAGTCGGGAGAGCGCACCGGACGGGGCGGGTGGATGGGCGGGGGCGTGCCAGGTTTGGGCAGGGGAAACAACGAAGAATTTATCCTTCGAAAGTTATTACAGTCCATCCAGGAAATTAGCTGGTTGGCAGTGCCCAGGCTGTGGGCTTCGCTCTGTTGGGCATCCCCGGGCAAAAAAAAAAAAAGAAAAGAAAGAAAAAAGAGAGAGACGGGACCACAGCCTCACCCGACGCTGGTGGCGGAGCCCTGCGTTGGTGGAGACAGATGACCCGCAGGTACCACGTGGGAGAGTTAGGGTGGGAGGGCTGTGTGACCGCGGAGATCTTTCTCCTCCTCCTGGGAACTACTCCTCCCAGTAAGAAGGCAGCCTGAGCTTCGAGCCTTGGCCCTTTTGTATTCACGTTGGATACTTTCACCACGAATCCTTTGAACGGCTGGCAGATGGAGGGTGCGACGGGGAGTTGAAAGTTTTTCCAGTGAAGGAATTCAACAGTCATTATCTCCACGATTAACTCGGAACCAACTCATTGCTCTACCTTTTTTTAATTTAAGTAACAGTTTGATTTATTTGGTGGTGGGAACAGTGTTTTTGTAAACTCATTATTCACTTCTTTGTACTCTGGTTTCTAAAATCAGGACTGAAAACAAAAAAGAAACGATTGCAAAACTCCATGGTGTAATTATAACTGCTTCGCCGTTTTTTTGTTTTGTTTTGTTTTTTTAAACCATTAAGAGATTTTGTGGGCCTTTTAAATTCCTAGAAAAATCTGTTTCCAAGGGCCGGATACATGCATTTTAACATATTGCATCTCCTTATAGATTAAGCAAATAACTCGATTCTTTTATGTGATAAGCGGGTATTCATTCCTTAAATGTTATTTCATGAATAAACAAACCTCCTAAGAATTGATCTGGTTCTCCTGTTACTGTCAAATGGCACAGTAACAAATGAGCAGTAGGAGAACCAGAGAGGGCATTCCAGACTTCAGCTAATTACAGGACATGAAATACTTGGAATCACTCTTAAAGATACCATATGGATATATTAATATAGCATTATTCTATTGTTTATGCTATTTCCTCATGAATATCAGCGATTTGGAAGGAATCTATAAAAATAATTGCTGGCAATTGGTCAGTTTCTCAGTCTTCTCTCAATCACCCTAATAACCACTTCTGTTGTCTATGCTTTCTTTGAGTAGTAACCTCTAGGGTTGGTTGTGTCAGCACTGAAAACAAGTCAACACTAGAAAAAGGAAACTGCAGACCCTACCCCCCTTCTTCCCCAACCACATTATATCACTATCACCCTGTCAGGTGGTTATCAGTAAATATATGAAGGGGAGGGTGGGGAGTTCCACTTACACTCATTTTATGTTAACAAAAATATTTTTTCCAGTTTTCTTTCCATTTGAAGTTTCTCAAATGGAAAACAGGATTGGTACTTGTTAAATTTTTTTTTTTTTATGACTTTATTTATTTGTCAGAGGGAGAGAGAGAAAGAGAGTACACAAGCAGGGGGAGTGACAGGCAGAGGGAGAAGCAGGCTCCCTGCTGAGCAAGGAGCCCAATGCAGGGCTCCATCCCGGGACCGGGACCGTGGGATCATGAGCTGAGCCGAAAGCAGATGTTTAACTGACTGAGCCATCCAGGCATCCTGGTACTTGTTAAATTTTTAAGGATGAAGAGTATATTAAATATAACAATTGAGGCACACTGCTGAAATGATTAGTGAGGTTACAGGTTTTAGCATGTCATTGATAAGCTGGGCTTCTTATCAATGGAACTATCTTTTTTTACTGGTCCTTTAAATTTTCTTTCCACAGTAGTTCTAGGAAGATTGATATAGCTGAGAAACCAGGACAGCAGATGAAAAAAATTTAACGAGATTTACCTGTACCCTCTTTTGGTGTGTGATTCTTAAAGCTTAAGTTTAGCCTTCAGAAGTAGAATTTGAAGGTTAGGGAAACAATTATTTTATTTTCTTAATTTGGAAAACTGGGACATTGTAGTTCAATTGCCCTTACACTCTGCCAGGAATCTACATTGCAAAAGGAAATGAAGGATTTTCATGAACATGTAGACAGTTCTTGTCATTGTTTGTATATTTTAATGAAGAGATTTTTATTCTAAAAATTGTTTTCTATCCTCCCTTGCAGTTTTCACCTCAATTCCTACTTCTCTGCATTGGAAGACCTGGGTTCAATTCTTTTTTTTTTTTTTTTAAGATTTATTTATTTATTTGTCAGAGAAAGAGAGAAAGAGCGTGAACAGGGGAAGCAGCAGGCAGAGGGAGAAGCAGGCTCCCCAAAGTGCAGGGAGCCCGACGCGGGACTCGATCCCAGGACACTGGGATCATGACCCAAGCCGAAGGCAGACGCTTAACCGACTGAGCCACCCAGGCGTCCCCTGGGTTCAATTCTTTAGAACTGTTGTTAAATCCTCTCTGGAGATTTGAACTAGTCTAAGAATTGCCTGACTGATCAGTGTGATTGCTCTGTTTTAGCTAATTATTTGACTACCCTTTTGAGTAAATACCCGAGGGTGGGAACCTGTTTAAAAGCAAAGGCTGGGGTGCCTGGGTGGCTCAGTTGGTTAGGCGACTGCCTTCGGCTCAGGTCATGATCCCGGAGTCCCGGGATCGAGTCCCACATCAGGCTCCCTGCTCGGTGGGGAGTCTGCTTCTCCCTCTAACCCTACCCCCTCTTGCGCTCTCTCTCTCTCAAATAAAAAAAAAAACAAAAAAAACAAAGGCTGCTTGGAGGCAACTGACCACATTCCCTTTGACTAAGTTGAATCCTCCTTGGATCAAAGGAATGGGTAAGGAAGAGGTAAAAACTGGGAGGAAGGCAGCAGGATACATCAGATCTGGCCTGGATTGCTTCCTAAGCCTAACCTGGCCAGACCTTGGAGCATTCGTAAAGCAGTAACATTCACGGAGCAAATCTGAGCAAATTGTGTTTGCTGTCCCTCTTTCCTGACAGGCCATGTGAATACTAAAAACAGTGAAAAAGGCATCTATCTGGTGCAAATAACACAGTGCCCTTGGACACATTTGCCTGCCATGTGTTCACCCAGTTGGTTCAGTGGATGACAAGTGTGGCATTAACCTGACCTTGGGCATGAGGAGAGGTCCACCGTTGTGATTGTGGCCCTCCAATGACTGCCCTCCCTTTTTAGTGGTATATTTCAAATGTGTGGTCCCCAATTATTACCATTTTCTGATGAATTTTAGGCTGAGTCTAGTGCCTGGAGTTTGTACATGTCAGTACTGTGCTTAACTCGCCAACGTCTTCTTGTGGTGATAAATTAACTGCTGTCAAGGCTGGTTGCCATCATCTGACTCCTTCAGGTTGCTTCCTTCTCCAGCGGTTTTACTCCTCAAAGTGATGGCTTTCTACCTTTTTTATTTTTCCCCTCTTTTTTCTGAAGTATTTCTACTGCACTGCCATTGTGGATAGGCCAATGGGCAAAGAAAGCGGATTGATTACTTAGTGTTGCCCATTCTTGAGGATTTATGTGGAGAGGGAAAGCCTTACTAGTTCAGGAGTCTTTTCTATAGGAAGATGGACATTCTGATTTATATTTCAGTTTCTTCTCACACCCACCTATCTCTCTGAGGCATCAGTCTAGGTCAATTGGAAGGAGGAACCTGTGACTTGAGAGAATCCATTGCTTGAGTGTGTATGATGCTTAGTGAACCCCTGCAACAGAAGTTCAGAGCTCTAAATTGGGGAGCAGAGGGCAAAATGAAGTAGGATTTACATTTGTTGAAATTCAAGCCAAAATTTAGTCTCTGGCCTGGCCTGCTCCTTGACCTCCAGCTTAATGGGTGTTAATCACAAAGCACGCTAAAGTTCCGAATCGAAACTCTACTGTAGTTTAAGAAGGTCTGGAGATATGAAAGTCTGAGGCAGGTCACCTTCTTCAAAGTAAATGAATTAGATGGACAGCTAATTTTACAGGAAAACTTAATCTTTTTTTTTTTTTTTTAAGAGCTACAGTGTTTGATCTAACAAGAAATGAGATTAGATTATTCACATAAAAAAAGCAATTTTAAATATGATTTTCTGATGCCAAGTTATTTTGAGTGTCTGTTTTCCTATAAAATAATAGATTATATATTAAAAAGAGCTATAAAATTTACCTAAAGCATTTTTGCAGAAAGATTCATTCATTGAATCTAATAGAAGAAAAGCAAGTACATTTTGAGGTTATCTCATGTGAGGGCAGAGCATCAACTATGGATTTTTTTCTCTCAATCATGAATTAGTATAAGGTGTCAGTTGTTAAGAAGTAAAAAAATTTGTGAAATTTTAGTAGCTGAAAGAACAGGATATACTTCTCAAAATTGTCTTGCTGTGTTAATGATTTGTCTTCATCTCTGATCATATTACACCAGTATTGCGTGTTTTTTAAAAGAACAGTGGCAGTGCATTGTCTAAAGTGCAATTCACTCTAAACTACATATGTTTAATTTAGACTTTATTGGTTTTTTAAAAATTATTTTATTTTTAAGTAATGTCTGTACCCTATGTGGGGCTTGAACTCAAAACCCCGAGATCAAGAGTTGCATGCTCTACAGACCGAGCCAGCCAGGTGCCCCTAATTTAAACTTTGATAGCAGTTCTTACCTGAGTATTCTACCTATGGATTAAAATGCTTTTTTTGCTGCCAAACAAACTATAAAAAGAATTACTTAGTTTGTCTTCCTTTTCCTGGCTTGCATCTCATCTTTTGTTTCCCAAATTGAACACTTTAAAAAAATCCCCCCAAAAGAAAAGAAATAAAATATATTTTCCTCTTGAGGAGGAGGATATACGCTAGATAAGGTTTTTACCTGGACGCCCATAATTTTGGAGATCCTGTTTACAGACTCCTTTAGTTTCTTACAACTCTGTGCGGTCACCTGAACTTGAAGGTGTGGTGCTAGAAATGCCCATTTTATGAAGTGTCCATAAATCCTAGGTTGTCAGAGAAACTCCGGGGATCTCTCTTTTTGGCTTAGGTGACAGACCATTCAGTTTTTAACCCCAAAGCAAATCTTTTAGCTTTGCCAACATTGAGTCTTAACAGAGGAAAGGTTTAAAGATATATTTTTAAAAACTCAGTTATTTGTATTTTTCAAGGATTTCCCCCCTTTTTTTTTTTTTTAAGATTTTATTTATTTGACAGAGACACAGCTAGAGAGGGAACACAAGCAAGGCGAGTGGGAGAGGGAGAAGCAGGCTTCCCGCTGAGCAGAGAGCCCGATGAGGGCTCCACCCCAGGACCCTGAGATCATGACCTGAGCAGAAGGCAGACACCTTAACGACTGAGCCACGCAGGAGCCCCTCCCTTGCAGTTTTTAAGGGCTAGTTTACTTTCTTAGGACTTCAACAAAATGTGTTTTTGCATTGACTTCTTTTCCCTTGCGTTTTTTTCTTTATTTTTTTTAAAGTTTTATTTATTTAAGTAATCTCTACACCCAGTGTGGGGCTCGAACTCACGACCCCAAGATCAAGAGTCAGATTTTCCTCCAACTGAGCCAGCCAGGCCCCCCTCCCGGTGTTTTTCTAAGATGAGATCTGTACAAGAGGGTTAGAGGGTTGCATCTGCTGTTTTACTGATTTGCACAAACCCCACTCTTAGAGAAAGAGGCCTGAGATCTGTAGCTTTAGAAGAGCTGTAGTTATCAGAAATTCTTCTTTCAGGAATTTATCAGTTCTGCCCAAGTAACCCCTACACTTCTGTGTGGAGGTTTGTGGAGCTCTTGTTAATTTTTAGAAATTTGAGGGAATCATTTCCCTTGCAGAGCCAGTATCAAGTCTATAATCCCTGAGCTAATGTGTTAATTGTAGTGGCATTTTAAGCTTTGGGCAAATGCTAACATCTCATTTCCCCCTTCCATCCATAATAATGATAAAAGCTTTCCTTCCTATAATTCAAATGAAGGCTCACTGTTGAGAGATTTCCTTTACACATTCCCCCCCCCTGCTCTGCAACAATGGGTCCCCACCACGCCTCCCGAGAATAGCCGTCCCCTGTTGAGCCTTAAATCCACAAACCCTGGGATCTAGACAACCAGGATTCTAGACACCTTATGAAAGAAGCCAAGCAGATCTTTCCTCTTTCTTTTTCTCCCCACCCTTTCCATTTCCCTATCGACAATATCAATAACTAACATTTATTAAGGACTTACCATGTACCAGGCAACGTGCACAGTGTTTTTGGTGAATTTTTTTACCTATGTTACAAATTAGGGTACTGAAACAGAGAAGTTAAGTAATTTTTTTTAAAAGATTTTATTTTTAAGTAATCTGTACACTCAATGTGGGGCTCATACTCACAACCCCAAGATCAAGTTGCATGCTCCACTGACTGAGCCAGTCAGGCACCCCAGTTTTTCAAGGTCACAGAGCTCATAAGTGCTGTGATAGAGAGTGCAAGTTATTGACCATTGAATTACAGAGTCTCCTTCCCCAGCACTGGGCAGGGGCCCACTCCTAAACACCTCAGCCCATCCCTTAAAAAACAAACAAAAAGGCTACCACATTTTAATAAAGGATACAGGTAAAACTTCTCTGAATAATAGTGGTATATTCAGTCTAAACACCTGCCATCCCTGTGCCCCCAAGAAGCAGGTGCAAAAAGCAGGAAGTAGAAAATTCACAGTTTCTGATTTGAGTTTATAGGCACTTATTTTAATTTTCTACTTTATGTGGAGTAGGTTATCACTTCTGCAACTTGCAAGGGGATCGATAACAATTTCTAAGACATTTAAATGATCGAATACTTCCTTTTTTTTTAAGATTATTTATTTATTTGACAGAGAGAGAGACAGCGAGAGAGGGAACACAAGCAGGGGGAGTGGGAGAGGGAGAAGCAGGCTTCCCGTGGAGCAGGGAGCCCGATGTGGGGCTCAAATCCCAGAACCCTGGGATCATGACCTGAGCCAAAGGCAGACGCTTAACAACTGAGCCACCCAGGCACCCTGATCAAATACTTCTTTATGAAGCTCTGGCTTACTCTGTTCACAGACAGGGCCCAAATAAACTTTCCTGCTTAGATTGAGCTAATAGCAGACAGTGGTGTCCAAAGATGAAAAAGCATTGATCAAGTATAAAGTGTAAGCCATATGTTATACTAAGCCCTTTATATTTATCTTAAATAAACTTATGGTAAATTTCCAAGGGAGTTGGCATTATTGCCTCTGCAGCTCTATCAGGATGTAAAGTCAGTAAGAAAATCTGCCATTCATTTGGTACCTCTCTTTTATGGGAGGTGGTGTGGGAATGGGTACAATCAAGAAAGATTAGCATAACTCAGGGATGGGGATGGGGGGAGAAATAGATCATCTGTCCCTTTTTGTCTTTCTAGACTCATTACAGACATTGCTAATCAATAGCATCACTCTTTCCTTTAAGGGTCCACCACCAATTTACTAGCAATGGCACAAGAAATGAAACTCATTTGCCATGCTCGATCTAGCATGTGATGTGTACGGAGTTGGCTTTAAGAGACCTAATAGATGGTGACGACATGTGCATGTGGTCCTTTTTGCCTAGATTATGGAAGGGCTATGAAGACCTTTTATCGGGATTTTTTGCTTTGAAGGGCAAACTTTGTATAAAGAGAATGTGAATGGGTATAGCAGGAGAGAGATCATGATCATTAAATATGTAACTAGAAAAAAAATCTCACACAAGATAGAGGGTCTTGCAAAGCATATTCACCTATTAGATACTTCAAGAATGTCTGGAATGTATCTAATAGTGTAATAAATGACTTTATGCAGAATACCCACATTTGCAAGTCAGGGAGTAGCAGGACACAAACTGAAGAGGCAGAAACAGATGTGCTTGGGTCAAACTGTGGCATTTAAGTCTGAATGTTTTCAGCTCTAACTGGCTAAATCTTCCAGGACCTCAAATAGAATTTTGGGAGCCAATAGGGAGTAAATGATTGAAAAAAAGATGAATTACAATCATTAAAACCTAACTTAACTTTATTCAGTAGATATTATGATGTCTAAATGTACACAAAAATGAATATTTGGAAAATTGAATTATTTAAGACCTATAGCATAGAAGTTTGCTAAAATAATAGAGCCCTTTGGGACTATTTCCCTAAAGGATCAAACATTTATTAATTATATCTATTTTATCTTTTGCTTTTGTGTATTTTAACAGTTCTCACTTGTATAAAGTAGGATATATATTTTAATTACATTTCTACAAATTGAACTCTTGTTTATCTCCTTTATCAAAAGGGTAAAATGCTATTTATTTATTCATTATGAATGCAGTGCAGTTTACAATTGTAGAACTGGAGAGAGGAGAAAACTCCATTTTTAGTCTCAGTTTGTACCTACCTTAAATTCCAGAGGATTGAGCTTATTCAGGCTGGTTATGCTGCAGTGCATCAGTGTTAGATGTATATACTTGAAAGAGTGAATCATTTTCCTAAATGTTTTCCTGACCTCCAGTGTTTGGTGAGGAACCTCAGAAGAATAGAGCTTTGTAGTTAAATAAATATTTCTTTTTTTTTTTTAAAGATTTTATTTATTTATTTATTTGAGAGAGAGAATGAGATAGAGACAGAGAGAGCATGAGAGGGGGGAGGGTCAGAGGGAGAAGCAGACTCCCCGCCGAGCAGGGAGCCCGATGCGGGACTCGATCCCGGGACTCCAGGATCATGACCTGAGCCGAAGGCAGTCGCTCAACCGACTGAGCCACCCAGGCGCCCTAAATAAATATTTCTGAACAAGAGAACAGAACACATTCTATAGAATAAAAATTCACTTGAGGGCCACCTGGGTGGCTCAGTCAGTTAAGTGTCCAACTCCTGATTTTGGCTCAGGTCATGATTTCAGGGTCATGGGATCGAGCCCCACTTAGGGCTCATCCTACTCAGCGGGGAGTCTGTTTGTCTCCCTCTCCCACTGCCCCTCCCCCTGTTCTCTCTATCTCTCTTTTTCAAATAAATAAATAAATCTTAAAAAAAATTCACTTGATAAGTTGATAACCTCTGTAAGGTGTGGAGGAAGAATATATTGAAACTTTGGTTGTTGGGAAATAGTATTTAAGAGTAATATATTCAAAATGGTCTGAATTGGTGTATGATTGGATGAAGAAACACTTTCTTCTCAACACATCAGCATTTAATACTCAATTTCATTAAAATGAATACTGAAGAAAGGGTATTAGCATTTTCTTTGCTTTGAGTCTTAGTTCTTAGTTTTATTTGAAAATGCAGTAGAAAGAAATGTTCATATACTTTGGCTTTAAAACATTAGTTTAAAACAAACAAAAAGCAGAATCAGACCTATAAGTACAGAGAACAAACTGATGGTAGCCAGAGGGAAGAGTGGTGGGGGACGGGCAAAATGGGTGAAGGGCCGTGGGAGATACAGGCTTCCTGTCATGGAATAAATAAGTCACAGGAATAAAAGACACAGCAGAGGGAATATGGTCAGTGACATTGCGGCAGCATGTTATGGTGACAGATGGTAGCTACATTTGTGGTGAGCAGAGTATAACGTGTAGAGAAGCTGAATCTCTGTGCTGTACACCTGAAACTAACGTAACATTGTCAACTACACTCAGATAATAAATATTTTAAAAAGCATTAGCTTAGTAACTATGGGTATTTTCTCCATGATAACACAAACACGTAAAGATAAGAATGCCTAAAGAAGACAAAAATTCAGTGTTTTTTTTTTTTTAAAGATTTTATTTATTTGATAGAGAGAGACACAGCAAGAGAGGGAACCCAAGCAGGGGGAGTGGGAGAGGGAGAAGCAGGCTTCCCGCAGAGCAGGGAGCCCGATGTAGGGGTCCATCCCAGGACCCTGGGATCATGACCTGAGCCGAAGGCAGACACTTAATGACTGAGCCACTCAGGTGCCCAAATTCAGTGTTTTATATCAAAGCATTTGAATGGGGGAGTGTGGGAAAAAGGAAAGGAGGGGAAGGACCAAGGAGAGAGAGAGAAAGAAAAAAAAAGAAAATGACTGGGTGGTAAATCAAGGTGCACATTTTCTCAGAGTCACACCCATAGATCAAATCTGATGTTACGGGCATGTCGCTCTTGAAGTTCCATCTACAAGCCCTGAAGGCAACAAATACAAACCTGAATGGAAAGCGTATGTGTTATTAACTACTATTAATAATGTAGAAGATTTGGATGACTTGTTAGAAGTTATTTATAATCTTTTAGAATGCCCAGTATCATTGCAGGTGTTTCATTCTGGACAAGCTGAGTTACCTTTTGGAGAGACCAACCCTTCGAGAATGACAAGAGGAAATATTATGTTTTCCTACCTAGTCTTTTTTACTACTATAAAAGTATTTTGAATATGCTAATAGGGATACAGTATAAGTTATTATTTACAATATCTATTTGTATAATTTATGGACTCAAAAAGAAAAGCTAACTTTTTGAAAATTAATACAGCATAGAACCTGTTTTCAATACCGATCCTGACTAGAAGAAAGGCTTTCCTGGTCAAATACATTTTGGAGATGCTGTACTCTATTCCCCTGTTAGAAAGTCTCATTGCATATTGTTATAAAAGGCCCTGAGATGTCTGACAATTTAAAAAATTCAAAACTGTTTAACTTTGTTTTAGTTAACTTCCCTCAGGTTTATATGATCATGCATTCTTTCATCAGTAATACCTATTAACATAATACAGATTAGAATTCCTTGGAATTCACTCAGGGGATCTTTCCTAATATGCAAAGGATAATTTATTATTTGGGGGAGTGGTTCAGAGACAAACATTGTAGTTACAGTAGATATGTATTTATTTTTATGTGTTAGGAAAATGCATATCTCATTCATGGTTTTATGGATACTATTGCTTAGACTGAAGCTAGGTTTGTGTATGTGAAAAATAAGTAGATTTAAAGAAAATATACAGTGAATAATAGTAGAAATAACATATAGATATGGCAAAATCATGAGGGTGGTAGGTGAGTATCTGAAGATTGAGAAAGATAAATAGGTTGCAGTAATTTGAATATATATATATATTCAGACTCATCATCAGGAAACATGGGGAAGAGAGATAGTAGCTCTCTGGTTCTGGCTTAAAATAATTTTGTGACCTGGGAAGAGAAGCCTGTTCTGGACCTCAGTTTGCTTATCTGTAAGCAGGGAGAGCTGGATTGGAGAACACCTGTGGTTGACTTCAGCTCAACAACATTGATGTGGGGATGCCTGGGTGGCTCAGTTGTTAAGCGTCTGCCTTCGGCTCAGGTCATGATCCCGGGGTCCTGGGATCAAGTCCTGCATTGGGCTCCCTGCTCAGTGGGGAGCCTGCTTCTTCCTCTGCCTGCCGCTCCCCCTGCTTGTGCTCTCTTTGTCTGTCTCTCTCTCTCTCTGGCAAATAAATAGATAAAATCTTAAAAAAAAAAACAAACCAAAAAACAACATTGATGTGAATGGAAGTGATAGTGGCAGTCTGATCCTGCTAACTTCGCTCAGGCCCTCTGGGACTCAGGGAAAGCTCGTTTATTTTTGTGTAGCTGGAGAATTGTAATCCCGGAGGTCTCTGTACCAGGAAAACAGTGGCCAAATGTTGCACCGACCGCACCTTGGTGAATGTTGGCTGGGCTGTCACGCTCTTGCTTTGGTTCCCGGGTGGCAGTGAAGCAGAACACTTCATTCTTTGGCGTGCCATTGTTTGGGATCTCCTTACACCCTTTCCTCAAAGTAGCTGAGCCAGGTTCCTGGATTTGAGCTCTTTGTGTGAATGGAGCACCTTGTGGTTCTAGCTTCAGGGACTTCTCTGACTGGCCTGTGGAGGAGACTATCTGGAGGGCAAGGCTTACTTTCTTTGGTTTTAAGACAGCACCCCTCCTCCCCCGCCGTTTTTTGTTGTTATTTTGGAGAATCAACATACATATAATGTAATATTTAGTCTAACAATCTGGTCTTGTTTTAAAATTTCAAAAATATGACTTTCTTTTGTCACATTTATCCCTAGAGCTCTTTGGTTTTTTTTTTGATTTTTTTGTTTGTGTTTTTAATGATTCTTGATTTATGAATAGGATCCTGTGATCTATTACATTTCTAATGGCTTATTGTTAGGGCAAGATAATATCATGGTTGTGTACACAGACTCTGTCAGGCTCTGTCATTTACTAGCTATGTGACTTTACATAAGTTTCTTAACCTGTCTCTTCCTTTGAGTGTTTTCAATCTTTAAAATCAGGATAAAAAAAATAAATTAAATCAGGATAATAATACTAATCTCCCTCAGAATTAAATAGTAAACACATTAAAAAGTACTTAGTACAGTAACTGGTAAATAGCTCTCAAGAAACTGTTAACTGTTATTATTACAGCTGGTGTCTAGGACAATTTTTTTTTTTTTAAGATTTTATTTATTTATCAGAGAAAGAGAGATCAGAGGCAGGCAGAGGGAGAAGCAGGCTCCTTGCTCAGCAAGGAGCCCGATGTGGGACTCGATCCCAGGACTCTGGGATCATAACCTGAGCCGAAGGCAGACGCTTAACCGACTGAGCCACCCAGGCATCCCAAGGACAATTTTTTTTTTTAAGAGAGAGAGAACAGGGGTGGGGGGAAGGGAGGGGCACAGGGAGAGGGAGAGAGAGAATCCTAAGCAGGCTCCATCCACGAAGCGGGGCCGATCTCAGGACTCTGAGATCACAACCTGAGATGGAGTCAAGAGTCAGACGCTTAACTGACTGAGCCATCCAGGCACCCCTAGGACAATTTTTGGTCAGATTACTGAATTGTTATCATGTCAGTTGATTGTCTTGAAAGTTCTAGATACGTAATTATATCACATGAAAAGAATATCAGTTTAGATATGTTTTCCTTCTTCGTTTTTCTAGAGGAATTCTTTACTGGGATCTTCAGCACAATGTCAAATAGTAGTTGAGATGACTTCTTTGTCTTTGTACTGACGATTCCAACTTTCTTTTGCATAATCTATCTACTATAATTTATAATCAATTTTATGTCCTTTTTTGAACTTACCATTATGACATGAGCATTTTTCATGTTAGTAAACTTTTGGTATGCATTATTTGTTCTAGATTATATCAAAAATTATATATTATAAAATATAGCATATATAAATATATTAAAATATAAAATATATGTATAGTTTAAATGATGATAATAATGGGAGCATCTGTGTATATACCAAGCTTACATAGAATATTAGGAGACACTTAGGAGCTCTTTTTGCCTTTCACCACTTGCATCAAGAATTTTTATCCATCATTTTATTGCTTTCCTTTTTACTTTTACCACCAGTGTATAAATATTGTGATATGAATGTATTACAATTTACTTAATAGTTCCCCTATTGTGATTATTTATATGGGTTTATATTTTGGATATTGGGAGTTAAGCTTTCCCATATTAAAGATTATTTTCTTGGGCTAGATTCTGAAAGGTGGAATTACTAGGCCAATGGGTGTACGATTGTTTTATTTTTTATTT
Organism: Neomonachus schauinslandi; assembly: GCF_002201575.2. Classification (NCBI taxonomy): domain Eukaryota; kingdom Metazoa; phylum Chordata; class Mammalia; order Carnivora; family Phocidae; genus Neomonachus; species Neomonachus schauinslandi. The sequence goes on from NC_058409.1 coordinate 119,101,863, forward strand.
TATTTTTTTCCAAAGATTTTATCCATTTATTTGACAGAGAGAGACACAGCGAGAGAGGAAACACAAGCAGGGGGAATGGGAGAGGGAGAAGCAGGCTTCCCGCAGAGCAGGGAGCCCGATGCGGGGCTTGATCCTAGGACCCTGGGACCACGACCTGAGCCAAAGGCAGACGCCTAACCGACTGAGTCACCCAGGCGCCCCTGATTGTTTTAAAACCTTTGGCCAAATATTGATTGTCAAATTGCTTTCCAAAAGGCTTGCATCTATTTATATTCCTCAAAAGCAATGTATGTAAGTATGACCATTAAAGTTCAATAGCCATCAACACTGAAGGTTAATAACTTGAAAGGTAAGAAATACCATGTTTTTATAAAACTCCTAAAAAGGTTGTATATATTTTTTTTTTTTTTAGATTTTTTGTATTTAACAGAGAGAGAGAGAGAGAGAGCACAAGTAGGCAGAGCTGCAGACAGAGGGAGAGGGAGAAGCAGGCTCCCCGCCGAGCAGGGAGCCCAATGTGGGGCTCCATCCCAGGACCCTGGGATCATGACCTGAGCCGAAGGCAGCCGCTTAACCGACTGAGCCACCCAGGTGCCCCAAAAGGTTGTATATTTTAAAAGGTCAAATAAATTTTTTTGAAGGTACTCTGTTTATAGAAATGTTCGCATATCACAGTTGTTTAGCTTGATGAATTTTCACAAAGAGAACACAACTAACACCTAGGTCAAGAAACATATCGGTACCAACTGTCCTTGTGCTCACTTCCAGTTTAAGTTTAAAGACCTTTTTGTGTGCTAAAACCTTTGAAGAAAGAAAATTGACCTTGCTTTGACCAATTTAGTTATGAGAGCCAGCACTAAGTTTTTGAATTATGAAGCAGGGAAGATTTTGAAAGGTTTATACGTGTTTAACGCTGTTACTGTCCTCCTAAAGTAAAATAGTGGATTTATAATTCTGACCGAACATCTCTCTTTTGAAATGGCTTGATGTCATTTGGCTGTCAAACCACATAACTTTGTAATTACTCAGTTATGCAAGCCATAATAGTATAACCTATAATGCAGGCACCTAAGTGTTAGTGTATGTAAATATGGATTAGACACAGATTCGAGGGGCCCAGCTAAGGCTCACTGAATCAGCATTTGCATTTTCTTTTTTTTTTTTAATTTTTTATTGTTATGTTAACCACCATACATTACATCATTAGTTTTTGATGTAGTGTTCCATGTCAGCATTTGCATTTTCATGAGCATGTGGGTGATGCTGATGCATGCAGTAGCCCCTGGAGTACACTTCAGTAATATTGCTCTAGAGGATAAATGTCTCTTTTGGAGAAGGACATTCTGCAAATGTTGGTAATTGAAGCAGTTACCTAAGACAACCCTTCTACATTGCATGACCTCAGTTTCTAAAAACATGTAATAAAATAGGGGCGCCTGGGTGGCTCAGTTGGTTAAGTGTCTGATTTTGGCTCTGGTCATGGCCTCGGGGTCCTGGGATCGAGCCCCTTGTCTGGCTCCCTGCTTAGTGTGGAGTCTGCTTTTCCCTCTCCCCTCCTTCCACTTGTGCTCTCTCTCTCTCTCTCTCAAATAGGTAAATGGAATCTTTTTTAAAAAAACAAAAACATGAAGTAAAATATTTTTTCATCCTTCAGTCCTTTCTAGGTTTTCTTACTGTGGACCTAGACACATGGTGTTTAACATAGGGGTGGTGCAGTTTGTGTAACCGGAACAGGAAACATCTAGCTCAGAACACACCCCTTGATTGCAAAATCTCTGGAACTGACCTGGTAGAATGGATCTAGCTTTTCAAAGGATCACCCTTAGCTTATTTATGTTGGCAATCTTATGGGTATGATCTGTATTATTGTGGTAGCTAGGTGAAACACTGTAACTTTCAGTCCAAGCTGGTGGTGTCTATGTCAATGTGATATATGTAAAAATAAAAGTATTTACAAGACACAGAAATTATATGGAGGAAGAGATTAATTCTGCTGTGAGCAGGGAGGGACTGGGACGGCTCCAGTACAGATGATATTTAAGCAGCATTTTCAAGAATGAGTAGAAATCTGTTAGGATGACCACATGGAGAGGATCAATCTGAATATAGGGAAGAACGTGTAGAGAAGTGCCACTGGACTGAAATTGTAACATATATACAGGGACGTATGTGTAATTTGCTATTGACAGAACGTATGGCATGCCAAGACTTTTATTTATTTTTTTTAAAGAGCTTTCCTTTCTCTGACATTTATTTATTTATGTGTTTGTTTATATTAGTGTGACCTCTTAGACTCTTTCTTCTTCTTTTTTTTTTTAAGAGAGAGAGAGAGAAAGCACAAGCACACAAACTGGGGGAATAGGAGGCAGAGGGAGAAGCAGGCTCCTCGCCGAGCAGGGAGCCCGATGCAGGACTCGATCCCGGGACACTGGGATCACGACCTGAGCCGAAGGCAGACGCTTAACCAACCGAGCCACCCAGGCTTCCCATGCTAAGACTTTTAGATTTTATTCTGTAACTCAGTATTTCTCAAAACATCGCCTGCCAGCCTCTCACATCCAAATCATTTGGGCACTTATTAAAACTGCAGCTTCCTGAACCCTACTCTAGACTTACTGGAGTCATACTCTAGACCCTCTGGAGGAGGAACTCAAGGACCCTTGAGTTTTAAGGTTAGCTGCCCTAAGGGTGTTAGAAGGTTCTCAGTAGGTTCTCAGCGTGATTTGCAATTTAGATAAATTGCTCTGGGAGCTGTATAGAGGGTGGTAAGATGGTCGGAAAGGGAGATCAGTTTGGAGGCTTTTGCTGATGGTCCTGTAAGAGAAAATGGAAGGCCTATGGAGATGAAAAAAGGAAAATTTAAGAGTTGTAAGGATAATGAAGGTAACACAAAGGAGATTGATACAATGAGGTTTTTATGTATTAATGTATAAATATATAAAATTTATAGTGCATTATATGTGTAAAGTTTTGTGGGAACACAGGAGGCAGAAGATAACACTAGTAGTCCGAGCAATGAGATGGAGAACAGGGAAACAGAGTGATATTTGAACTGGGACTTCAAGTATGAATAGGAGGTTACAAAACAAGTAAGGGAACTTACATGTAGCAAAGAGCATGCATAAAGCTAAGTGAGGATCTGATATGATTTGGAATGATAAGAGGTTGGGTTGGATTTGAATATAGTTGCTTAAGAGAGAGTGTAGGATATGAGGCAGAAAGGAGAAGTTAAGGACTCACCAGAGAGTAGCTAGCTGCTCACCAGGCTGTTTCCTCTTTTTCCTGAGTACACAGATTTCCTTCTTGCTGTTAGGTGAGGCCATGTGATAGAGTTCTCTCACGGTTACAATGTGTGTGGAAGTGATTTGCACCATTCTAGGTCTGGCCCTTGAAAGTCTCCTACAAGCTCGTCTCCATCTCACTGTAGATATTCCTGGCAACCTTAGAAGCCCCTTGTAGGAGATAACACAGCCACAAGATGGACAACATCTGGGTTCTTGATTCACCTTTTGGAGCATAGGTGCCTGCAGATAACGAACCTTCATTTTGGGTTTAGTATTAGTAAGAAAAGTAAGAAACAGACTCCTTGGGTTTGAGCCATGGCATATGCTTGCCATGCAAAGGAGTTTGGAAATTATCTCATAGGTGAAGAGTCGTTTCCAATAGGGAGTGATGTGATCTGGTTTGTTTTTAGGGGAAAATCACTTTCAACATACAGTAACGAGAAGCCTTGGGGTAACGTGAGGGTCTTCTACAAACGTTCAGTAGCTGTCTAATGAATGGGGGAATGAGTTTTTCTAGGGCTAGCTTGTAGACCAAACACTGAATGCGTAAGTGAAAGTTATAGGGGAAAGGAGTGCTGCTCAACTAGAAAGAAATTTCTAGTCGTCAGAACTGCTCATATAGAGGTTTCCTCGGTGAACTTCTTCTCTCTGAAGAGATAGCTAAAGGGAGCTGGGGGAATTCTGTTCAAGTTTTTGGTGGGGGACTGAAATAGAATACCTTTAAGATGTTTTCAATTTGAGGATTCCACGACCCAAAGTGATTATTTCCGTCTGAATTAACAGACATGTGCATGTGTGCCCCACATGAGCCATGCAATTAATCTCTTCTCTATTTATACCAATACACATACGTTTATATCATCTAAGCACTGACTTTGAGTTCTCATGTTTCACTTTATATGTAAAGCCACCGTCACCCTTTCCATATATATAAGCTTGAACCTGCAAACAGTTTAGCAGCTATGAAATTTGCATTAACTCCTCATCTGTTTATTAATACTACTTTCTATTTCCTCAGTGTCATTTCCAGCAAGTGTTAAATAGGCTGAGCTATCACTTGATTATGAGAATGAACACAGAGGCTTCAAACAGACACACGCACACACACATAATTCTCATGAAAAATAATCTATAAATTATTTATTTTTAGGGGCGCCTGGGTGGCTCAGTCGGTTAAATCTCCAACTCTCGATTTCAGCTCAGGTCATGATCTCAGGGTTGTGGGATCAAGCCCCACGTTGGGCTCCACGCTCAGTGGGGAGTCCGCTTCCTCCTTCTCCCTATCCCTCTGCCCCTCCCCCGCTCGCATGCATGTGCGTGAACTCTCCCTCCCTCTCTCTCTCAAGTAAATAAATCTTTTTAAAAATATATTTCTTTTTAAAAAGATACAGAACTTTTCTTTTTCCTGAGACCTGTCTTGGTTTCTTTTAGTTCCTGGTACTATGTTAATTTACATAACTATATAAAATATTGTCCGAGATTGTTGAAGAAACCAACTAGATTATAACATAGCAGTCTTTTGATTCCCAGATTATATAGCTCTTGAACATGAAAAAGGGTGATTGACATGGTATATCTGTTATATCCTACATATGTTGTGGCATCTGGCTGGCCATCTTGGCTTTAAGACTGAACTTGGTCTTGTGTGGTTGCGAATCAGGGGTAAAGTTTATAGCTTTTCCTTAATTAAGCTGGTACTGTGCAGGAGGAGCAAGGATATCACTGCCCCTTTGTTACTCTTGGCAATCCCCCAATTTCTCTTCTGTGATAAATTACCCACCCTTTGGCCTCTGATCATCCACCAGGGAAACAGGTTATTGCTTTGTGGAGCAGAGGGAGAAGTATATTATTGTTTAATTTTCAACGACAAGGGTTGACAGATTGTGTTAGGAAAAAATAAGTCGTAACAGTTACTAGTCTCATGTTTAAGCAATCCTAGGATTCTTTTCTTAGGACTTTGTGGAAGGCTTTCTGTAAAGGTTGATATTCTTCCCTGGGTGGCACATACCCATGTTATGAAGCCATGACTGGATCTGTGTCTCTAGAAATGAAGGAGGTGGGGCACCTGGGTGGCTCAGTCGTTTAGCGTCTGCCTTTGGCTCAGGTCATGATCCCAGCGTCCTGGGATCGAGCACCGCATCGGGCTCCCTGTTCTGCGGGAAGCCTGCTTCTCCCTCTCCCACTCCCCCTGCTTGTGTTCCCTCTCTCGCTGTCTCTCTCTGTCAAATCAATCAATAAAAAAAAAATCTTAAAAAAAAAAAAAAAGGAAGGAGGTATCTTTTCTGGCAGGGAGTGAGGCCTTTCGCAGAGCAGTCTACAGAGCACTGTAGAGTATTGCAAATATGTTTTTAAAAAGGTTGCTCCCTTGGGGCACCTGGGTGGTGCAGTGAGTTAGGTATCCGACTCTTTCAGCTCGGGTCCTGATCTCAGGGTTGTGGGATTGAGCCCTGAGTCAGGCTCCCTGCTCAGTGTGGGTGCTGCTTGGGATTCTCTCTCCCTCCCTCTGCCCCTTGTGCACCCACCCCCTCCCCTGCTCTCTCAAATACATAAATAAATCTTAAAAAAAAAAATAGGTTGCTTCACTTAAAGCAGGGAGTTTTACACACCAAACTGTCAACAGCGAGTATTTCTTTGGAGAAAGATTTGGTGGATAGTAAGCAAATAGGGGTAGCTTCCATTTTTAACTTTTTATACACATATTGTTTGATTTTTAAAAATGTAATTGGTGTTGGGACACTTGGGGCTCAGTCGGTGAAGCATCTGCCTTCAGCTCAGGTCGTGATCCCAGGGTGCTGAGATCGAGTCCCATGTTGAGCTCCCTGCTCAGTGGGGAGTCTGCTTCTCCCTCTGCCGGCCGACCCTCCCCGCTTGTGTATTCTTTTTCTCTCTCTCTCTCTGGCAAATAAATAAAATCTTTAAAAAACAAAAACATAATTGATGTAAATTTCATTTGTAATAAAAACGATCAGGACAAAAACTAGTAGCTCTCAAATGCTTTTAATTTTGGAGAGACACTCTGACTAGTATGCTGTCCTTGCTAAAAAAAAAGTTGTCAGCATTTCTGCATGTGCTTCAAAAATGATCCTCTCACCAGAGCTATAGCTTATATTTTAAAATTAGGCATGACTGAATAAAGAACAGGAGAGGGAATTTGACATGGAGGGGAAGGCAGAACACAAGGTAATATGGACAAACCAGAATTCTTAAAGCACTGACTCTAAGGAACTGATCTGATGGGAGAGGAAAGTAAGCCCTTCCGTGGGTGTGTTAGTTTGCTAGCCTGCAATACAGAAGACCACAGTCTTGGGGGCTTAAACAGCAGAAATGATTTTCTCCCAGTTCTGGAGGCTGGAAGTCTAAGAAAAGGGTGCTGGCAGATTCAGTTCCTTGTTGAGGGCCCTCTTCCTGGCTTGCAGATGGCCTCCTTCTCACTGTCCACACACGGTCTTCCCTCTGTGTGCACACATCCTGGTGTGTCATAATTTCCTCTTATAAAGACACCAATCAGACTGGATTAGGGCATACCTCAACGGCCTCGTTTTAGTTTAATAATCTCTTTGCAGGTTTTACTTCCAAATACAGTCACACTCTGAGGTTTAGGCTTTAACATGTGAATGGGCGGGGGGGACGACACAATTCAGTCTGTAACAATGGATACATTTTTTTAGAGTTTTTTATTCTTACAGATTTCAGTGAGAATGAGTTGGGAATGAAAATGACTATAAATATGCAGACTCAAAGTAATCATAGTTTGCTGAAGAATAAGAGATAATCACTAACCCATTGTGCAAAATAAAATTAAAACAATATCAAACAGACTTAAGCAAAGTTATGCTACACATTTAATGCATGAAGAATTTATTGGTGGGGACAGTATTGTACATTGGACACATCCAATACATTGGACAGTATTGTACACCAAGAAATTGTACATTTACAGAGGAAGGAAATTAACTTGTTAAGAATGTGGGCATTTCTGGTGTTTGTGTGGTTTATTTCAAAATCGTGCTACTATTAGAGTCAAGGGATTTATGTTACTTTATTATATTTTAAAGAAAAGCAGACATGACAAGATAGTATAAACATTAAACGCCCTGAAGCTTTTATAGAATGTTATTCAGTAACAAAGGAAATATCTACCGGGTATCCAATTTAAAATCCTTTTAAAAGCATAATCAAAGTATTTTAATCAGAGTATATATTTAGTAAAATGTTTGATTATACCAAGATTTGAAAAGTAATAGCACCACAATTATAATAGAAAATATAACACTTTTCACAATTTTCTAATTTTGAGTTATTCCAAGAGGTTTTTATACTTCCTTAGTGTTTAGAATGCTCAAGTCTCAAATTATTTCTGGAATAATTTTTTTTACACTTACTGCCAGCCTCTCTATTCAGCATATACCACGGGTTGCTTATGTTGCATTTTTTTTTGCTATGTTCAAATACTGTCCCCACCAATAAGAGAGTGAGCATCTTGGGAAGGGTTATTGCTCCAGAGCCTGGCACATAGTAGGTAGCTAGTGAAATATTTAATTTATCAAGGTCAAGTAGTATAGAAAATTTCTCATACATTTGATTATTTTGTAAAACTGTGAAAATGTAAACTATGAGAACAAATGTCAGATGATTGCATGACTGAGTCTTTTTTTTTTTTTTTAAAGATTTTATTTATTTGTCAGAGAGAGACACAGCGAGAGAGGGAACACAAGCAGGCGGAGTGGGAGAGGGAGAAGCAGGCTTCCCGCCGAGCAGGGAGCCCGATGCGGGGCTCGATCCCAGGACCCCGGGATCATGACCTGAGCTGAAGGCAGACGCTTACTGAGCCACCCAGGCACCCCTGCACAACTGAGTCTTTAGCTATTGGGTCAGTTGCTCAAATAATTATCTCAGACCCTAAATACTTTAATCTGAAATGCCTAGAAAATGGAGGTTAAAAGGTTTTAAAGATTATTTATTTGTCAGAGAGAGAGAGAGAGGGTACAAGAGAGAGCACGGGCAGAGGGAGAAGCAGGCTCCCCGCTGAGCAGGGAGCCCAATGTAGGACTCAATTCCAGGGCCCTGAGATCATGACCTGAGCTGAAGGCAGATGCTTAACCGACTGAGCCACCCAGGCGTCCCTAAAAGGTTGTTTCAATTTCTTTTTTCAAATGATCTGTGGTAGGTATGCCTACCACATGAGTGGTAAAAATGTGTATTGCTGAGTTCATAATCCTGGCCTTCCATTTCCTAGCTGTGTGACAACGGGCCAGTTACTGTATCTGTGCCTGAATTTCCCTTATAAAATGGAATGATATTAATAACTTCCTCTAAGGGTTTTTCCTCAAGATTTAATGAGTTGGTCAGTGAAAAGCTCTTAGAAGGGTTTGGTGCACTGTAAGTGCTCCAAGTGTTTGCTTTCTAAGATGTCTGTATCAGTTCATCGAGATAGGTGTAGACCCCTGACTCCCAACCCAGCTGCTTTTATGGGTCTCCTACACTTGTGATGTTACTCAATTAAACAAAGCAAAACCATTTCACTGGCAAAGTAAGTTTTAACCTGTGAATTAAGACCTGCTTCTCAGGCCAAATTTGAGACCATTTACTGGCTGAGCAACAGCAGCACAAGCCTTCAGAAGCAGGGGCTCCCTTGGATCTTCTCCAGCGAGTGCTGTGCAGTGAGGGAATGCTCAAGAAACGAGCTGATTGAAGTGAAGTCCAGATAGGATTGATCATCGTCCCCTACACAGGAATCACTTCAGAAATTGTTTAGAGCACAGAATGAGCTTTTCTCAGAACTCCACAGGTGTGGCTTCAGTGTGGTGAGGTACTTAGCAGGAAGGGTTAAGGACACAGGACACAGGACACCAAGAGCACTCACTTAGCAGCCTCTGTAGGGCCCACGGGTCAATGCCCAGCAATTGGAAATTGAGTGCTTGCAAGTAGAATCCCAGTGGAATCCCAGGGAAGCTGTGGGTGTGGGTCTTGGTTCATAGGAACTGAGAGATACGGGTTGCCTATAGGAGGTTGCCTTCTCTGGCAACTAGGATGCCTTTGGTTACAGTCCTGAAGTTGACCATCCAGATGTTATTAGAGGTCCTGTCACTACCTGGCTGAGTGGCTTCGGGCTTGTCCCGTAACTTCTTTGGACCTCAGTTCCCTCATGCGTGAGGGGATAGGACAAGGTGTTCTTTAAATTCCCATCCAAATTCAGTGGTCTATGATGATTCAAGTAGAAGTACAGTCAATAAAGATCTATTTCACTAGCTCACTATACCTTTTCATAAAAGCAAAGTCAGAGTTTCTGCCATAATATAGTTACTTCCTGTATTTGAAAAAAAAACAAAACAACTCTTGCGATTATAAAACGAGGACTGGAAATGAACTGATTGGGACTTCAAGTTAAATTAATTAATTATTATTATTTTTTAAGCATTTGACTTGTAGGAGAAAGAAGCAAATCTAAAAAAAACAGTTTATTATAAAAATCAAATGTCCCCAAGGGTACCTGGGTGGCTCAGTTGGTTAAGCGTGTGACTTGGGCTCAGGTCATGATCCCAGGGTCCTGGGATCAAGCCCCTCTTTGGGCTCCCTGCTCAGCGGGAAGTCTGCCTCTTCCTCCGCCCCTCCCCCCATTTGTGTGCTCTCTTTCTCTCTCAAATAAATAAGATCCTTTATTTTTATTTTTTATTTTTTAAAAAGATTTTATTTGTTAGAGAGCAAGGGAGAGAAATTGAGATAATGAGTGGGAGGAGGGGCAGAGGGAGAAGCAGACTCCCTACAGATCAGGGAACCCGACCTGGGTCTTGATCCCAGGATCCTGGGATCATGACCTGAGCCGAAGGCAGACGCTTAACCAACTGAGCCACCTAGGTGCCCCAATAAACAAGAACTTAAAAAAAACAAACCCACAAACCAAATACCCACAAACCAAATACCCCCAAATCAGTTGTCAGGGCCTAGCACAATTCAGTTTTATCTCCTATAATTTTCACATCTACAGTATGCTACTGTTATAATTGATGCTCAGTAATATGTCCCTAAAATATCAAAGGCAGATTAATTACTTTAACTCGGCTATACTTAGAAGTAATATGTCTCATTATATTTTATATCCTTGCAGCTATATTTTAGAAAGCTTTTTGATCACTGCTACAAATCAAATGGGTGTCTTGTACAACTTTAATGAGAAAATTCAGTTTACCAGACAAGAATTTGAGGAGCAGTATTTCATTGCACTTTCACTAATAATCTGTGTGCATTTAGACAAGTTGCTTCACTTTGTGATCCTCAGTTTTCTCAGACAAACACAGGGTAAGAGAAGAGACAATGTCTAGGATGCTTTTTTATTTTTAAAATTCTGTGTGGAGTCAAGTTCTCTACTTCTTTCTCCTATTTAAAAGATCCTTACAGTCATTTTTATTCTGATTCTCCCAAAAACTCCCTTTACACCCCCCCCCCAATACTCTCTGTGTTACCAGTAGATACTATATGCTTTCACTGACAGTAACTGGCAAAGGAAATATTTGACTGCTTTTTTCCTTTGCCGCTTGCATAGACTTGGCAAGGTGTGGGTGGTTTCTTGGGTGGTTTCATCACCCTTATAAGTCCTTGCCAGAGAACAGATGCAGAGATTAGCAGATAAGAGGTGCAGATGACTGAAACCTGAATTAGTTGCTGAACACAAAGCAAAAATGTTTCCTAAATCCAATTAATCAAATACCTAGCAAATATGTGGCAGACTAGGTCTAAGTGATAGCCCTTGGCCTTGAGAAATGTATACTCTTTTTATTTTTTTAAGATTTATTTATTTATTAGAGAGCAGAGTGAGCAAGAGAGAGCATGAGCAGTGAGGGGGAGGGGCAGAGGGAGAAGCAGGCTCCCTCAGCAAGGAGCCCAAAGAGGGGCTCCATCCCAGGACCCTGGGATCATGACCTGAGCCAAAAGTAGACGCTTAACCGACTGAGCCACCCAGGTGCCCCGAGAAATGTATACTCTTAACAAAACAAGTTGGTGCTGATATATCTGAAATATTCAGATAATTCTTAAATGCTAAACTGTATGAAAACTAACTGTAATTGCATTAGAAGTTCATGGAAAGGAGAGATTTGGGTTTGGAGTTGTCAGCAGTCTGATGGGGGAAATTCAACCTGCAGAGCATCTTTAAGGAAGAATAATATGTATGATTCCTTAATACATTAATTCATTCAACAAATACTTATTTAGTGGCTATGATGCTTTGAACTTCTTTAAATGCTGGAAATACAGCAGTGAACAAAATGGGAAGAAATCCTTGCACACACAGAGCTTGCATTCTAATGGAGGGATTTTAGAAAAATTGGGTAAAATATATATTATATCAAATGATAAGTACTGTGGAATTAAAAGAATATTTAGGTTAGTAAGGTAGGCTTAGAGAAAGCTCTAAGAAGTGATATAATCAGATGGTATCGAGCTAACCCTCTCATCTTATAAATGAAGAAATTGAGGCTCAGGGAGGTTAAGTGACATAGCTAAGGTCACCCAGGTTATTAGTGAGAGAGGAATAAAATCCAGGCTTACCACCTCCTAGTCTAGTGTTCTTCCCCATATGTGCACACCTCCTAGATGGTCAAGTCACACAGCTACAAAGGTGTGAGGGGCAGGCACTTTGCATTGGGTAGGGGGAAGTGAAAGGTACGATTAGAAAGGATGGATAGCGCCAACTCTGCAAAGCCAGAGAGAGTTTAGATTAGGTGTGCTCCTGAGAAAGACATGAATAAAATGATCCCTAAAACATTTTGGAAATATTTAGTTGATTACTAATTCATCAGATTAAAAAATGCTTCTCTCATGTGATTACCTTCCTCTCCCTTTTCTTCTTTCTCCTGTAGCTCCCTGAGAAATCAGTCCTTTGTCTGATACTGTTTACCATCAGGTAGAACACTACTGTGTTCTGAGAATATCAAAGACACTCTGCTCTGGTTTGTCTTGAAACCAGAAATAAGGCATTTTGGGTAAACACAAATATTTTACTTCAGCTCCACATCTAGGGATTCAACTGCTGGTGATATGAATGTTGAGTGAGAACTAAATCTAGATGTGAAATTGGGTAAAATGAACAAGTTGAATCAAATTGAGAGATGCTGTTACTCATACTTTCTTCATAAATTAGGAATTAAATACTTAAGTTCCTTCGGGAGTCAGTGCATAAATTATAAACCAGATCATACATTTCCTTAAGTGCAGCATTCACTATTGCTGATTCATTTTCATTTTAAGTTTCCAACAATTAAGAGGGAGGGAGGGGCAGAAAGAGAGAGAGAAAGAGCGAGAAACCACCAACAAAATGCACAAACGAGAATTTATCTGCAGGTATAAAGATGCCATAACAACAAAGTAGGTGCAGAAATAGCTTTAGTTTTTACTTTTCTTTGAGAAAGAACAGGAGCTTCAATACATTATACATTAAATTCAATAACCAGAGAATTATCAATAGGGCAAATCTTATCGTTGTAGCTGCTGATAACATGTTAGGTTAGGGCTTACTTTGGCCCAAATCTAAAGTATGTCTTGTTTTGGACAAGAGGGATATTTTGGAAAGGCCTCAGATGCTTGTGTATAAGATTATAACTGGGGAGTTGTGAACCTTTATTATGTGGGGGTCATGGAATACGTTCAAGGACCTAGCCGTGCATTTTGAGGCCCAGGTAAATTTTTAGGAAATGGTCTAAGTCCATGACTCTCCCATTTCAAACATACATTTAATGCAATACAAAAGCTACTTGGGTTTTTTTGCCTTATGATTGGGATGAGGATGGGGATATTAGGTCTAACACTCACTTGTAGGTCATTCATTGCCTGTTGCAATTTTCCCACCAAAAGAGCAGAATCACTTGCATAAGTAATACAGAGTTACTAAACAAGAGCATCTCTCCTACACATTCACTTTATTTCAGGCTTCTGGCTACGTGGGGGTTAATGATCTATGAAATGAAGAGGCCTCTAAGTAGTGAGAAAAATATCTGTCACTGAATTTGAGTATATGCTGTTGGAGGTCAGAAGAGGAGTGACCCTCAGGCTTTCATCCAGAATATATAGAATACATACAGCAGGGGCCCAGAGTGGAAGATCTCAAAAGTTGAAGTGCTAGATTATGTATCTCGAGCACAGTAGGTACTTAAAATTTGTGGAATAAATGAATGGAAAGGGAGAAAAGTGCCAAGGAGGACTTCAAACTATGAGGGTCAGCAAAATAACACCATGACAAGAAATGGAGAAGAGCTGCTTTTGGCAGAAAGTCAGTTTCCATTTTGGATACATTACATCTGTGGGGAGACTAATCATGCCAACAGCTACCATGTTGTGCCTCCTCTACCTGCCTGATGGAACCCCTGTTTACTTCTTGAGCCCCTCCTACACTCAGGGTCTCAGTCATGGCCACTCCTTCTAGCTCTCGGGTTTTCACAAGCCCTTCCTCAGCCTTACTTGGGATCTTGTTCCTACTCTTTCCTTGACCCCATTTTACTCAGACTCAGAGTTTCCTTAAGGAAGACTGTTTTGCCATGCCACCACCAAAATTAACTTCCCTGTTACAATCCTCAGTGTCCTATCTCTAGATGGCTCTTTCATAACACATACCACTCTTGTACTTTTGCAATGATTTGTTCAAGAGCTCGCTTCCCCACTAGATGATAACCTCCATATAGGCAGGGACCTTATCTGTTTTGCTTACTGTTGCTCTCCCAGGGTCTAGCACTGTGACTGTCACATAGTGGGTGCTTGAATAATTGAATGAATATGTGTCAAGCATATATAATTACATATATATGTAATTGACATATAACATATGTTAGTTTCAGGTACACAACATAATGATTTGATATTTATACAGAGTGTGAAATGATCACCTAAGTCTATGTGTCAAGCATTTTGCTTTGAAGTATCTCATTTAATCCTCACAATAGCCATATGAGGTAGATACTATTATTAATAACATTTTACAGAGAAGGCACGATAACTTACCCAAAGTTACAGAGCTGATGTGTAGTAGGATTGGACCTTGAATTCTGGTTTCTCTGGTACCAAAGCTATACTTTTTAATCTCTGGGTTATTCTGCCTCCACCAGATGGTTAAATACATAGGTGCTTGGGAATACAAGCACAACTGTAAGAAGTCAGAAGGGACACAAAGGAAAGAGTAAGGCGTGTTAGGAAACTGCAGGTTTTTAAGTAGGAAGGGATCTTCAGTTTCCTGGAGCCTAAAGCTTGATTGCACGGGTGAAGAGAATCAGTCTAGGAGGTTAAATTCCTATGCCAGGGCCACACCACTGGTATTTCTTTGGAATGTGCTGGATCCTGGGCTTCCAAACTCCAGTTCTGTGCCCCTTTCTATAGGCAGGGCAGATGGGGGCAATGAGGGTGCCAGTCACTTTGACTCCAAGCCCCAAGCTGAAGACGGAGAGAAAGAAAGTAGGAAGGCACTGAAGTGAGTATTGTCGTGAATAAAGTGCTTTATGGGACCTTGTATGGCTCTGATTACACTATAACCATCCTTTGTTGTAGCAACAGAATTGGCTTGCCCTTGATGTCTGTGCCTCAGGTTCCTTTCCCTTCGGTCCCCTGACTTTGCCAGCATGATTGGGGAGGGGAGATGATAGCCATACCTTTGCCTCATGAAAGAATATGGGGTTTCTCCAACACTCTGGGATTGTCCCTTCCCCCCTCCCCACTGCCCCAGCAATCTTGCCAATGAGGAAACTAAAATCCAGAGAGGTTAAACGATTTTTCACTTTTGGGTAAGAAAGTGGGGTAGCCAAGAAGTAATAAGGAAAGAGGAAAAAGGGGAGGTAAGTTAATCTGTTATCAGAATTAAATTTGGGTTATATGTCCTGTCTTATATATGTCCAGGGTGACATAAGCCTGTCACTTTGACATAGATTTATACATTTCTTGTCCTCAAGAATACCTGGGTGGGCACCTAGCTTCACACTTCCCCTCGGGTCAGACCAATGCCTCCAGAACTCTTTTATCTAATTTGAACCTCTAGGACTGGGCAGGAGTTAGCTTCACCTCAGGAAGAAGGGAGATGCTGCTTCCTTTTCTAGGACCTTCTCCGTAGGGTGTCTGGTGTGTTGTTGGGGCTACCACCGAGCTGCCCACATCACTGCCAGGCCCAGCAGAGGGCCATTAGAGATCAGGAGGCCGTGGCTTGGTGCCCTGGTCTGAAATTTATTTATATCAATACCAATGATGCAGACTGCTTTTACTTTATTTCTCTTCCAGGCTCTTCTCTATGTTCAAAGCTTGGCCATTCACGTAGGCATTTCCCTGACATAAAGGTGGGCTGCTGTCTTCTCCAAGTTGTTGCCTCCCCGTCCACTCTTGCAAGGTTGTTGTGTGAGAGCTGGTGGGCAAGAGGCAAATAGATGCGACCATGTTGTGATTACTATTATCATTATTATGCGTGTTTGATGAAAGCTGAAGTCTAGGTTGGGATAATTTCCCTGAAGTTATGACTAGTGAAAAATTCTCCTACAGTCTGGCCTTTGTAACATCGTTCTAACAATGCCAGGAATGTATCTGGCATCCGTTTTTATGGAACTCAAAGAGATTAACAGATGTGATCCAATTATCCTCCTAAATCCCTTGATGTAGCAGGCAGCAAGGCCTATCCGCCCAATAGAAATGTTGGATCACCAGGATGGAGGTGAAAGGTTCTTTTCGAGTCATATCTTTATTTGTGCTGGAAACATGAGACTTTTTTGCCTTTCAGCCAGGCCTTGTCTTCGTAGAGCAAGGTGTGCTTCTGGTTTAGCTCAGTCTCCCAAAGACAAACTCTCCCCCTAAGGGACTGTACTTCTCCATACTATAATGGAAGTGGAATAGGAATGCAGTTCTCAAGGTCTACACTTCTTACTCTTTTTTTTTTTTTTTTTTTTTTTTAGAGAGAGAGCATGCAAGTGGAGAGGGACCGAGGGAGAGGGAAAGGGAGAGGGAGAGACTCTTAAGCAGGCTCCATGCTCAGCATGGAGCCCAACACAGGGCTCGATCTCACAACCCTGAGATCATGACCTGAGCTGAAATCAAGAGTTGGATGCTCAACCAACTGAGCCGCCCAGGCGTCCCTACACTTATTCTACTTGCTTATAGGATAAAATAAAATAAAATCAGAACCTGAGCCAGAATGTTCTAGAGTTCCTTACCTTAAAAGCCACTGAAAAACAGGATGCATGTGTTTGAGGCTTATTATTTGGGCAGGCATATGATTTATCTTGCCAAACACGGCACTCTTACCCCGCAACAGGCTTAACTGTCCTGGGTAAACCAGGTCGTGTATTCACTCTACTAACAATGGTGGTGGCAGTGGAGTGTAATTTCCCAGAGTTGAGTGCTTGGCACATTTCATTCCTCAAGCTAATATGTAATAAAGCCCCATTGTAGGTGCTGTGAGAGAAATAGATACACATCTTCTACCCTCAAGGAGTTTACAGTGTTGAGAAAGAGATGGCTATTACTGAGTCAAAACAATACTGAAACAATACTGGTTATGTTCTTATTTTAGTCTCTGTTCTCATGATGTTAATCTTATAGATTATCTGTACTTCCTTATTTGAAAGGAAATGCTGTAGTATCTTTGTTAACATCATTTAGTGAGATATATTTTACAGAAATTCGTTCTCTTTATGAAATGTTTTTCTTTTCTAGTTGACTTTAGGGATTTTTTTTTTTTTTCAACTATATTCTTATGGGCCAGAACAATATGAGGTCTGACAGAAATATTTGAACAATTAAATAAGGAATTTTTTTTCCCACAAAATTGTATTCACTTATGTAAGCAAACATATTATCTTATGTAGCACTTTCCAGTTTACAAATTAACATAAATAGTCATTCAAATATTCACCAGGGCAGGGGCCTTCTCTGTCTTGTTCACAAGGAAAACTCTAACACCTAGAACAATGTCTGGTACATTGGGGCTACTTAACAAATACTTGAAATGAGTAAATTTCCTATAATATTTGTATTTATTTTGTCCAGGGGGTCTTTGTTCAAATAAAACCTTACTTAGATTTAGCAAAGAAAACTGATTATTGTAGACTTTTTGCAGCTAAAAAGGGGGCATGGCTGTGAGGTCCATACTCCCATCTTTTATAACCCCCATTCTCTGGAGCAGATAGGAAAACTCATCAAAGATAGGAAACCATGGAGAATAGAGCATTAGATCACATAAAGGCAGAGAGCTCATTTTGTCCACAGATGAAGAAAATGAAGCTCAGTGGGTTTAAAAAAATGCTGAAGGCTGTTTGTTGTCGTGACACGACCAGGCAGAGATTTTCCTGTTATAGCCAGAGCTAGATTCAGAGGAGTGAGAGGTAGGTTAGCCTGGCAGCTCTGGAGAAAGTCAGTTTACCTGGGAGCTGTACATTACTGAGAACATAACAGAAGGTAACAGGCAAGAAAAGATAAGTACCAGAACTCTTCCCTGAAAGACTACTGGCTTTGTTGGAAGAAATATTGTACTAAGTCATGGGCATGAGAGGTTGAGGTCCCCTCAAGTGGTGTGTTTGGGAAACTCAAATAAATAGTTCTGACTGAAACTGCTTTCAAGGGAGGATGAATCAGGGTTTGTGTCATTGGTTTGAGTTTGTAGATTTGGGGCCAGACTTGCTGATCGTAGAGCTGAGGAGAGTGCTTTCCTTCCAAAAAACGTTGAATATTTCTTTAAAGAATCTCAGTGTGAAAGAGTGCTAAATAATTGCCTCTTCAGGATTCAGAAGTCTGGGTCCAGTCCAGATGGTCAAACTCTGACTTTCTCATTTGGAAGTCGGGAATTGAGACCCTTCCTCTTTAGAAAAAAAAGTATGTTAGATTTATCACAACAGAAATATGTTGTGATATTGTAATCATCCAGATAAACAGATTGCAAGGTTTTTTTTTCCTAATATTGTCCTCACTGAAAGAAGGTAAGAGTATACCAACCTGATAATAGCTTTTAAAGAATTAAACCGTAATTTTGGACCACTTAAAAAAGTTTAAAATTGGCTTCAGTCTGCAAAAATCAATTAATCAATATTACTGAATGTTTCTTATGCTATTATAGTAATATTTTCAAACATTTTTGTTTATAGCATACTATAAGAAATACATTTGATATCACAGTATACATATATGTAAATATAATTGAAAAAACCCCAAAGTATTATGAAATGGTTCTTACTTTTACTATGTATTGCACTTTTATGTTTTTTATTTTATTCTGTTTTGTTTAAAAAGTGCTGGTCATGACCCTTTAAAATGATATCATGACTGTCTAATGAGTCATTACACAAAATGTAAAAAGCAATGCTATAAACAATATGAGAGGAATTGAAGGTAAAGTTCCTAAGAGAGAGAGACTTATAGTCTACTTGGGGAGAGAATACTAACTTACAAACCATTGGAGCATATTTTTTCTTTATTAAGTTTTTAATTTATTTTAGTTAAAAAAATTTTTTAAAGATTTTATTTATTTACCTGAGAAAGAGAGAGAGAGAGAGAGAGCACAAGCAGAGGGAGGGGCAGCGGGACAAGCAGACTCCCCACTGAGTGCAGAGCCCAATGCAGGGCCCAATCCTAGGACCCTGAGATCATGACCTGAGGTCAAGTCAGATGCCCAACTGACTGAGCCACCCAGGCACCACTTTTAAGTTGTTTTATTTCAGGTGCAGTGATTCAGCAATTCTATACGTTACTCAGTGCTCACCATGATAAATGTGCTCTTAATCCCCTTCACCTATTTCACCCATCCCCTCTCCCTGCCTCCCCTCTGGTAACCCTCTGTTTGTTCTCAGTAGATAAGAGTCTGTTTCTTGGTTTCTCTCTCTCTTTTTGTTTTTCCTTTGCTTGTTTGTTTTGTTTCTTAAATTCCACATATGTGTGAAATCATATGGTATTTGTCTGACTGACCTATTTCGCTTAGCATTATACTCTCTAGCTCTATTCATGCTGTTGGAAATGGCAAGACTTCATTCTCTTTTATGGCTGAATAGTATTCCATCATATATATATATATACACACCATGTCTTTATCCATTCATCTATCAATGGACACTTGGGCTGTTTCCATAGTTTGGCTCTTGTAAGTAATGCTGCAGTAAACATAGGGGTGTATATATTCCTTCAAATTAATGTTTTGTATTCTCTGGGTAAATACCCAATAGTGTAATTACTGGATCATAAAAAAATAATTTTTTGAGGAGCCTCTATACTGTTTCCCACAGTGACTGAGCTAGTTTGCATTCCCACCAATAATGCATGAGGGTTCCTTTTTCTCCACATCCTTGCCAACACTTGTTTCTTGTGTTTTTGGTTTTAGCTATTCTGGTAGGTGTGAGGTGATATTTCATTGTAGTTTTGATTTGCATTTCCCTGATGATGAGTGATGTTGAGCATCTTTTCATGTCTGTTGGCCATCTGGATGTCTTCTTTGAAGAATGTCTATTCATATCTTCTGCCTTTTTTCTTTTCTTATTTTTTTAGAGAGAGAGGCAGAGGGAGAGGGAGAGAGAGAATCTTAAGGAGGCTCCACACCTAGTGCAGAGCCCGACGTGGGTCTTGATCTCACAACCCTGAGATCATGACCTGAGCTGAAATCAAGAGTCAGACGCTTAACTGACTGAGCCACCCAGGTGCCCCACTTCTGCCCATTTTTAACTGGATTATTTTTTTGGGGGGGGTTGGTGTTGAGTTATATAAATTCTTTATATATTTTGGATACTAATCCTTTATTGGATATCATTTGCAAATATCTTCTCCCACTCAGTAGGCTGTCATTTAGTTTTGTTGCAGAAGCTTTTTATTTTGATGTAGTCCCAATAGTTTATTTTTGCTTTCATTTCCTTTGCCTCAGGAGACATACTTAGAAAAATGTTGCTACGGCCAATGTCAGAGAAATTACTGCCTTTGGAGCATATTTTAAGACTATGATTAATTGGTTGCTAAATTGCATGATGCAGTTTAAGAATGATAGACGTTCAGCTTTTATCTGTGTATTTTCTGTGTTGAAATACACAGATCTAAGATAAAGAAGACCACTTTTACAAAGTATGCTTATTTTATACTGTATTTCATATTTCTTAGATGTACCTATTTACATCTTCTTACATCTCTGAAACTGGGGGTGTATCTTACAATTGATGATATTTTACAATAACTACTTTTGGGGCCCCTAATTCAGTTGTCAGTGCCTGGCCATATGCAATTGTGGTTGTCATTGCTGGTGACATGACTGGACAACTGAAACCCTTCACCATTTCAGTCTATAAACCGTTTAAGGAAGGAATAGGGATTTTTTTCTGATAAGGAATTCAGTCTGGTAAGATCAAATGTCAGCATCAAAATTAACAGAACATTGTTAGTGGCTTGAAGAAGAATCTCAGAAGCAACGATGGTGCGTACTTCCAAAATAAAAGGCTGTCTCAATAATACCAGTGTTGACATAGAAGTCAATGTTATGTGGAAAATATTAACATCATGTTCTTTTTCATGATGTTGGTGGTGGTCACACAACTAAATCCATTTGTCAAAGCTCATTGAATTGTATGCTTAATATTGGTATTTTTGTATGTAAATTGTACATTACTAAAGCTGACCAAAAAAAGCAAATAGAATATTGATGGTATCTTAGATTTTATGAAATATGGATTTTTCTCTATTTTTAAAACTATATTTAAAATTGTATTTATAATATAGAGAATAACAAGAGCAGAAAGAGGGAGCAATTACTTATATTTCACCACACAAAAATAACCATTTAAAAATGTTAGATTTTTTCCCCCCTATTAATGGTCTTTTACATTTTTCCCCATGTGTGGTTGTATCATAAATGACATTCCTGACTCACTTCCTTGTGGAGTTGATGTTAGAAACTATACAAACTGAATGAGAGGGTTTCATGGCGTTCCTAGTTGTTGATCTTATTTATGCTGATATATCCAAAAAAGTTCTTCATGTCTGGGTTCTTGTAACATCTCTGTGCAATGTGAATCAAAGACCTGGAAATATTTATAGTAATTATTTTAAATCATGTGTCCCAAAGACGCTAAATTTGATCATTGAGAAAGAACTCTAGTACAGAACTAAACTATATTACTTAGAGGAAATGTTGGAACCAAGGCCCGAAGATAGGAGTCATTAGATACTGAGCTATATAATAGTTGGTAGGAGTGAACCCTGTTGAGAGTGGCTTTGTGGAACCTTTCAGTTTAATTTTTTTATTGGCTTAGAAAATTTACATAACTGATAATAATAGGCTTTCCTCAGCAATAAAGGGATTTGCAGTGACATAAATCGAATCATTCCCCATGTGCCTTCCTGTTCATACCTGCCTTATAAAGTTAGATAAGGGGAGATGGCTTCAGCATGTTTGCATATTGCTTTGTGGTCATAAGCTGAGGCTTAGCAAGGGTTGGGGTGAGGAGGAAGGGTTGGGGTAAGGGGGAAGGTCTAGACTCCAGCCCTTAGAATACAGAGCTATTCAGACACTGAATTTTTGATGCACCTTGCTTTGTATAATAAATTCTTATAGCTGTGAACAGAGTGAAAGGGAGGCCTCCTTGGGATCGGGTGACCTGTCCTAAGAGCCAGGTGGAGGCCAGTGTTCCTGAGGGCAGAGTAGGGGTGGAGGAAAGTGGGTTCCAGATATGATCCCCTTCTGATGCTGACAGAGGCCAGTAGCTTCTCAATATGGAGACACTTATTCTAAGGCTACAGACTTCTGATCTCTAGTTCCTGAACCCTGGGTCTCTCTGTCTTCCAGTAAGAACTTAGTGTAAGTTTCTTTCTTGAGTGACTGCTATATACTCGGGGCCTTTCATAGTTCGTCTCATTTAACCCTTAGAACTACAAGAGACAAGTCTTTCTCATTTCCATATCAGAGATAAGGAAGCCAAGGCCTAAGAAAGTTGAGGATCTTGCCCAAAACCACATGGCTAGTCAGTGAAAACTTGGACTTCCTTTACTATCACATGGGGAATTTCTTTCTGTTCCTTTAGAGAAAAGGAGCCAATACCTTTCAACTGGGATAAGAGAAAGGAATCTGATCTCATCACCCATGCTTCCATGTAAATTTATTTTTTCAGCTTCATTTCCCTCAAAATTTTAAAGAATTCAGTCCTCTCTCTTCTATTCTTTTTTTTTTTTTTTAAAGATTTTATTTATTTATTTGAGAGAGAGAATGAGATAGAGAGAGCATGAGAGTGGGGAGGGTCAGGGGGAGAAGCAGACTCCCTGCCGAGCAGGGAGCCCGATGTGGGACTCGATCCCGGGACTCCAGGATCATGACCTGAGCCGAAGGCAGTCGCTTAACCAACTGAGCCACCCAGGCGCCCCTCTCTCTTCTGTTCTTATGGTGTAAGAGCTTGGACAAGTCCCCCTTTTCCCTTTTCCTATAAGAAAGAAAAAAGTTACCCAAAGAAACTTTAAGCCAGTTACTTTACTTCTTTAAGCCTTAGTTTGTCTATCTGTAAAGTGGGCACAACAACAATACTGATCTCATAGGCTGCCGTGGAAGTTGGGTGGAGATAGTGTGTGTAGAGCTGTGAATGAAGTCAGGATTCTAGATTGTTGTTATTACCGCTACTGTGTTTAGAGAATTGTTTCGCACGCAAAGGGAAGTGGGGACAGAAGTTTGTATGTAGAAATACTTTCCCCTTACTTCTTGTACTTAAACTTGATGAACAGAGAACATCAGGGCTGATATTTTTACCTGAAAAATTCTTCTAACTCCCTTGCTTTCTGTTTTGAGAGTAGGGAAATGAATTTAGAGAAAATTCTGTAGCCATGAAGACTATTGATTGAAGATGCTATAGGAAATGTGTTCAGTTTTTTCTCAGTCTGGTTTGGTTAAACAATGAAAGGAAAGCCTTTTGCTGTCATTCAGTGCTGGAATAGAAAATATAACCAGAGCTTTGAAATATGAAAGGTGTTAATATTTGTATGTATCTAAATTAAAGTAATATTTTTGGTGTTGTGTAATTACTAAATGCCCCTTTGCCCCTCTTTTTTTTTTTTTTTTGTATCAGAATAAGAAGGAAAGGCTGTGTATTTGAGATATAGATCTTCCCATTGGCGCATTTGTAATTAAAAGACCTGTATTAACAGCACAGCTTCCATTTAGAATTTTTTAATTCGACAAGCATTTGCTGCAAAGCACTGTATTGCAGGGAGGGGAAGATGACTAAAGACCCAGTCTCTGAAAAGTAGTAATTTAAGGAAGGAAGAACATCACGTGTGCACAGCTGATTGGGAAAGGAAGATCTGCCCGTATGCTAGGCAAAGAGCTTTGCCTATTATGGGCTGCTGGTGGCAGGAGCTCTGCTCTGCCTCTTCTGAGGATTAAGGGTGTGTGACCACTGGGACCCTCACGTGAGATGCCTTCTGGCCTGGCCTCCCTTCCAAAAATACTTTCCTTTCAATGAACCAAACTTAGTTCACCTCTCTTGGTAGTGTTTTCATCCAGCTGGGGTTTGGTGGTTTTACTGCAGCAACTTGTTTTATGGTTTGAGTTCTGCCTTTGATTATGTAATCTTCGACTGTTTTATCATTGTTCACTTCCCTTTTCTTTCACTTTGAGATGCAGAATAAGATACCTCATGTACAGTGATGAGAAATGTAGCGAGTGAATATGGGAATAAATGGAATTTGTAGCTACTGTAAAAGGTGACAGGCTGTGTCCCTAACAAGGAAGATTTCTGTGTCTCCTCCAGACAGCCCTGCCCAAGGAAGGCCTCTAGCTTTTTCAGAGCCGCTTGGCCGATGGAGAAGCTCCAGTCTTACATCTGATAAATTAGAAAGACCCTTCCACCTTCGCAAACTATCTTTCCAGGTAATTCAGGAGATCCAGAGAGTAGCTTCCTTGCAAGCGGGCAGTAAGCTAGTCCTAAAAGTAGCTCACGGTAATTTCTAGATAATGCTATTTTTCTTACTTCCAGAGCAATTCAGAGACTGTCACAAGAGCTTTGTCGAGTATCCTCAGCGCACAGTCCAAGCCAAATGAAAGCTCCCAATTAGAGCACTGAAGCTTTGATGCCAATTAAAAATAAATGATGCTGTTTATGATGGAGTCATACATGGATCTGAGGGAGGAGGAATAGACCAGAAAGAGGGACATTAAAAGCTTGATATTTAAAAATATGAGCAAACTTCATTAATAAATGAATGAGTATTTCAGAGAGTATAGTTGCTGAGCTCGAGCCTAAAATTCTAACAGGGAATTCAAGGTTTTCAAGTGATAAGTTCATTAATATGAAAAGGAGGTCGAATGGGAAATGTGTAAAGGTTATGATTTTTGAGGTTACAAAGTTGAAGTGTTTTAAGGACAGAAGAAAAATTCAGCTGTGTTTCCAGTTGGCAATATATTGCAAATTGTTGTTCAGGTAGATCAGCTTTGGTTATACCCAAACACAGAGCTTCCCAAAAGATCTAGTTTCTGGTTTCCCAAAAAATCAGAAAGCAATTAATGTGTTTAAGTTTATATTGATATTGCTGAATGCCAATAGGATGGTTTCCCATTTATCTTCTCAAGAAGGCTTACTTTTTCTTTTGGTAACTGAGGACCTCTACATATCCTTGAGCAGAGAGATGCTACCTAAAATGTCCTCAATTTTGCTTTTTAAACAAATTTACTGTTTTTTTTTTTAAAGATTTTATTTATTTATTTGAGACAGAGAGAATGAGAGAGAGAGAGAGCACATGAGAGGGGGGAGGGTCAGAGGGAGAAGCAGACTCCCTGCCGAGCAGGGAGCCCGATGCGGGACTCGATCCCGGGACTCCAGGATCATGACCTGAGCCGAAGGCAGTCGCTTAACCAACTGAGCCACCCAGGCGCCCCAAATTTACTGTTTTGAATGTCTAGTTCTCTTGTAGTTCCCAGCATAAAGTCATCCAAAGCATTCTTTTAATGTCAATCACAACTTTCTTTAAAAAAGATTTTACTTATTTATTAGAGAGAGAGAGAGAGCACGCACAAGTGCAGAGGAGGGGCAGAGGGAGAGGGTGAAGCAGGCTCCCTGCTCTGCAGGGCTGGATCCCAGGACCCTGAGATCATGACCTGAGCCGAAGGCAGATGCTTAGACTGAGCCACCAAGGTACCCCTCAATCACAACGTTTAACCATGAGTATGAGAAACCCTCTTCAGTTTATTAATTTCTTACTTCTACTGACATATAGTCCTGCTATTCTAGATCACACATGGCATCAAGTGGAGTGGAGACATTTCTTTTCAGACAAGCTCTGAAAGAATGAAAGGAAAAACTTTCCTTAAATGTGAACAGAGAAGCCATGGATGGTGAACTATTTCCCCTAAATTATAAAGCAATTATATTTCCTGTTTCAAAACAAAGTGCACCGGGGCATGTTTTCTTTTCTATTACGTTTCTAATAAAATCTTATGTGGGAAGAGACAGAGCAATAGAAATTATTTTCCAGAAACACCAGATGTTGACCCACCTGTCTGATTACTGTTAAGAGGTCTAATCTTGTAGTTAGGTAAATACCTTAATTAAATCACATGCCATCCCTGCATCGTTAGAATAAGTCAAAAGCTGAAATTCTGTTCAGAAATGTGAGTGTGTTGGTTTGTATACTGTAGACTATTCATATACTGCTCATATACATGTAGGCATCCAACAAGAACTACTATGTCATTTTTGCAAAGCCGGATTCCAGGTTTGCTGCTCATCAACACTGAGCCACCTTGGGCCTCCATTCCCTAATTTGGGATAATCCTGTCCATTTAATAAACTGGTTCTGCATATGAAATGACACGCTGCATATAAAGCTGCTGGTGCCTAGGGAGCACTCAGTGGAGGTTAGCTGCTCTCTGTCTCTCCTTCCTTCTGTTATAATATTGAAGCAATCTCCCTTAAACATTATTATCACCTTATTTATTACCTGAAGTGCCTACAGTAATGATTCATTCTTTTATTCAACGTTCATTGGAAAATATTAACTTAATATTATATTTATGCAAAAATGGATAAAGACATGATCTCTGCTTCCAAGAAGTTCATAGTCTAATGTGCCAAATTGATTATGGAATTTAAAGCTGTCTTTTAACTAAGTTGCAAATATCTGTTTCCCATTTCAAGTACGTCATCTTTCCTTATTGAGTTACAGGGTCCCTTTACTCAGGGATAATCAACGTTGGCTGAACACCAGAACCACATGGGGCATTTTCTTAAAAACATTAATGCCTGGGCCCTACCTGGATCAGTGACGTTAGAACTCCAGGTATGGGTGTGTTTAAAAAGTTTCCAGGTGCAATTAGAGCTGGGAATTACTGAGCTAGAGCCAAGCCAAACTTGACCTCCAGGCCTTATTCCACTTGTCACTCTTTTGTTCTCCTTACATTCGAGTGCACCATTCCTTTCTCTTTTCTCTGTCACTGTCACGCATGACCTTCAGAACGCAGCTTCAAATACACCGTTCTATGATTCACACCCTAGATTATGGTCCCTGTTCTGTGTGGTGCCCTCTTTACTTCTGTGCCCTATTTTTCCACTTGGACATATCGACAAACAAAATTTGTAAACATTTTCTTTGACTTTTGCTTTTGTGTGTTTTATTTCCCAAATCAGTGTGGAAGCTTCTTGTGGAAGAGGTCAGTGGTCTGTTTTCTGGGGCACCATTTCACTATATTTCTATACTGCTTGAGGCTGCTGTGGGCACTCCACAAAGGGTTTCGGCCAGCTGACTCCCTTCTGGTGAGCTGATGTCTTCCTCCAGCCTCTTCTAGTGTTAGCAGCTGTAGAATCTCAACATGAATTATTGAACTCTTAACTTGATTTTCCCAACTCCAAATTTTAATCTCTTTCATCAGTCAGTTGTTTGGAATTTAATCGTCCTTCCTTCCCACTAGTCCAAATGAAATATGTAAAAATGTCTTATCCTTAGGCAGTTTTGGGGAAGGTACCTGCATTAATGAAATCCAAATATAATAAAAGCTATAGCACTGAACCATACTCTGCTAAGCGTCTTGAAGGCAGGGACAATGTCATATTTCTCTTTGTATCCCAGACACATGGACAAGTACCTGGCATACAACAGGTTCTAGTCAAGATTTGTTGAATTAATTGCTTTAGTCTTTTGGTCAAATTAAACTTCATTAACAGAGACATTCTGAATTCATCTGTCTTGCAGATTATTTGGAAAATCGGATGCATTTCTAATAGCAATTTTTCTCTGCATTTATCTTCTTATTACTCATAAGTTCTGGGAATCTGACTTTCCTGTTTTATTTATTTATTTATTTATTTATTTATTTATTTATTTATTTATTTACAGATTTTATTCATTTATTTGACAGAAAGAGACACAGTGAGAGAGGGAACACAAGCAGGGGGAGTGAGAGAGGGAGAAGCAGGCTTCCCGCTGAGCAGGGAGCCCAATGTGGGGCTCGATCCCAGGACCCTGGGATCATGGCCTGAGCCGAAGGTAGACGCTTAACAACTGAGCCACCCAGGCGCCCCTGACTTTCCTGTTTTATATTACTGTGCCTCCCTTAGCTTTTCAGTTCACTGACATTCTTTTGAATTTTGTGTTGGCTCATGTTGGTCATTGATCTGTCTGGCTGTCTGTGGATATGAATATCTAACACCATACCTAAACAGGGCTATTTTGAGTTATTGTATTTAATGCACTTAATTTATTCCCTGAACCTTATTAAAGAAAACATGGAAAATGTGAAAAAGTAAAATGTCTGTCAACTATTCACTCAAAGCCCATCACTGGGAGTTTTTTGGTGAATTTCTTGTATCTGTGCATTTTTAAAGCAGAATTGTGATCCAAAATTCAACTGTTCACTCAATTTTATATTTCGATTTATTTCTTAATATTTTAAATTAAGTATTTGCAAGGGTTTATAAACCTTTTGTTAAGTTCTATTGTATACTAATATATAGGTATATAATAATTTTAGTAAATCATTGTCTTGTTGAACTTTTGGATTGTACTTTTTTTATTACTGTAAATAATCCTGTGATGATCATCTTCATGCATAAAGAATTTTCCATAAATAGCATTATGTTCTAGTAGCTGTGGCCAGGAGTATGAGCATTTTCAAGTTCTTGATACATGTGAATAAATTCCTTCCCCAAAGATTGTAATCTCCCACAGCCTTGATAATAGTGCATCAGTATTTCCCCTTTTAATGAACTCTTGTCAGATTTGAGGACTTATTTATTTATATATTTATTTTGAGGGCAGGGTGGGGGGGAAATCCCAAGCAGGCTCCACACTCAGCATGGAGCCTGACGTGGGGATCGATCTCACCACCCCAAGATCATGACCTGAGCTGAAACCAGGAGTCATATGCTTAACTGACTGAGCCACCCAGGTGTCCCTGAGGACTTATTTTTAATATCAAAAGGATAATTTTTATTCTATTTAAGATTCCCCCTACAGAGTCCCACGGTGCACATGTCTTTATGATTTTACTCCATTCACTTTGGCATATTGCCACAGCTACATGTGAACCTTTCCTCACCGATACTACCCAGATGCAGTTGTTGATAGGAAGAAACAGGTTACTTGGCTTGGTTTGAATGTGTTGCTATGAGTGTACGATAGGGGCTGGTTGGAGTGTACACTGTGGATTGCCTAATAGAGATGCTTGAGCCACCATGTCACATATGTGTTAGTATATGTCCTTATAGGTTGAGAATATCCCCAAAGAGAAATTGAAGCTTAATTCTTTGGCTGGAATTCTTTACACAGGAGTGTGGGTATACAAACTAGAGAAAGCTGTAAAAGCATCTATGGGCATCTACAGGCTCCTAAAAATGGAGTTAAATGGTTTTTTTTTTTTTTTATGATAAAAGGCAATGTGGGCTCTTAGGATGACTTCAGTTGACTCTGTTTATATCTTCAAGCCACTTCCATATTCCATTGTAATGGTTGGATCCATTGTCATGCCAAAAGAGATGAAATATGGTTTTGGTTTTGGCAATGGGGTTGCTGGTATAGTCAGAAGAAATTTTACTTAGGGCCATGGTCAAATTGGGTGAAGCGCTGGTTTTTAATGTATCATGAAAATAGACCAGATATCCATTAGAGTAGTGCTACGTGGAGAGAGAGAGTTTATAGAAAAATATGAGATACTCATTTTCAAGGCACTAGTCATATGTCACATCTTCTCTGAAGCCTTGTCTGGCCACTCTAACTCCTGTTTGTTCTCCTGCAGCACTTGGCCCCTCCCGCTTTTGTAGCAGTAACACTGCATTAGAGTTACTTGTTTACATGACTGCTTCCCCCCTACCCAATTATGGTCTTGTAGACAAGATAATGTTATATATTGTATCCCCAAAACACTGTAGAGCCATGTAGTTCCTCATAGGGTCTGACATTCAGTAGGTGACTGATCATTGATTAGTGAATGATGGAAACAGGGAGATGTAGGAAGAAATGGCAAATAATCTTAAATGGATGTATCCTAAGAGTGTGTATCTTAAATTAGCTTTTTTAGTCAAAACAGATAATGTGGAAATGTGCTTCTCACTTGGTAGATGAGGAAGTGGGTCAGAGCAGAGGTAAAGTGACTTCCTCAAGTGTCACAGCTAACTCAAGCACAAAGCCAGGTTCAGCGTGTAGATACTTGTCAGTTCCATGTTCTTTTCAATCTGCCTCAATGTAATTCACTGTAGAATAGTGGATGAATATAAGTTATTTTCTGATTATGTGGGGAAAACACCCTGCAAAATAAGCTTCCTTCATATTATGGGGCATGTTGATTCATTCTGGCATATTTTGGAATAATGCAAATGGAAAAACACCCTCAGTCAGTGTAAGATTCACGGTATTTTGGGACTTCATAAAGAAGATTGAAGAACTGAATCTTCTCAGGGGAAGACTATAAAAATTGTAATGTTTTAGTGTTAATGTCACATGCTGATGACTTTTACTGAGTGCTATATTTGAACAAATGTCACACCTATATTTATACTTCATCATTTTTTGTGAGTTAATTAGTTGAGTAAACTCACATAATAACAAATAAAACTGTGTTTGACCCATTGTGTAGGAAGTGCTCAATATTTTTGTTTTTCTTTTTTTTCTTAATACAACATTATCTAATGAGATTTTTTTTTCTGTCCTGAGACATTCAGAGGAAGCAATTGTAATGCTTTTTAAAAGTAGCTAGAAGAAGCAATTGACAATATAAGAGAAGTTATTTTGAGCAAAGGGAGGTTCCAGTAGAGAAAGTTGACCTCCTATAAGCCAGTCAGTTCATACTCTTGACAGGTTGCTGTATCAGGCTTTGATGATTAGGATTCTATTGGGCCTTAGAGGGGGATGGTCCATTAAGTAAATTGTTCTCTTTCTTTCTCTCTCTCTCTTCTCCTTTCAAAAGTAGACACTGG
Source organism: Neomonachus schauinslandi (assembly GCF_002201575.2). Lineage (NCBI taxonomy): Eukaryota > Metazoa > Chordata > Mammalia > Carnivora > Phocidae > Neomonachus > Neomonachus schauinslandi. The sequence goes on from NC_058409.1 coordinate 119,132,506, forward strand.
AAGAAACCAGTAGAGGAGGGTCACGGGAGAACCAGGCAGTACTCCTGGTTTTTCTAGTCACTTAAAGGCATCAGGTAGATACCGTGGACACAAAAGAGGCAAAACCAAAACAACAAAAATAAACTTTTTATCTTCCAAGAACTGGAAAGTGACATCTGAGAATGGCAGTGGAGAGGGACTAAGGCAAAGAGCATGGGGGTGTGAGGGAGCATGGACCCATAAATAAACTCTGTGTTCCACATGGGTTTCTGTCTGGTCTGTCTTCCATGTTTTCCATCCAGACAGCCTCCATGTCCTTCGGTTTCTCCATTAGTAAAAAGAAGATGAATGACAAAAGAAGGTTCCTTGCTTGGTCTTTTGGAATAAGATAAGGGAATGTGCCATTAGCTAAGATGTCCATTAATCTAACCATCACCATAGTTCTAGCTTATGGTTTTAATTAGCATTATTTTCTTTGATTATATTTAATTACCCTTATAAGCCCTAAGCACTTTGGCAGAGATGTGGTAGAGAAAGTTACTATAAACCAAATTATGATTTTTATTGCTGTAATTGCAGTTGAATCCCATGACATCAATTAAGTCCTCATTTCTTATTTCCTTGGTTCATGTGATCATCATTCTAGGTATGTATAAAATCTCAGTGTGGCATAATTATGTAATTCCTTAAACAAAGGAGCTCTAGTATCCTGGTTAGGAGAGGCAGGAGTCTAAAACCTTGCTGGTTATAATACCGGAAGCATTGTGAGAGCCTAAACTGTGTCTTTTCTCCTTGTTGTTTCTCCACATCATGTAGCTCAGACCAAGGAACAGAAAAGAAGTTTAGTAAGTTGTTCCTATGGAGACACTGATGCTTGATCTACCCAGTTACCTCCGTGTTCAATTACTGATGGTCTGTCGCAACTTGACAGGTAGGTTTAAGTCTACGTTCAAGTTTCAAATAGCACTGAAGTAATAAAATCTGCAGAATCAGAGTTCCAGGATATGTTAGGGTAATTACTCTTAGCTGCCACAACAAATAAAACCTTGACGTTTCAGGGGCTTACCAAAGAAGTGCTTATTTCTTCTTATTACCTATTCCATTTTGCCGCTATAGGATTGGAACATGTGGTTTCTGTGTTGGGTATGGGCGGGAAAATGGAGATGGTAGAGGTGCATTGGCTCTCAGTGGCCTTGGCCTGGGAGTGACATGCATTTCCACTCAGAGTCCTTGGGCTAGAATTAGTTATATGACCCCAGATGTACTGTGAAATATAGGGGAGTTTGTGGAATATTTGATGAGCACTAACTGTCTTTGACACATTAGGATTTCTGTGGAGCACTGGGGGTTCCACTGTAGCTTTAGGTACCGACCTCTGAATGCCAAATAATGTAAACATACAGATGAGCCAGACTTTTTGTTCTGTGGGAAATTCTTTTTTTTTTAACTTAAAAATTTATTTTTTAGCAAAATAGAATTGACATGTAACATTATATTAATTTCAGATGTACACGATTTGATACATGTATATATGCAGTGAAATAGACACCACAATAAGTCCAATTAATATTTGTCACCATAGTTATAATTTCTTTATGATGAGAACTTTTAAGATTGCCCTTTTAGCAACTTTCAAATATACAGTATAGTATTATTAACTGTAGTTACCAAATTGTACATTATATCCCCGTGATTTATTTATTTTATAACTAGAAGTTTGTACCTTTTGATGCCCTTCACCCATTTTGCGTACCCACACCCCCTGCCTCTGATAACCACCAATTTGTTCTCTGTATCTAGGAGTTCAATTTTTTTTTTTTAATTCCACATATAAGTGAGTTCATCTGGTATTTGTCTTTCTCTGTTTGATTTATTCCACTAGCATAATGTCCTCAAGGTCCATCCTTATTGTTGTAAATGGCAAGATTTTATTCTTTTAATAGCTGAATAGTATATATAGTATGTATATATATAGAGATATGCGCCACACTTTCTTCATCCATTCATTCATCAATAGACACTTAGGTTGCTTCCATATATTGGCTCTTGTAAATAATGCTGCAATGAATATGGAGATACATATATCCTTTTGAGTTACTGTTTTCATTTTCTTTGAGGAAATACCAGAAGTGGAGTTGCTAGATCATATGGTAGTTCTATTTTTAATTTTTTGAGGAAGCTCCATACTGGTTTTCACAGAGGCTGCACCTATTTACATTCCCACCAACAGTGCACAAGGGTTCTCTCCATATCTTTGACAACACTTGTTATTTCTTGTCTTTTTGATAAATAGCCATTCTGACTGGTGTGAGGTGATATCTCATTGTGGTTTTAATTTGTATTTTCCTGATGATTACTGATGCTGAGCATCTTTTTATGCACCCGTTGGCCATTTGTATGTCTTCATTTTTCAACTGGAATTTTTTGTTTATTTGTTTTTGCTATTGAGGTCTTTTACCTCTTCGGTTAATTTTATTCCTAGGTATTTTATTCTTGTTGTTGCAGGAAAGTCTTTTATTAAAATAAGTTAAACATGTAAGACAATTAAAAGAAGTCAGGTCATCCTTTTGCCATGTCATGGTTCTGCAGGATCTTTAACTGGACTCTTGCATGGAGTCCAACTGAAAAAATTATACAAGCAAGTTCCATTGTAGATTTTTAGTTGCAGGTATTCTTCTGTTCTATGGTTCTCATTCAACCTGTAGGATATTTTCTTTTTAATTTGGTATCTGTGTTAGTCTGCTAGGGTTGTCATAACAAAACACTGTGGACTGGGAGCTTAAATAACGGAAATTTATTTTCTCAGTTTTGGAGGCTGGGAAGTTCAAAACTGAGGTGCCAGCCGTTTTGGTTCCTGTGAAAGCAGACAGCCACCTTCTCACTATGTCCATGCATGACAGAATGAGCTGAACTCTAGGGTTTCTGCTTATAAGGACTCTATTGCTTTTAGATCAACGCCCTATATTTATGATCTCATTTAATCTTAATTACTTCCATAAAAGCCCTTTCTCCAAATACGGTCATCACATTGAGGGTTAGGCATTCAGCATACGCATTTTGGGGGGGACATAAACATTCAGTCCATAATAGTGTCTAAGGCTTTCTTATAAGAAATGAGTTCCTCTTGCGTAAGGGAATGATTAGAACACAGGAACAGTTACCAAAATATCAAGCATCTTCCTTAAACCAAAAGAGAACCAAAGTTTCATACTGAAGGTCAATCTGGATTCTTTTGTTGTCCAGGACATTGAAATAAGCCTTAAGGAGGCTGGTTTAAGTTGTTGTTGCAATTTTTTTAAAGCCCATCTGTCAAGAATTTTGTCTCTTTTTTTCTTACTGACTCTAAGAGCTGATTTCTTGAATGTTGCTTGTGGTCACATTTCTGTACAGAATAGTTTGAATTACAGTTGTGTGTCTTTCAGCTCTAGGAACCCAAGAAGGGTATCATGTATTTCTCTAGATTTAGTTTCGAAGTTGTGCTCCCCAGAGACCATGTTTTCAGGTAAATAATTGTCATTAGAAATCCTTAAAGAAAGTCTTCAAATAATATGAGAAATTAATAGAGAAGTATTACATTATTTAACGATTACAACAAGTTACAATAAAACAGTAGATGAAATTGGCCACAGTTCCATATAACAACCCGTGTCCGTCCATAGATGAATGGATAAAGATGTGGTACACACACACACACACACACACACACACACACACACACACACTATGGAATAGTACTCAACCATAAAAAAGAATGAAATCTTGCCATTTGCAGCAACATGGATGGATCTAGAGGGTATAATCATAAATGAAATAAGTCAGAGAGAGACAAATACCATATGATTTCACTCATATGTGGAATTTAAGAAATAAAACAAACAAAGAAAAAAAGAGATATACAAAAAACCCCAGACTCTTAAATACAGAGAACTGGGGGGGTGCCGGAGGAAATGTGGATGGAGGGATGGGTGAAATAAGTGAAGGGGATTAAGAGCACTGAGTAATGTATGGAATTGTTGAAACATATTGGACACCTGAAACTAATATGACACCGTATGTTAATTATACTTGAATAAAAATATATAAAAATAAATTTAAAAATAGAATAACAATAAATGACTGTATATTAATATTTTAAAAAACCAGCATCATCTGAACCATTTCCTTATGTTGTAGAGGACTGGTTGGCAGCAACCTCATGTGCGTTTACTCGTGCCTTAGTCTTTCATTTAGTGTGAGGTCAGCTGTTGTATAATATAGTTCACTGGGATTTCAGCCTTCCCTTACATCATATACCACATTATCATAATTGATGGAAGCCACCTTTAAAATACCAAATTATATGGCTGAAGGAACATCTTATCAAAACAAGTGCCTTGTGAGCTGCATGGCTAGTAGATGGGAAGATTTCCATTAATTTCCAGCCTTTGTTCTCACTTTACTTTGTGTTCTATCCTCATCATGTTCAGGAGGCTGCAGTCCCCAAAATGAGGGTCAGAACCCCCTGTGCCATCAAGCAAGAGTCAGAATTGCTTTACCCTCAGACACTTTTGCTTCTAAGGGGTAAAAGGCATTTAGTATTATATTAAAGCACCAATTAGGAAATAGTTGTAAAGTTCTTTGAGAAGGAAGAGCACCAATTGTATGAATTTAAGGAGATATTATCTTTTCATTATTTATAAAACACCTTGAAGTGTAATTATCCTTGTTTTTAGAGAATTTTGTTTGAATGCAACAGGATGTTGTGATTGTTGTCTGAATTAGTGAGTGTTCTAAGAGCTATAATTAGGCTAGAGAAACCAGAGGGGGACATGATGGACTGGAAGCTTGGCTAAGGACTAGGACTTGAGAAGAGGCACACATAGAAGGACTGGATCGCAAGTGATTTCAGTGGTCTTCTTTCTGCCACTGGCTCTGGATGGCAAGAATATGGCAGAGAAAAGGAAACTTTCCTCACAAATAGCTAACTCTATAAATTTGTCAAAGGTATAGCATTCTCTTGGCCTCAGGTATTATAAGCACAGTGTAGAAGGAACATGGGCTTTGACATCAGTCAGTTCTGGTTGGAATCTTGACTTTGTTTCTTTTTAAAAAAATATTAAATATTTAATGTGTAAATATTAAACAACACTCTCCTGTACAAGCAATGGACCAAATAAGAAACCAAATGGCAAATCAAAATATGTCTCAAAACAAAGGAAAAAGAAAACACAGTGTTTTAAAACCTATGGGATACAGCAAAAGCAGATGTGGAGTGAAATTTATGCTATCAATGCTTGCATTAAGAAAAAAAGTTCAAATAAACTACTTAACATTACACCACAAGGAACTAGGAAAAGAAGAAACCTGGCTGAAATTTAGTAGAGGAAGGAAATAACAAAGAAAAATCAGAACTAAATAAAATAGAGACTAGAATAAACAATAACATAACATTGAAACTGGACCAGTTTTCCCAAAAAATAAAATTGGCAATGCTTTAAGCCAAATTAATCAAGGAGAAAGAGACGACTCAGAAACCTAAATGAGAAATGGAAGAGAACAATACAACAGATAACCACAGAAATACATAGTGTGATAACAGATTACTACGAACAATTACATACTCGCAAATCAGATAACTTAGAAAAAGAAACCAGGTAATTCTTAAAAACACACAAGTTACCAAAATGCAATCATGACTCTTGAATCCAAGAAATAAGAAATCTTCTTAGACCAATAACAAGAATGAAAGTTGAATTAGGAATCAAAAATCTCCTAGCACAGAAAAGCCCAAGACAACATGGTTTCATTGGTGAATTCTACCAAACATTTAAAAAAGAAATTAATGGCAGTCTTTATCAAAATCTTACAAATAATGGAATAGAAGGAACACCTTCAAAATCATTCTATGATATCAAAGCAGGATAAAAACAATACAAGAACAAAGAAGTCTAGTTTGTCTGATGTAAATATTACCACTATGACTTTCTTTTGACATCCATTTGTATGATAAATGTTTCTCCACCCCCTCACTTTCAATCTGCAGGTGTCTTTATGTCTAAAATTAGTCTTCTGTAGACAGTGTATAGATGGCTCTTGTTTTTTTTTATCTATTCTGACACCATGTGTCTTTTGAGTGGAGCGTTTAGTCCATTTACAGTCAAAGGAATTATTGATAGATATGTGTTTATTGCCATTTTATTACTTGTTTTGTCATTGTTTCTGGAGATTTTCTCTCTTCCTTCCTTTGCTTTGGTCAAGGACTTTTGGTCTCTCCTTTGCACTTGAAGAGTCCCCTTTAATATTTCTTGCAGGGCTGGTTTAGTGGTCACAAACTCCTTTAGTTTTTGTTTGTCTGGGAAGCTCTTTATCTCTCCTTCTATTCTGAGTGACAGCCTTGCTGGCTATCTTTGGCTAGCAGATTTTTCCCATTTAGCACTTTGAATAGATCATGTCACTCCCTTATGGCCTGCCAAGTTTCCGTTGAGAAATCTCCAGCTAGCCTTATGGGTTTTCCCTTGTAAGTTAAGGACTTTTGTCTTGCTACTTTTAAGATTTTCCTTTATGGCTATATTTTGCAAATTTAATTGCAGTATGTCTTGGTGTTGGCCTGCTTTTGTTGATTTTGTTGGAAGTGCTCTGTGCCTCCTGGATCTGGATGTCTGTTTCCTTTCCCAGATTAGGGGAGTTTTTTGATATTATTTATTAAAATAAATTTTCTGCTCTCTTTTCTCTTTCTTCTTATTCTGGGACTGCTGTAATATGAATGTTACTACATTTGATAGAGTCACTGAGTTCCCTAAGTCTGTTTTCATGTTGCATAGTTTTTCTTTCTCTCCTTTGTTTAGCTTCATTATTTTCCTTTATTTTATTTCCTAGGTCACTAATTCATTCCTTTTCTCCTTCCAGTCTGCTATTCATTGCATCAGCCTTGTTTCCCAATTTCGTTTATTGTACTCTTCATCTCTGATTGATTCTTTTTTAACTCTTCTTTCTGTGGTAAGGGTCTCACTGTCTTCTATTCTTTTCTCAAGCCCAGTGAGTATCCTTCTGATTGTTGATTTAAATTCTTCATCAGGCATGTTACTAATATCTGTTTTGCTTAGATCTCTGGGGTGGCCTTATCTTGTTCTTTCATTTGGGATAAATTCCGCCGTCTTGGCATTTTGTCTAAGTCTCTGCCTTCCGTGTGTTAGAAATGCCAGTTATGTCTCCTGCTCCTGAAAGGAATGGCCTTATGAAGAGGAGGTCATGTAGCGCCCAGCGCCTGGTTCTTCAGAGAGTGTCCCTGTGTGTGCTATGTGCACGTTGCTGTTGTGTTTGGCTGCTCTGTACTTTGGGCCAGTCATCTGCAGAGGCTCTCCTTGCCTGCTGTGGACAGTTTGGTCCTTGGCCTGAATGTGGTGAGTTTTAACTAGGTGTGCTCTGGTCTGCTTGTGAAATGAGACCTGACGCCAACTCCACCACTACTGAGGCCCTATAGAACTCTCTGGTCAGGAGACTGCTGTGGGCAGGGTTTGTGCTGGTCTTCTGAGGAGGGGCTTGTGCTGTACTGGGACTGAGGCAAGCTTGACCGAGAAGGGCAATTCCACTGGAGCCCAGGGGGGTGGGGTTTGGTGTAAGTTAGCCAGTGTTGGTGCTGTGCTACTTCCCACAGGTGGCTCTGTGTTTATGGTGAGTGGTGGGGGAGGAAAATAGCACCAGCCAGCTCCTTTGTTCCCAGAGAGGGGTTTCCATGAACACTGCCTCTCAGGGAGGCACTCAGAAAAGAATGAATAATGTCCTCCTTGTGTGCCCCAGGCATTCTCAGATTGTTGTTTCTATGCCGTCTGCCCTCTCTCCGGAGCAGTACAGTGCCCTCCTGGCTCTATCTCAGCCAAACTGCTGACCTTTAAAACCCCAAGCTTTAAGCCTCACTGGTTGCAAGACTCGAAATTCAGCCCTTGCTGAGTTTCGTCCTCCTACTCCACCACCATCTTGGAGACTTTGACTTTGTTTCTTAGGAGTTATTTTGATCCTGACTAATCACCTAACTTCTTTGATCTAGCTTCCTAATCCACGAAATGGGAAAAGTAATACATAATGTGTGGCGAGTACTAACTACCGGGAAAAGTAATACATAACGTGTGGCAAGTACTAACTACTGTGGCAAGTACTAACTACTGGGCCCAAATAATGGGTGCTCAATAAATTGTATTGATAATCATGATAATTTTTAGTCATATAACATGAGAAAAAGATGAGAAAGTTCAGCCTAATCAACAGTGACCTTGACTTTTTTTTTTTTTTTGAGTTGGCCTTGCATTGTAATGGTTTCATCAGCTAAAACTCTTGGTTCTAACAGGTTAATTGGTTACTCCTTTAAGAAAACCGCTATTTGTATTTCGAGAGATATCCTATAGGCATTACAACAATTTTACCCAAAGAATGGCTTTAGTAGGAATTTCAAACAGAGTCAGGCTGGTGGAGAAAGATTTAGGGAGTATGACCTACTCTGGACTTTCATATGGAGGACAGTTTACATAACAAACAGCAGTGACATTTTACATTCAGAGTTTTAGAGTTTGGTGTTTGATGAGGGCATTAATGCAGTGGACAGGAAAGGACATAGTGTATTTATAAGTCAATTGTTGCTACATTAAGATAAAGTATGACAGTACTAGTCCATTGTTGACGTGTAAAATGGGCTTTTCTACCTCCCTTTACAGCACCTCATGGTTTTCAGACTTAGACTATGACTATTCCAGAAAGAATGCAAAAAAATATTTATGAGTATTTTGGACACAATTTAATTTCCCCATTGATCTACTTATTTTTTTAATTACTGAAATAATGCATATTTATTCTAAAAAAAAAAAACCCTTAACAATTCAGAAGTATATAGAATAAAAATTGAATATCCTTTACCTTAAAGAAATTTTAACTTTGAAAGTTTTTTGAAAAAATATTTCATCGACATTTCAGTTTTTATCGCCATTTGAAAGATGATGAGGGGCCTAGTGGCATCCTGGTGAAGGTTTACGAACTCTCAGCATTTGAAGTGTGCACACTGTAATCTCTGTTATCCACGGGTTCTTTCAGGATGACTCCTAGGCATAGTGACAGGACAGGGACCCAAGCTTCTGGCCTGGGAGCTTCCATACAGGTGTCAGGGATTTGTCACACATGAATGCAAGAGAGAGGAACCTAAAGTTTCCCTTTAGGAATAACCAACCTCATAACCAACCAATAAAAAAAATACTCCTGTAGAAGAAGCTGTGGTCACAGTGTAATGTATTTTGTTGTTGGGAGCAGTGCAGAGAGAGGGACTTATGGCTGCAGGGCGCTTTAAAGTGGAAAGGATGACATTAGGCTTTTAAAGTGGAGTTTCTGTCTGAGGTTCCATTTCTGGACTCGTCAGTGTGGAAAAGTAGCAAGACTTATAGGAAGTAGTGTTGATCATTGCCAAAGACCTCTGCTGAAATGATTATTGCTGAAAAGTATTTATAAAAGACCTATTAGAGTTCTTGTTTTCTGGCCAGCCGGAGCTTACAAGTTTCTCTCCACGCCCATGGCAGCAGATGTTGAGGACGTGTATATAGCTGAGAAAGTGTTGAATGAATTTATGGATGTGCCATTGTATACAGGAAGGAATAAGTGTATGCTGGATGGTGGAATAACTATGAGAATAATTGAGAAACCTCATTTAAAAAATTCTTTTGTTATCTATTTCTTCTTTGTTCAAAGAAAGGATTAGGCCAACTTTTAGGGATGTGTTTCCGTTATCTACTGCAGTGTAACAAATCACTCTGAAACTTAATGGCTTAAGATAGTAGCATCTGTCTATGGACTGAATTCAAGTGGGAGGTTCTTCTGCTGGTCTTGTCTGGGGTTATGCGGCTTCTGTTATCTGAGGGTTATCTAGGGCTAGAAGTCCAAAATTGCTTTACTCATATGTCTGGCACCTCAGCTGAACTATCTGGACCAGATGGAGGCTGGCTTGGAATTCATTTCTCTCACTCCCTTCCTCCCTTCCTCAATCCCTCCCTCCTTCTGTCCCCTTCTCCCTCTCTGTCTCTCTTCTCACAGTGTCTGCAGCAAAGGAGCTGGACCTCTTTACGTGGTGGTTTAGAGCTCCAAAGAGGGTGAAAGCAGAAGAAGCTTCCATATCTCTTATATAGGCCTAGGCCAGGACTTGCAAAGTGTCACTTTCCCCACCTTCTCTTGATTAAAGAGAGTTACAAGGCCAGCCTGGATTTCATGTCAGAGGGAAAGGAGACTAATTTCTTAATGAAAAGAACAGCCAAGAATTTGGGTCATCTTCATTTCACCAATATACAGGACATGCAATAATAACCTCTAAAAATTGCCATTAAATTTTTTGATTGAAGGGCAACTATCAGATGGGATATGTTTTACACCAACAGAAATGGTCTAATTTCAAGGGCCCCAAAAGGTCATCTTGCCAACTAGCGTGGCCCAAGGTTTAAGATTTTTTTTTGATCAGAGTTACTCATAAAATTTTACAATATTGGAGTTGGGAGAGAATTTGGAAGTCACCTGGCCCAACTGAATGTTTTTTGACAAAAACAAGATTACAGACATTGATCTGTAACACATCAGTGTAGCATATGGGCTAGCTAATTTGTTTATGTGACTAATTCACTATGACTTTAAGGACAGGGTCATGGGACAAATACATTTACATGGAAGGGAAAAATGTAGGAAAATATTCAGAGTATGGGATGTGTTCTTAACCTAGCAAGGCCCTACGAATGGAGATGTGCATGATAGTCCTACATAACACAGAGTGCTTAGAATAGAGCATAGATCAGAAAATCTGTAAGATATATTTTACCAAGCTTACAATTTTGCTCCAGAGAGGAACTTAAAAGTGATTTACTACAACTCTCTTCCCATTAGTCAGAAAGAAGACTTCTTGGAAGAAGTGTTTCAACATCATTGGAAATGAGAAGCAGCTTTCTCATGAACTGCTTGGTTAATATAGAGAAATACTTAATTTTCCTCTCAGAGGTTGTCTTTTTTCATACCCTTGTATAAGCTTGAGGTTTACTGAAAGATAAATCTTAGCTGATTCTCATTGTTGTCTTTCTATAATACGTCTTCCTTGTCTTCTTAGAAAAGGAGGGTGTTAATCGACTAATCTGAGATTGTGTTGATATTTTCAGAATGTATGTTTCTGGTGTGGGTTTAGTATTCTAGAGTGTGTGTTTATCCTAATAGAGCCCAGCAAAGCCCAGCCTACCGGCCTTTGCCCCTGAGCTTGTTGAAACAACATGTCCTATTTCATTTTGTAGTTGTCCTTGTTAGCTGGGCTTAGCAGCTTTGGCCTTCTCGTTTTCTGAAAATTATGAGTATGCTTTGAGGTATCGACATGCCTAAACATGTTCTCAAGGAAGCTTCCCAAGAGGAGCTTCATTGTGAAGCCAGTACATTTTAGCTGAAAAAGGATAATTCTGTAAAAGAGGAAATAACAGGTAAGGGATTTCCCACTGAAAATGGTAAGTCAGGGATTCCCTCCATCCCCTTTTCCTGCCCCTGAACTGGCTGATAGTGTTGCTATTTCCTCTTTCCAGTTTCTGGCCTCTGTCTCCTCGTTGACCAGCCCAGTGTCCATAACAGGAGCTGTTCCCATGTGCACTTTCTGAAAAGGGTAGAGCTCCTTTTTGTAACATTTGTAAGTTCTTTTTGGGCCTGAGTAATTTTTTTTTTCCATCAGTATACGAGTACTGTGATCCTTGAACTTATTTAGAGAGAATTGGTGCATATAGTGGGTGTACTAAAAAAACCTGATTCAATTAAAAATTTTTTTTTTCTTAGACACAGAATAATTTCAAATGATTCTGAAGTATTTAAAACGTCTTAGTATTTTGAAGAAAAATACTCAGGTCCTAACCTGTTTCTCAGTATCAAAGATTCATGGAGCTTGGAACTAATTCACAACTCTAGGTTCTGCTTCACTTGGTGCCCTTATGATTGAATTAGCTAAAATGGTAAGCATTTAATGAGTTGAGAAGACAAATTTCCCGGTCCGACGTGTGATATTTGCAAAACTTTAGATTTCTGTTTCAATAAACCTTAAACAGAAATTCTATGCAATTAATTCTATGCAGTGAGTTTATGGGACTTTTGACTGACCAGGAAAGCTGGCATTGCTAATATGTGCCTCTGCTGGGGTATCATTTTTCTTTTGAAACTTCATTAAAGTGTAACAGGGGTAAACCAATGCCTATTGACTCACAGTTTGGATTTCTCATTTGCTTTACTGATCTGATGTGATGGCTCTATGACTCATTTTGCACTATTAGAAAAGACACCTCTTGGCTAGAAAGGTCTCTGGTTGTTTGCAGTGCCTACACATTTGCCTTTTTGTCTTCACTCACCCTCCCATTCCCCATTTCCTGTGTGATCTCTAAAGGACAGGTTTTCTCGGAGACCGCTGAGCTGGTCAACACCAGAATATCTAGGTGGTCATCAGAAAGAGCAGTGTCTTAGGATTCTGTGGCTAACAGAGATGTCAGGGAGTCTAAAACAATTTAGGTGAAGGGGTGAAACACATCTAAAGGTCTGCCTTTCTGGTTCCTTGGGAATATGTGCTAGCATGGGTCTGCCATGAGTGTTTTCCGATGTTGCTTCACTTGCATGGACCCATGTAGGGCTGATGATATGTGATATGGAATATCTTTTTATATGCTTATTTTCTATCTGCATATCTTCTTTGGTAACGTGTCTGTTAAGGTCTTTGGTCCATTTTTGTGAGGTGGGTGTGGCTTTCATAAAATGACCAGGACCTCCTGCACTTTCCATTAGGGGCAACTGAGAGAAGAGGAACCCGCCCCCCCGCCCCCCGGCTTGGCCTCCAGACCCAGAGTTCCTGCCCATTGTTATCAGAAATCAGATTTCAGACAGCAGCCATCTTCCCATGGTTGTGGAGACTCTCAGAACAGGCTAGAACAAGAAGAGAACAAGTCGTCAACCAATTTTGCGCAAACTCAGGCTAGTTTAGCCGTCTCAGAGAAAAAGAACAATTTTGCCTGAAGGCATTTCTGGTACTGATTATAGGCTGAGTGTACCCAAGAGACGAGGAGCTCCTAACGTGGAATAGCTTGTCAGCTTCTGGGTGGTGGTGTGCGGAAGAGGGGTGGGTGCTGAGGAGATCTGCAATCAATTCTGTAATCAGAGGGCCTAGCAGAAGAGAGAGACAGGAGAGAAGGAAAGTAGAGGAGAGGAGGAAGGAGAAAGATTTGGGTTAGGAGGTTTTCCAAGGGAATAGAAGTAAAAGAAAGGATTGGGAGGGCAAAGACAGATCCTTGAGGGACTCCTGCTCCTGATGGCGTCTCTGTCAATCCACCTTCCCTAGTAAGGTGTTATCTGCATAGGACAATCTGTAGAACAATCTTACCTTCTTTCAAAGTCATGAGACACACATCTAGGTTTCTGGCATGCAGCATATTTTCTTTTTCTCTGACATTTATTTATTTATTTTTTTTGAGTAAACTCCTCAAAAGAATCGGCTGTATTGCCACATCAACTCCTCATTACCTGGCCTCTTTTGAACCCACTCCAGTTACACTCCCTTCTTTTCTATGCAGGTGAAACACCTATCAGGGTCTCCAGGGTGCTCCAAATATCTACCAATCTCCCCTCTACCCTGTATTGGCCTTACTGTTCCTCCAATACCTGAAGACATCTTCCACCCCAGGATTTTGTACTTGCTCTTTTCTTTACAGTGCTCCTGCCCTAGCAATGACTCAGTTTCATATTTCATTCTGTTTCTCAGAGAGGCTTCTAAGATTACTGTGTCTTTTCCCTGTTTCCATGTCTTGCATTCTTCATATCATTGCTCATGACATGACAGTATGTATAGTACTAGAATTTAAGCTTCACAAAGGCAGGTACCTTGCCATTTACTGCTTTATATAGAACAGAGCCACATGCGTAGTTGGTGTTGATTCATGGATGACAAACCTGGATCAACCAGCTACCTTACCATGTGGTATTCAGATAGCTCTCAGGATGATGGATGTGTCAGTTGATTCATATTTGTTATTTATTTAACGTGTGGTTTTTGACTAGTCCTACTTAATTTGAATTAAATATGTTGTTTTGTATTTCCGGTAGATTGCAAACTTACAGAAAGCATTATCTAACATCTGAGAGTGTTACATCTAAGCAAATTGGTGACAACAACACATCAATGTTACCTTCAAGATTTTATCTACATGTATATTTAAAGAGTTAGTTTTTTTTAGAGCAGTTTTGGATTTATAACAAAATTCAGGGGAAGGCACAGAGATTTTTCCATATACCTGCTGCTCCCACACATGCACAGCCTTCCGCATTACCCACATGCTTCACTGGAGTGGTACATTTGTTACAACTGATCAACCTGCACCAATACATGGTAATAACACAAAGTCCATAGTTCATCTTAGGGTTCACTCTTGGTCTGTTATACATCCTGTGAATTTGCATAGAAGTATAATGACATATATCCATCATTATAATATCATCTAGAGTATTTTCACTGCTCTAAAAGTCTTCTGTGCTACCTATCATCTCCATCCCCTGGCAACCACTGATCTTTTTATTGGCTCTGTAATTTTGCCTTTTATACAATGTCATATAGTACGGATCATACGATATGTAGCCTTTTCACATTGATTTATTTTATTTAGTGATATGCATTTAAATTTCCTACATGTCTTTTCATGACTTAAGAGTTTAGTTCTTTTTAGTGCTAAATAATATTCCATTGTCTGAATGTATCATTTTATCTATCCCTTTACCTACTGAAAGACATCTTGGTTATTTCCAAGTTCTGATAATTAGGAATAAAGCTGCTAAGAACATCTGTGTTTAGGTTTTTGTGTGGACATAAGTTTTCCACTCTTTTGCCAAATACCAAGGAACACATTTGCTGGATTGCACGGTAAGAGTATGTTTAGTTTTATAAGAAACTATCAAAGTCACTCTACCATTTCGCTACCCCAACAGCAATGTATCGTTTCTTGTTGCTTCACATCCTTGTCAGCATTTGGTTGTGTCTTTGTCAGTGTTCCAGATAGTGGCCATTCTAATCAGGGTATAGTGGTATCTCATTGTTGTTCTAATTTGCATTTCACTGATGATACGTGATATGGAGTATCTTTTTATATGCTTATTTTCTATCTGCCTATCTTCTCTGGTAAGGTGTCTGTTAAGGTCTTTGGTCCATTTTTTAATTGGGTTGTTTGTTTTCTTATTGTTGAGTTTTAGGGATTCTTCGTATATTTTGGGTAATAGTCCTTTAGCAGATATGTCATTTGCAAATATTTTTTTCCCAGTCTCTGGCTTGTCTTCTAATTCTCTTGATATTGTCCTCACTTAAAAAAACTGCAGAAAGGCAGAGAACTATTAGACTTCTACTTGGTATATGATAGCTGCAGCAGAAAAATGCAAAAAAGGAAACCCACAAGAACCTCCCAAAACTCAGGCTTGTATTGAAAAACAATTCAGTTCAGCTAAATATTGACCAGGTGTTTTTGATGTAACAAGTATGATAAAGCATTAGTTTTCATCTAGACTTCAACACAGTAGTGTTGCACACTATGTAGGCATTTCAAATTTATTTTTACTTTTTTAACTTTTTCTTGTTTTGTCTTGGTTTTGTCTTCAAGTGCACAGAATTGGAACAACCTCAGTGCATATCCTATGATACAGTCTTGTCACTGGCCTATGTGTGCCTTGTATCTATCTACCTACCTATCTATCTATCTATCATTTATCTATCAATCATTATTAATAATGTATGCATTCATGAACCCATCACTAAAAATAAGAGCTAAATTTTTGATAATAATTTTACATCAAATGATATGGTTCCCCTCTCCCATGCCACTCCTTGCCTTTTTCTTTCTGAGGAAGCATCACCCTTAATCCCATGGTTTTCTTTCACTTGTTTCGCTCTCTTTTCTTTTAATATAGCTTTATTGCATCGTATCTATTCCTAAATAAGGTGTCATGCTGTGTATGTAATTTTCTGGGACTTGTATGTAGCTCAATAACAGATTGCTAAGATTTATCCATATCCTTGTGTATTGCTGTGATTATTTCATGTTGACTTCAGGATAGTATTTCCTTGTATGGATATACCAGTTTTTTTCCATCCATTCAACTGTTGATGAAATTTTGAGTTATTCGTAGGTTTTGGCTTTTGTGCTGCTTTAGACATTCTTGAGCGTGTCTCTTGGAGTACTGGCACATGGGTTTCTATTGGGTCTCTACCTAGAAGTGAAAAAGAATATGTCAATGTTCAACTTCATGAAATGCCAAATTATTTTCCAAAGTAACTGACCCAATTTACACTTTCTCGAGCAGTGCATAAAAGATTTGGTGGATCCACATCCTCTCCAGCATTTGGCTTGGTCAGACTTTTTTTTTTTTTTTTTTTTGCCAATTCAGTGGGTTTAAGATGGTATCTCATGTGCTCATTTCCTGATTACTAATGATGTTGAACAGCTCCATATAGTGTTAATTGACTATTTTATATATTCAGTGAAATACCTGCTTATGTTTGCTTATTTTTCTACTAAGTATTTTTATTCCTTTTCTATTTGCAAAGTAATACTCATTCAATTTACAAAATGTCAATAACTTCAGAAAAAGGTCAGTAAAAAACAAAAGCCTTTGTTATGTACCAACCTAAGTTATATTAGTAATGCAAAACTTCTAGGTTCTTTCTTTCTGGTACATTATAATAGCTGCAAAGGTATTTGAGGTGGATTTGGTCAGCTTCTTTCCCACAACCTTGCTACATATCTCAGACTAAGTTCTGCTACATATTCAAATATGTATTCAGCAAATATTCATTAACAAGCAAGCATAGAAGCATTCACAAGCTTAATCTCTAGGGTCCTTGAAGTCCCTGTAATCTGTTCTTTAGGGCATCAGAGTACATGTTGTCATGCTTCAGTGTCTTCTAGTCAGTCAAATCAATGGCTGGAAATAGGATGTATTAGGAATTAGGTTCGGGCCCTGAAGGGGACAAGATAGATAATCCACATTCTTTGAATACCTTTAATTACACCAATGGGAGAACATTTCTAGCATGCATTGTGCAAATAAATAGTCCTTAGTTTCACCAATTCCACCCATCTTGACATAATATGCTAATAAGCAAAGAATCAGTTATCAGTCAAGATATGGATAGTAGAAAGACTTAGAGTAAACATCCCTGGAAGAGGGAGGGAAGACGGTGGAAGAGTAGGGGACGCTCATTTCTTCTGGTCCTTCGAATTCAGCCAGATATCTATCTAATCATTCTGAACACCTGCGAGTTCAACCTGAGATCTAAGAAAAGAATTGCTGCAATTCTACAAATAGAAAGTAGACCACTTTTTACAAGCGACGCAAAAAACCTTCAGGGAACAAAAGGCACATAGGGTAACTGGAAGCAGCTTACACTGAGTCTGGCCCCTGGAATGGGGTGGTGCAACTCCGCCCAAGCAAAGACACCTGAGAATCAGTGCAACAGGCCCCTCCCCCAGAAGACCAGCAGTAACATCAGGCCAATACCAAGTTTACAGATGACACAGAACTGCAAAACTCTTGCGCTAGGGGAAATTAATGAATAGATTTCGAGGTTTTCTCTCATGATTCTTTAGTCTTTCACTTTAAAATTTTTTTCTTTTTTTCTCTTTTTTCCCTTTTCAACTAGCTTCTTATTTTATCAATTCTCTTTTTAAGTCTTTTTTAAATTTTCATTTCTATATTTACATTTACATAGATACATTCTTCATTTTTGGCTTCCTTTCACTGGATTTAGTTTTATTTTTGTATATATGTAAGTTTTCTTTTCTTACAATTTTGGGATCAAGTGTCTTCTAACAAACAGACCAAAATACACCCAGGACCAAGTGTATCACCCTATCCTGTCTACCTGTTTGATTATATTCTCTCTTTTTTCCCCATTTCTTTCTTTCTTGTTTGGTTTCTGATTTCTTCTGATTTGTCTAGTGTATATTTCACTGGGGGCATGGTTAATATTTTTATTTTTTATTTCTTTTTGTTCTCTTGTTTATCTATTCTTCTCTGGACAAAATGGCCAGAAGGAAAAATTCCCAGAAAAAAAGAACAATTAAGCCAGAGACTTAATAAATGTGGATATTGGTAAAATGTTGGAGCTAGAATTCAGAACAATGATTATAAGGATACTAGCTGGGCTTGAAAAAAGCATAGAAGACACTAGAGAATCCCTTTCTGGAGAAATAAAAGAACTAAGCTCTAATCAGGTTAAAATAAAAAAGGGTATTGTTGAGATGTAATCAACAATGGGGGCTCTTACTGCTAGGATAAATGAGGCAAAAGAGAGAATAAGTGATATAGAAGATAAAATTAGGGAGAATAAAGAAACTGAGCAAAAGAGAGATAAACAATTACCGGACTATGAGGAGAGGATTCAAGATCAGAGATACCATAAAGTGAAACAATATTAGAATTATTGGGGTAACAGAAGAGGAGGAAAGAGAGAGAGGAGCAGAAGGTATATTTGAGCAAATTATAACTGAGAACTTCCCTAATCTGGAGAAGGAAATAGGCATTCAAGTCCAGGATGGACAGAGAACCCCCCTCAAAATCAATAAAAGTAGATCAACACCACAACATATAATAGTGAGGCTTTCAAATTGCAGAAGTAAAGAAAATCCTGAAAGCAGCTCGATACAAGAGGTCTTTAACCTACAAGGGTAGGAACATTAGATGGGCAGCAGATGTATCCACAGAGACCTGGCAGGCCAGAAAGGGCTGACATGATATGTTCATGGTACTAAATGAGAAAAATATGCAGCCAAGAATACTTTATCCAGCAAGGCTGTCATTCAAAATAGAAGGAGAGATAAGAACTTCCAGGATAGATGGAAACTAAAAGAATTGTGATCACTAAACCAGCCCTGCAAGCAGTATTAAAGGA
Organism: Neomonachus schauinslandi; assembly: GCF_002201575.2. Lineage (NCBI taxonomy): Eukaryota > Metazoa > Chordata > Mammalia > Carnivora > Phocidae > Neomonachus > Neomonachus schauinslandi. The sequence continues at coordinate 119,151,410 of NC_058409.1, forward strand.
GATCCTGTATGCAAAGAGAAAGCCCAAAAGTAACATAGACCAAAAAGGAACAGAGACAATATAGAGAAACAGTGATTTTACAGGTAATACAATGGCACTAAATTCATATCTTTCAGTAGTTACTCTAAATATATATGGGCTAAATGCTCCAATCAAAAGACACAGGGTATCAGATTAGATTAAAAAAAAAAACAAGACCCACTGATATGCTGTCTATGAGAGACTCATTTTAGACCCAAAGACACCTCCAGACTGAAAGTGAGGGGTTGGAGAACCATTTATCATGCTAATGGACCTCAAAAGAAAGCTGGGGTAGCAATCCTTATATCAGACTAATTAGATTTTAAATCAAAGACTGTAGTAAGAGATGAGGAAGGACACTATATCATAATTAAAGGCTCTATCCAACAAGAAGATCTAATAATTGTAAATATATATGCCCCTAACATGGGAGCAGCCAATTATATAAACCAATTAATAACAAAATTAAAGAAACACATTGGTAATAATATAATAATTGTAGGGGACTTTAACAGTCCACCCACTGCAATGGACAGATCATCTAAGCAGAAGATCAACAAGGAAACAAGAGCTTTGAATGACACACTGGACCAGATGGACCTCACAGATATATTCAGAGCATTCCATCCTAAAGCAACAGAATACATATTCTTCTTGAGTGCACATGGAACATTCTCTGGAATAGATCACATACTGGGTCACAAATCAAGTCTCAACCGGTACCAAAAGATGAAGATCATTTCCTGCGTATTTTCAGAACACAATGCTTTGAAACTTGAAATCAATCACAAGAGGAAATTTGGAAAGAACTCAAATACATGCAGGTTAAAGAGCATCCTACTAAAGAATGAATGGGTCAACCAGAAAATTAAAAAAGAATTTAAAAAATTCATGGAATTAAATGAAAATGAAACCACAACTGTTCCAAACCTTTGGGATGCATCAAAGGCAGTCCTAAGAGGGAAGTATATAGCAATACAAGCCTTTCTGCAGAAACAAGAAAGGTCTCAAATATACAACATAACCTTACACCTAAAGGAGCTGGAGAAAGAACAGCAAAGAAAGCCTAAACCCAGCAGAAGAAGAGAAATTATTATTAGATTAGAGTAGAAATCAATGAAATAGAAACCAAAAGAACAGTAGAACAGATCAACAAACCTAGGAGTTGGTTCTTTCAAAGAATTAATAAGACTGATAAACCCCTGGCCAGACTTATCAAAAAGAAAAGAGAAAGGACCCAAATAAATAAAATCATGAATGGAAGAGGAGAGATCACAACCAACACCAAAGAAATATAAACAATTATAAGGACATATTATGAGCAAGTATATGCCAACAAATTAGGCAATCTGGAAGAAATGGATGCATTCCTATAAATGTGTAACCTACCAAAACTGAAACAGGAACAATAGAAAACCCGAATAGACCCTAACCATCAAGGAAATTGAAGCAGTCATCAAAAATCTCCCAACAAACAGTCCAGGGCTGGATGGCTTCCCAGGGGAAATCTACCAAACATTTCAAGAAGAATTAATACCTATTCTTCTGAAGCTGTTTCAAAAAATAGAAATGGAAGGAAAACTTCCAGACTCTCTATGAGGCCAGCATTACCTTGATCCCAAAACCAGACAAAGACTCCCCCAAAAGGAGAACTACAGACCCTTATCCCTGATGAACATGGATGCAAAAATTCTCACCAAGGTACTAGCCAATAGGATCCAACAGTACATTAAATGGATTATTCACTATGACCAAATGGGATTTATTCCTGGGCTGCAAGGGTGATTCAACATCCACTAATCGATCAATGTGATAGACTACATTAATAAAAGATAGGACAAGAACCATATGATCCTCTCAATAGATGCAGAAAAAGCATTTGACAAAGTACATATCATAAAATATCATAAAAGCCATCTATGAAAAACCCACAGCAAATATCATTCTCAGTGGGGGAAAACAGAGCTTTTCCCCTAAGGTCAGGAATACGACAAGGATGCCCACTCTCACCACTGTTATTCAACATAGTACTAGAAGTCCTAGCCTCAGCGATCAGACAACAAAAAGAAATAAAAGGCATTCAGATTGGCAAAGAAGAAGTCAAACTCACTCTTTACAGATGACAGGATACTTTATGTGGAAAACCCAGAAGACTCCACACCAAAATTGCTAGAACTCTTACAGGAATTCAGCAACAGTGGCAGGATATAAAATCAATGCACAGAAATTAGTTACATTTCTGTACATTAACAGTGAGACAGAAGAAAGAGAAATTAAGGAATTGATCCCATTTACAGTTGCACCCAAAAACCGTAAGTTACCTAGGACTAAATCTAAGCAAAGAGGTAAAGGATTTGTACTCTAAAAACTACAGAACATTTATGAAAGAAATTGAGGAAGACACAAACAAATGGAAAAAGATCTCATGGTCATGGATTGGAAGACTATATATTGTTAAAATGTCTGTGCTACCCAGAGCAATCTACACATTCAGTGTAATCCCTATCATAATACCATTGACATTTTTCACAGAGCTGGAACAATCCTAAAATTTGTATGGAACCAGAAAAGACCCTGAATAGCCAAAGGAATGTTGAAAAAGAAAAGCAAAGCTGGAGGCATCACAATCCTGGACTTCAAGCTCTATTACAAAGTTGTAATCATCAAGACAATATGGTACTGGCACAAAAACAGACACATAGATCAATGGAACAGAATAGAAAACTCAGAAATGGACCCTCAACTATATGGTCAACTAATCTTCGAAAAAGCAAGAAAGAATATCCAGTGGAAAAAGGACAGTCTCTTCAACAAATGGTGCTGGGAAAATTAGACAGCCACATGCAGAAGAATGAAACTGGACCATTTCCTTTCACCATACACAAAAATAGACTCAAAATGGATGAAAGACCTAAATGTGAGACAGGAATCCATCAAAATCCTAGAGGAGAACATAGGCAGCAACCTCTGTGACCTCAGCCACAGCAACTTCTTGCTAGACATGTCTCCAAGGGCAAGGGAGACAAAAGCAAAAATGAACTATTGAGACTTCATCAAGATAAAAATCTGCATAGCAAAGGAAACAGTCAACAAAACTAAAAGGCAATTTACGGAATGGAAGAATATATTTGCAAATTACATATCAGATAAAAGGGCTAGAATCTAAGATCTATAAAGAACTTCTCAAACTCAACAACCAAAGAACAAATAATCCAGTCAGGAAATTGGCAGAAGACATGAACAGATATTTCTCCAAAGAAGACATCCAGATGCCCAACAGACACATGAAAAAATGCTCCACATCACTTGGATGAGGGAAATACAAATCAAAACCACAATGAGATACCACCTCACACCAGTCAGAATGGCTAAAATTAGCAAGTCAGGAAACAACAAATGTTGGCAAGGATGTGGAGAAAGGGGAACCCTCTTACACTGTTGGTGGGAATTCAAGCTGGTGCAGCCACTCTGGAAACCAGTATGGAGGTTTCTCAAGAAGTTAAAAATAGGGTGCCTGGGTGGCTCAGTCGGTTAAGCGACTGCCTTCAGCTCAGGTCATGATCCTGGAGTCCCGGGATCGAATCCCACATCGGGCTCCCTGCTCAGCAGGGAGTCTGCTTCTCCCTCTGACCTTCCCCCTCTCATGTGCTCTCTCTCTCTCTCTCTCTCTCATTCTCTCTCTCTCTCTCTCTCATTCTCGCTCTCTCAAATAAATAAATAAATAAAATCTTAAAAAAAAAAAAAAGTTAAAAATAGAGCTACCATATGACCCAGCAATTGTACTACTAGGTATTTGCCCCAAAGATACAAATGAGTGATCCAAAGGGGCATCTGAACCCCAGAGTTTTTAGCAGCAATGTCCACAAACCAAACTGTGGAAAGAGCTGAGATGTCCATCGACAGATAAATGGTTAAAGAAGATTTGGTATATATATTCTATGGAATATTACTCAGCCATCCGAAGGGATGAACACTTACCATTTACATTGATGTGGATAGAACTGGAGGGTATTATGCTGAGTGAAATAAGTCAACCAGAGAAAGACAATTATCATATGGTTTCACTCATATGAGGAATATAAGAAACAGGGCAGAGGATCATAAGGGAAGGAAGGGAAAACTGAATGGGAAGTAATCAGAGAGGGAAACAAATCATAAGAGACTTTAACTCTAGGCAACAAACTGAGGATTGCTGCAGGGGAGGTGGGAGTGATAGGGTAATTTGATGATAAGCATTAAGGAGGGCACATGATATGATGAGCACTGGGTGTTATACGCAACTGATGAATTAATGAACTCTGCATCTGAAACTAATGATGTTGGCTAATTGAATTTAAGTTAAAAAAAATGATAAATTAAAAAAAAAAAAGAGTAACCAGGGAGAGTGACCCTTTCTGATACAATGCTAGCTAGCATCTCTGAACTATGCACTCTTGAAAGAATGTTGCCAAATATCCTGAGAATTAAAGTTTGAGCTAATCAGCACTTATATCCCAATAATGATCCTGTAGTATTTTAAGGAAAATAACAGTCACTGTATAGATTCTCATCCACTAGAAATAACTACTGTTAGAATATATACTTCTTTGATAAATGTTTTAATATTTCTGCATAAAACCAATTTAGTTTACTGAATTACAAAACAAACACCTGTGTAAAGAACAAATACCAGTGTATAAAAAAACAAGCATCAGGATAAATCATCATGAAAGCCAACAAACATTGCTGGAACCCTCCTGAATGGTTTCATCTAATCTAATCCTCATCTTTCTCCCACAGGTAAGTATCCTATCCAAGAATAGCAAGGAGTTCATGCCTTCTTGCTTTTCACTGTAGTTTTACTACCTAATTATGAGTCCTTAAACAATATAGTTTTATTTTGCCTTAAATTTTTAATGGTCTAAAAAAAGAGGCTTTTTAAAGAAGTGGTCTGTGAGAGGAGTTTAAATGAGTTATTTTCTTCTACCCCATGAAACTCACCCCACAAATCAGCTTATCCTGTATATGGCCCCATAAATCGGAAATGGATCCCTTCTGTGTTAAGTTAGCTGATCGTTCATTTATACCATATAATTCCAAAGGAAGGGGTTCCATATTTGCTGGCCATTAATCAGTGCTTTGTATGGAACATCCCGACTTCCAATACATGCGCTTTCTCAGACTGTGTTTGTTTATCCACCTGGCAAGCTCTTCAGTCTTTGGCAATTATAGTGGGTCTTTAGCCACCATTGTGTTTCCTTCTAAACCTGAGTCCTCTTATTGTGCTATTTTCTTAATGGATATTGATGTGATTTAGTTTGTAGAAGAAGGTGACTTTTGATAGAAAAGAGGTAATAGTTTTAGGTGAGAAGGAGCAATAGTCCTCAAAGATTGTAACAAATGTACCAATGTGCTTCAAATTGTTGATAGTAGTGGAGGCTGTGTGTATGTAGGGGAAGGGAGTATATGATATTTTCTGTACTTTCTTCTCAGTTTTGTGGCGAGCAGTAAATAAAGTCTATTAAAAAAAAGTCCTGTTGAGGATTCAGATGAACATTCAGGTTTGGGAGCCAGTGAGCTCGCTAGTTCCCCATCCAGAGCAGAAACACCTGCAGCTGTAATGCTCATCTCCGAGCCGTTGCTTCCTTCCGTGCTGCTCCGAGAAGTTCGCTATTCTCTTAAAGCCGGTTCCATTGTTGGGTGGCACCAGGATTTGAACGTTCTTCTTTATATGGAACTGACGTCAGCATCATTGTTACTTCCAATCATTGTGTGTAATTCCTCCCACTGGAGCTACGTAGACTAAATCTAATGTTTCCCACATGAGGCCATTCATGTATTTGAAGGCAGCACTCATATTCCCCCTGTCCCTACCCCATCTCATGTGTTCTCGTTTCAAGGCTAAGGATGCCTGAACTTTGAATAGTTTTTCCTCTGGTATGATTTCCAGGCAATTCCTACTCCTGGTTAGTTGCTTTCCTAGGAATTTCCATTTTGAAAACATTAACAATGCATCTGGCCACAGGTAGCAAGTGATCAGAGTGGAGCCCGTGGGTGTGCCTGTCATTAATCCTTAACCCTTTGGGGAGGGTCAGGGTCCTGGGAGAAGGGACGAAATGACATGAGGCTTAAGCAGCAGCTATTTACCAATTGTTACTATAGCATGTCAGTATTTTGGCAGTCAATCTGGCCATCCTGGTGCACACTTGCCGAATATCAGCCTCATCAACTTCCCTCTTAAAACTCCATTTTGGACCATGACGCAGTAGAGGTGGTTTGAGGCACAGAGTTGAGAGTGGGACTGTGTCAGCTTGCAGACATCTGCACCACCTAGTAGGCTGTGTGTCTGGGAGTAAAACAAATCTAGGAAGTATTTTCAACCGAGGAGCCATGAAACCATTTTTATTGTACCTACTCATTGCAATTTTGCGTTTGACTTCTGAACCTGAATGCAGGTTCGTTTATCATGAGATTTACAGTTTATTTTTTCCTGCCTTTTTGGATGGTTGGTTGGGTCAGGCAGCATGTGGTCCTGTCTCATGACTTTGTCCTATCTGGAGCTGATGGCTTTTGATACCGTTATGGATAATTAGGTTGCAGGAGGTAAGGCTGAAGAGATAATCCAGCCACACACCGCTAGAGACCTCTGTGTAGCAAGCGTTCAGTCCATTCATTCTGACTGGTTGTACTCAGAAATCACTGGGAGAATTTTTAAAAAATAGAGATACCAGACTTTACCCCAGACCTTTGAAGGATCTTCTCCAGGGTATCAATTTTTACAAAGCTTCCCAGCTAATTGTGATACATGGTCAGGTTTAGGGACCTGCCACTTTAATGTATGCTCTCTAGGTATTATTTTCAAACTTTATGAATGCACTTACTGGATGGGTATTTGGTCCTTTTCACTAAATTTTGTTAAACCTAATACCTTCAAAAATTATCATTATGCACTACTTCAAAAATAATATTACTTATTAATATCTTTTCTAACTTGGAGCCTTCACTTTCCCGTGAGAAAAATATTTCTCATGATAAAACGGAAGCAGTTAGGTGACTTGTTCATTTCAACATGTTCTAGAATTTTCCCCCTTCTTCAAGTTCTCTGTTCAACCAATTTATTTTATTTTGGGATATTCTGAGTCCCCAGCTTCCTTCTTTGAAAAATTCACCAATATAATCCCCCCAAAGTTGCCTTCGTCATGCATTGTCTTTCACTGCTCTAACTGAATGGAGTGATTTTGTTTATCTCATGTAGTTAGCAGACACTTAGAGCTTATCGTATGACACTCTTCTATTTGCACATATTAATTTATTTAATTTTTATAACAACTTATGAGGTGATATTATTGCCTTTATTTCTCAGGAAACTAAAGCAAAAGGGGTGAAGTAATTTGCTGAAGGTCGTACATCTGGAGAAAATGGATCTGGTTCCAGATTTCATGCCCTTAGCAGATATAAAAACGATAGTAATAAATCTAATGTGGTTTTTAATATGTTGCTGTTTTTGGTGGTGGTAGTGGGGAGTTTGATAGAAGTGGAATAGATGTCACATGAATGAGCCTAAACCAGAAGTGGCAGTGGTTACCATCTGGACCGTTCCTTTTTCATTTACATAAATTTATAGGTTCTAGGCATTGAATTCCACAGTAGAAAATTCTCTATTTTCATAAATGCCCTGGCTCTATGTTTAAAATGTGTTTTGGAGTGAATAAGGGGGAATGCAAATATATGAATTTTATTCTTTATGTCTCCAATATAATGAAAAAAACAACGGACAAGGAATAATGTGGGCTTTCAGAAGGTAGCCTCTAACCTTGCCCCTAATTGTATCTGTTTTCTAGCAGACTTCGGTTCACTTCTTTATGTCCCTATGACTTGGCCTTTCATTCATTCTTCTGTTCACCCAACAAATATTTTTTGAGAACTAGTCATATGCCAGGCCCCGGGGGGGGGATAGTGACTGGAAAAATCTGGGTTCCTGCCCTCATGGAGCTTAGATTCTAGGTGAAGAAAAGACATAATCAAACAATCAAAATGTCATGCATAACTCTACTGTGTATAATTTGTTCCATCCTAGCAATTTTCACAGTGAATTATAAACATTGAGTTAATAGCCTGTCCCTGTTCTAATTCTAATAGGTTTGAGGGAAAATCCTAGGTTTCTTCTCTGTGCTCCCAGTGTTTTCTAATTCTGACATCCACTTAGTGCTTAATTGTGTGTTAAATCAATGTGTGGATTCACATTTTTCTAAATATGAATCTGAAGTGACTGGCCTATAGTGATTCCAATTTTGTCTTTATATTTCAGAATGTGGAAAGATACTGTTAATTTCAGGAGCAATTCAGGAGCATTTTAGGGGCTTAGTTAATGAATGAGATGATTTGTCTGATGTCTTTGGTAAACCACAATTAGAAATTTCACCATTTACTTAACATGAAGAATATGGAAGATAGATGAAATTTCTTTTTTGTTTTTTAAAGATTTATTTATTTATTTCAGAGAGAGAGAGAGAGAGCACAAGTGGGAGGGACAGAGGGAAAGAGAGGATCTCAAGCTGACTCCATGCTGAGTATGGAGCCCAACATGGGGCTCGACCTCACAACCCTGAGATCATGACCTGAACCAAAACCAAGAGTTGGATGCTTAAACCACTGAGCCACCGAGGCAACCCCAGAAGATAGATGAAATTTCTTAATAATCAGAGAGTCACTGAAGTTTTTGAGCTCATAGAGATATTAAAGATCACCTGACTTAACCTCCACGTATTGTCAAAGAGGAACTTGAGGACCAGAGGGGCTAGTTAACCGAGGCCACATAGCCATTCACAGAGCCACAACTGGAAACTGGGCTCTGCACAGTCCTTTTTAAAACAAAACAAAAGGAAAAACTGTAGTGCTTCGTTTTTCATTTTAAAAAAGAAGAGTATGTGAGTTTATTTTCCCATCCCAGTTTACTGAAATTTTAGAGTTTTATTTATCTATTGATTAATTGACTGAAATGGCCCCATATTCTTATTTAATGACAAAGCAGATCTTGCTAGAACACAAATTATTCATGAAGATTATAATTATCTTGTCCATTTTAGTCTTCCTTCTTGAAACGCTAGTCCAGAAGCTTGTAGAGTAAGTTATGGAGATTATGGTCAATAGGGAGGTTGCTGGATTCAAACGCAGCCTGCACAGGGAGATTAAATAGGCAGGTTTAGATCTGCTTAAAGGAACAGCAAAACAGCCAACTGACCGAATTTCCCTAGAAAATACATTGAGTGGCACTGTATATATGCAAATTCTAAAATACATTCTAGTCAATGGAAAAGTGAAACTAAACCATTCTCTGTTTTATTTTCTCTAATCTGTATAGTTTCTATCTTTTCTGGAAATCCAGATGGGATTGATTCTTAGAACCCTGCGTTAAGTGATTTCTATACTTTAAATTATATGTAGGATGGTGAAATTACTGAGTCCTGGGTTTCTTTTTTTGTTTCCATCCTTTCCAGATTCATTGATTCATTGATTGATTGATTCATTCTTTATCCAAGAGTATTTTGAGTGTATGTGTGCCTCTGTATTATGCCTGATTAGAATACAAATGTGAGAATTAACATTGACAAGACTTACAGTTTGTTTGGCTCAGCAGCACCAAGAAATGTCAAGGTGTAGCTCTATCATTGTTAGACTTTCTGATGTCATCCAAAAGCCTCTGAAACACACAACTTTTCTTGAAAACTTAATACAGAAATATCATCTAGTGACTTATATAAACATTTTGGAAACAATTCTATTTTCATTTTATATAGTTTTTAAAGATTTATTTGAGAGAGAGAACGGGGGGAAGGGGCAGACAGAGGGAGAGGGAGAGAGAAAATCTCCAGCAGATGCCCCACTGAGCATGGACCCTGAGATCATGACCTGAGCTGAAACTAAGAGTTGGACGCTTAACCAACTGAGCCATCCAGGTGCCCCTGTATTTCATTTTATATTGTTTGAGATAATGTTTATAAATCTTCCAAAGACTACTATGTTCTTAATATATGTCTTTCAAGTTTCATACTTTAATTCTGGTTTTTGGATATTAGGTGATGAGATGTATATTCATCCAATTCAGGGTTTTATAAACTAGAACAGTGGTTCTCAAATGTGATCTGAGGATCCTGGGCATGTGCAGGATGGTGGTTGATAGTTCAGAATTATCACAAGGGAGTTGCAATTTTGTGTGTGCCCACACATTTGTCTCTGGTAGGATAAATATATAATGTCACACATAAATACACACGTACCAAAAATATGTCGATAGTGCTGAGATGAATAAAGTGCAAATTAATTAAAAAATGATTCAATTTGTGAACACTTTATGTCATAATGTATTTTCCCAGTCAATAATTATTAAGTGTTTAAATACTATCACATGTGTTCTCAAACCATTTTGATATTAAATAAGGTTTTCATACTCAGAAAGACTAGAAGCCACTAACATAAAATATGTCCCTTAATGAGCGTTGTTTCTTCTTGGTGAAAAGTTCAAATCTACTGCCCTTTGCATCAGCACTTTAGTTTCTGTCTTCTGCACTTTTTCTAATACTGTTATGTCTTTCCTTAGGCGAGGTCATAGAAGTTTCACACAAATTTCTTGTCATACAGAGGGGAGATAATTATTGTTTTGTTTATGCCACATTTTCTGATTATACTAAATATTTTCTGGGTTCTCCTTGCTGCAGCTGCTCACTGTTCCTGTATTTTAAGAAAGTCAAGTCTTGATTCCTTCCAGGGATTGACTTTGTGGTTTGAGGCTTGGGGATGATTTCGTGTGATGTTACCTGGACTGGCTGTAGAGTTCTCAGCCTTCTACTTCTGTGCTGGATTCCCCTTGCCTCCCCCGCCCAGGAATATCAAACTGTCATCCACATCCTCTCATCCCTTTTCTCTTTTTTTTCCAAATCATCCTCTCCTTATATTGACTCTTTCTCCTATGAACATCCTTCAGCTCCCCCATCATAGAAAATAAACCTTCTCTGTAGCCTGATATCAGACCCCACTGCTGCTCTTTTCACTGTCCCGCCTGCACTTCTTGAGGTAGTGTTCCTCTTCCTCAACACTTGCTTCCCTCCTGTTCATTCCTTAGCTTGTGACCATCTGTGTGGCTTCTGCCTTCACCTTTTCCCGGAAACTGTGCCAGCTTAGGTCAAAATCGAATCCCCCTATTTCAAAACCTAGCAGGCACAGTTCAGTTCTTACTTCTTTGCCCCCTGTGAACACTTACGCTGCTTCAATTGGCTCATGCTCTCACATTCCTCCAAGGCTTTCCCGCATTTTCTTATTTTACTTTGTTTTATTCTTTTTATTTTTTAGGGAGGCTCCATGCCCAGTGTGGAGCCCAATGCAGGGCTCAAACTCATGACTGTGAGATCAAGACCTAAGCCGAGATCAAGAGTCAGAGACTTAACCGATTGAGCCGCCCAGGCGCCCCTTTTCCACATTTTAGAATGCTCCTGCTCTTAACTTTAGCTTGGCTGACTGCCATGAATCCTTAAAGATTTAGTGTTAGTGGCACTAATCTGGGAGGCCATACCCAGTCTTCCTCTCAGTTTCAGACTATTAGGGGCTCCCGGAGCACCATTTATTTATCTTTATAATAGCATGTACCACATTCCATTAAAACTGTTCATGTTAATTTCTACTTTGAGTATCTGTGTCCATTATATATAAATTAGAAAATCTGGTGAACATGAAGGAGTCTCCTATAACCTCATAACCCAGGGAGAACCACTGCTTGTATTTTGGGTTTTATCTCTCCAAGCTACACACGTATGCACATGTTGACATAGCCTGATGTTTTTTTTTTTAAACATAATCATGTATCTTGAATATTGTTCCATAATCTGCCTCATCATTTTTAAGGCTTCAGAGTATCTACTTTGGATGTATCCTAGTTTATTTAAACTGTTCTCTTTTCGGGATGCCTGGGTGGCTCAGTCGGTTAAGTGTCTGCCTTCGGCTCAGGTCTGGGATCAAGTCCTGCATCAGGCTTCCTGCTCAGCGGGGAGCCTGCTTCTCCATCTGCCTGCCCCTCGCCCTGCTTGTGCTCTCTCTCGCTCTTGCTCTCTTTCTCTCTCTGTCAAATAAATAAATAAAATCTTTAAACAAACTGTTGTCTTTTCATGGGAATGTAGATTACTCCCTCTTTCTCACTGTTGTTTAACCTCCTGCCTTGTATAGACATCTTTGTAACTTACCCCATTACAAACTAAAGATACATCTCTGCGGGGGAGGGGGAGAGTTGTTAGGGCAGAGGGTATTTACAGTTTTAGGACTTTCATATATTTAACCAAATTAATCTCTAGAGAAATGCCCCAGTTTATAGGAGTGGCTGACCCCATACTGTGGCATTGCTAGCTAATTTGCTGTCCCTCCCTAGACTTTTGGTGCTCGAGTGTGATGATGCGGTCTTTCATGGAGATTCCTATGGGAGTGGCAATTATTTGTTGAAGGAACCAATCTATATTTTTTTTTCCTGTGTTTTTCAAAGAAACATATTCATACCTGGCTTTGGGGACAAGATTTCCAAAAGTAAGTAAGTTAGGATAGATTTATAAGTGGAATACACTGCAGCCATTGCAAATGATGTAGACGTATGAAGGTTGTTTACAAATAGGCTGTTACCCCCAAAAGAATAGGCTATAAATGGTATATAGAGTGTGAGTCCATTTTTGTAATAGAGACCTATATTCATAAATTACATTTACAATATTGAAATTGGGATGTACTGCATCTTATTATCTCTGTTAAAAGAGTGCCCACGAACCATTTTATAACCTATCAATAAGCAATTTAAATCATCCATTTTGCAAGGGGCATTTCCTCATCGTCCCCCACTTTCCTTTTACTAAGAGATGACAAGAAAGAGGGGTTACAGTGCAGTGTAGCACCCCGGAACATGTTCATTCCCCTTTCCTGTGAAACCTTTCGAACCAGTGAATGGGAGCACTGATGCCCATCTGCATCCTCTTCCAAGGAGTGTTGTGAAATTACAGAGATTACTTGGTGTTCTTGGGAGGAAAATTCATGTAGAAATCCTGGGTGTTTCTATTTTTTATTAATATCTACCTCCTGCCCTCAAGTTTTGAAATGACTCAGGACTTAATGTGGCTTAATGTGTGTAATGGGAGCCTGCTTGGGAGGAGGGACGGAATCTGAGGAAATGTCACACAATATTACTATATTCTTTAGCATCTCTCATGACATAATGATACATTTGTGTTTACTATACTTTCCTGTCTTCCATTCTGGTAATTTTGCCTGTTGAAAAAATTTTAAAAAGTCATCCTCATACTGACTGGGCTAAGAGAGAAACTTTACAAGTTTTCATTTGTGTACCTTTGTTTACCATCCTTATGTCAACATTAAAAAATAAACTGCCTGGCAATACTTGAGGTAAAGCTATTGCTATTTTTCATTCTATCCACCATAACATATCCTTGCCTTTCCTCTGATAAGGTGCCAAAATTGGAAGGATGGAAAATTCTGCTGCAATTATTAGATAAATCACTTTCCAGAGAGAACTCATAATAATTGCTTCAGATTGCTGGCATCAAGGAATATTTCTTCTGTTAAGGAGATAAATTATAATTTTTATTTTATTTTATGCCTTTTAACTTTTTAGGAACTGTCTCATCCAAGGCCTTAGAAAGATTTAGGTAATTCTAGTATGAAATGCAGTGACAATGATTGTTATTAATTATCAAGAGCTTATAGAGTTCTAAAATTATTCAGTATGTCTCATATGTGTGACTTCATTTATTATTCTTTTTGTTACTTACTATACGTTATGTTATTTAATTATTTTATAGGGGCTCCTGACTGGCTCAGTTGGTAGAACGTGGAACTCTTGATCTTGGGGTTATGAGTTTGACCCATGCTGGGTGTAGAGATTACTTTAAAGTAAAATCTTAAAAACTTGAAAAAAAATCATTTTAAGGATTTTCTGGCTTTCTCATGTGCTCCATACCTTCTAGTCTTCTGTCCCTTACCTTGATCAATTTAAAAAATTATAATAGTAACTACAATTGTATTGTAGTTACTATTAGTTGCCCGTTGCTGTTCAAACAGTCTTGTCCCTACTTCCCTATTCCTGTCTTTCAGGTGAGGAGGGTGTAAAGGTTAGTTTTGCTCCAGGTTCCACTGAAAGTAAATGTTAGAGCTGGGATTAGAACCCAGAGTGACTACAAAAAAGACAGTTTACACTCTGCCACCTGTTCTATTTGACTTATGATGAAGAAAGCAAGACCTATTCTGTGACTGATGTGAGTAATTAAAAACAGTCACCATAAGTAGCTCTAAGTGAATATTAACAATAGGAACCTAAAGTCATACAATTTATTAAGAGGGGTCCTAATTTTAAAAATTGGCTTACAATTTGGTTCTATTTGCTAAAAAACGAGTAAGCCATGATCTAGAAATACCTGCTTTTATAAAAGTTTTTCTAGATCTTTGAGCAAACAGAGTTTCAAGTTCAATTCACTCAACATTCAGGGAGCACCCACTATGTACTGGGTGCCAGTATGGAAGTAAGGAATGTTAATGTAAGAAGGGGCCTTAGAAACCACATAGCCTATTCATTGTCACTCTGGATTCCACAGAGCCTTTGGGTTCTGCCAAGGTTGATCTACAGCCATCTTTGGGTACAGGGAAGAAATGGAGAGAACCAAAGGGGAGATCAAGTAATTGAATTCTGGTTCTGTCCTGACATCTTCAACCAGAGCAGCTCCAAACTTTTACTTATTGGCCCTTTGGAATTTTCTTCCTTTTATAGATGAAGAAACTTAGGGACAGTGAGTATCCTAGGTGAACCAATGGTGGGCTAAGAAGGTGCAAAAAAGAAGATCCTTCCATTTGCCAGACCAATGAGCTGCATAATATCCCTTATGCTCTTGATACCCTTTTTAGGAGTGGGTTTCACGTTTATCATGTTCCTGAGATCCTCAGCCAAGCCAGTCATACTGCATTCAGATGGCCATGTTATAGGCATCGACTAATGGCAAATGTGGTGACTTCAGGGCTATTAAGAAATTGCAGTCATTATGTGCAATGCACATTGTTTTGACCTTTATTGATGCTAACTCCTCTGGGTTTGTTGCCCATGACTCCAGCTGAAGTCCTGACTTTACCGTCACACAATTTCAAAGTTACATTCTTAGCTATAGACTAAGAATTATTATGTCTTCTTAACAAACACTCTGATAGAGAGAGGAGAAGATTCTGGGTTAGGGGAAACTACTCTATTAGTTCTAGCTATTTATGTTTTAACACTGTAATTCCAAGGTCTTTGGACGTAATACTTAAAGAAAAGATACATCTCATTCTAGGTGTCTAGCAATCCGGCCTATATTGCTTTTATCCATTAAGATAGTCAGAGGGCATGGAAACTCAAGTATTATATATCAAATCAAAGGTAAGAACTGTTTAGCCAGGATTATGAAAATAATATTAAATTATTGGCTAGAATGACAAAAATGTGTTCTAGTTGAGCTTTAGAGCCCAAGACTCAGGATTTTTTGCTGTTGGACTGGAGGACAGAGGCAAGGAGGCAGACTTGGACTTTAATATGGGGAGACCTTTGCTGAGTGGAGGAGACAAGCGAAGCAACTTAGTTCATTTAGGGGCTGGTAGGAGGAGATGACATCTGCAGCTGGAGCAGATCATCCAGCAGCTGTGGCTGGATCATCGTGGTGATTGTAACCCAGACAAGAAAAACAGAACGTGGGAGGCAACCTGCCTGCAATTTCCTTATGCCAGCATTAAAACAATGTTAGGGCTTACTGATTTTTTTCATGAAGGAGAAAAATTCACCCAAAATAGATCTAGGTGTATTTTTTTTTTTTGTAGAAACAAAAACAGTGAACATGACTTCCATTAATAAAAATCTTTATTTCCTAGACATTTAGGTAGTTTCCTTTTTTACATTTTGCTTTGAAAGACAATACTGTGACAAGAATCCTTGTTTGCTTGCTTGCTTGCTTGCTTGCTTGCTTTCTTTTAGAGTATTTATTTGACAGACAGAGAGAGAGCGAGCACAAGAAGGTGGAGCGGCAGAGGGAGAGGGAGAAGCAGGCTCCCCCGCCAAGCAGGGAGCCTGATGCATAGCTCGATCCCAGGACCCTGGGATGAGGACCTGAGCCAGAGGCAGATGCCTAACCGACTGAGCCACCCAGCTGCCTCTGTTTGCTTATTTCTTATTGGACACATTCCAATTTTTTCCTTAGGATAAAAACCTAGAATATAGATTTCTGTGGTGAAGGGTGTATATATAATTCAGGCTTTTGATAAGTAATAAAATTATCTTTTCAAAAGCTGTTGCATTCTTGTGTGGATTTCTTACCATTTGTTGGAGAATCATGACTGGAACTCTCAGAGGCTGAAGGGATCATTTTTATGGTATTAAATGTTCTGAGCACTGTCCTTGCCAAGGATATGACCTCTTCCAAGGTCAATACTCAACCTTTTCTTCTGCCCTGTCTACCTTGTTGAGACCCGAGGCCATCGCTAGGTGAACTACTGAGCCAAACTGGGACAAATTTTTTTTTCTTAAGAATTTGAACCAAGAGTAATAAAATAAAATAAAATACACATATGGAGAGAGAGAAAGAGATTTTTAAAAATTCAGATAAATTCAAACTGTTTCTCTTGTGAAAACTGAAGCCAGAGGCTGGAAATGCACCATATAGATACTGTCTTTCTGACATGTAATAATAAAAGAAGTTCTTTTAATTAAAAAAAAAAAAGAATTTGAACGAAGAGGCATGAAATCCAGAAACTCAGAGAATGTAGCTAGATGTACTAGATCCTGGAGCTCTGTGGTCACATAGAGTTAGGCAGAAGGGTGAACATTTAGTGAACTATATGTCCTGAAAAAAGCTGAAATAAAAAACTTTTTCTATAGAGAGGATGTAGAGAAAGAAATCGATGCTGAACATCAGAGACCACGTGGCCTGAGGGATTCAATGGTGCAGTTGAGTTCCATCAGTATATTCTGAGGTTTGTTCCATAAGACCCCCCTCTGCTTCCTGGAGTTTGATCTATTTTGATCCCCATCTAAGACACTTGACTCCAGGTAAAATGCAAAGCATTTACTTCAGAAACATAAGCCTCCAAACATAAATAGAGAGCTATTTTCTGAAATATAAATTAGAACATGTCTGACAAAAGATGATTTTTCAGAGTGGTACATTTACATAAAAAAAATTACCAGACCAGACCTGCTCTTAATTGTTTGAGTGTGTAGGATTTCATGCACCCAACTTCACCTTGATGAATCTAGTACAATAGTTCTCAAACTCGAGTGCACATCAAAATTACCTGGGGGGCTTGTTACAACTCAGATTTTTGGACCCCATCCTAAGTTTCTGATTCAGCAGTTCTAGGGGAGACCCCAAAAATGTGTATTTCTAACAAGTCCTCAGGTAATGTTTGTTGATGCTTCTAGCCTTGGGGCCACACGTTGCGAACCACTGAAGCAGTAAGAATGTGGGAAAGTCCCTCAGAGAAGAAAATGATGCAATTTCTCATGTTTTTACTAGTAACTCTTAGGAAGATCTTAATATTAACTCTTTCTCTCATCCTCTTCTCCCCTCTACTTCCCTACATCCCCCAACCATCACCCCCTGGAAACCCTTTGTCCCAGCTGCCATATTCTACCATGGATGGCACTTAACACACTGCCTGGTAACTTGTATGCCCGATGAACTGCCACATCCTTAGGGCGGAGACCAGGATATATCATCTGTGTGTCCACTGATTAGCACCATATTCTAGACATGATAGGCATGGAATACAAGTGTGTTGACTGAATGATAGAATGAATGAGAATTCGTTTTTCTTACTGATTCTTTAGGTCCTTGACAAAGTCGATCTCTGGTGGACTTGATCCCTCCGTTTCTCTCTGGTAAAATTGAGACTGTTGCTTATCTCTTTCTTTGCCTTTCTTCTTACAATGTAAATTGGCTTGTCAGGTTGGAATAAAGCAAGGTAGGGGAGAGCATGTGTGTGTATGCACATGCACGTGTGCTCTGTTTTCCTTTTTTTTTTTAAGTAAGCTGTAGGCCCAACATGAGCTTGGACTCACAACCTGAGGCCAAAGATCACATGCTCCACTGAATGAGCCAGTGAGGTGCCCCTGTTTTCCTTTTATTTCCTTCTTGCTGTTCATGTGATACAATAGCTGTGTGAATTGGTGGAGTTGGGTATTTCCACCACACCATGTACCTCCTTGAAGAATGTCCCATTCATAGAGAGTTTAATTTTACCTTTTGTGGCTCACAACTCTTGGCTTTGCTTGAGTAGCAATGCATAACCCACAAAACTAGATTGTCATTAATTCGCATCATCATTCATTCACATAATTTCTTGTGAGTCTAGGCATTTTGAGATAGCACCAAAAAGTATTGGACGGGGAATTAGCAATCCTGGAATCTAGTCTTAGCTTAAGCTTTAATAAGTCGCATGCCCTTAGCCAAGTCTCCTAATTTGATTGTTCAAAAATCTAAATATTCTTTCCAAATCTTACCACTCTCAGCATCTGTGAAGTTGAGAGGAATATGTTCTCAAAAGCGTGACATGCTCTAGGCATGTATTTATTTTCATACTCATACTTTCATATTTTTGGTTCATATGTCCTTTTCAGTGGTAAAGAAATCATTTGATTAAATAAAGGCATTCCAAAGGGCTGTGTTGCAGCTCTGTCCTGTGTCTTTGGATTCTCTAGAAGTGAATGAAAAAGAGAATTTAAAGAAGAGGAGCCAATTAGAAGAGATACTTTGCATTTATTCCCATGAAGAAGGAAACTAGAGTTCTTGCCCAGGTCTGAGTATTTGAGTAATTTTTCAGTGAGCAGGAACCAGACCCATCAACATATCCTCTTTGAATATTTATGGTTGTTCTATATCTTGTCCTTGTGGAATTTCCTGAGCGAAGAGATTGTATGTTTGACCCTTGAAGAAGATAATGTGATCTCAGAAATATGCTATTTGGCATCCTAAGAAAGTCCAGATTTAAAGTATCAGCCTGGTCACTTGCTAACTTCTTCCAAATGTCCAGCTGTTATCATTACAATATGTTCATGTCTTGGTCTTGAGAAGTATAGTTTATAACAATGTCACAATGGCAGAATAGTTGGTAAGGATGTTTTTTCTGCATATTTGACTTGTTAAAGAAAAACAATTTTGGGGAAGTGATGGTGAGGGTGGAGAAACATATTTTCATGGTGATGAAGCCACAGCAAATTTCCAGAGGAAGACAAGCTGCCACTCTCTTGACCTTTTGAGATTCCCCAGGAAGTTGAATTCTCCATCAGTTTGCTACTTCATAGGAATGAGATCTGATTTTAAAAACTAGGCTGGTATATTGTAAGTATTTTCTTTCATAGGAACTGCGTTGAAGGTGATCCTCAAACTACTTGGTGCACAGTATGAACTAAGATATTAATTTACTTTCATTTCCAGTTTTCTGATGGTCTTTACCTAAAAAAAAAAAAAAAAAAGACAAAAACAAAAAACCCCAACTCAACTGGATTGAATTTTGGCTGAGTTGTGCCTCCTTTGAATAATATTTCCATTTGGTACTTACTGGGATACTCAGAAAACCTTAAAATCTTTAAAGGGTCATGTTTCCTCTATGGAAGCAGAAAGGTACTTTTGACTTCCTGGGGGGGTCCCTTTAAAAAATCTTTATCCAAGTAAACTATATGCACATCAGAAAAATACACATAGCATCAGTGTAAAAATCATTAAATTTTCAGATACTGAACACAACTGTGTAACCAGCACTTAGATCAAGAAACAAAACACTGTCAGCACCATATAAACCCCCTTGTGCTCTCTTCTAGTTCCTAGCTCCTCTCCCCACCAACGGTAACGATGATGTTGACTTTTTTTTTTTTAAGATTTATTAATTTATTTTAGAGAAAGAGACTGACAGAGAGAGCATGAGCGGGAGGGGCAGAGGGAGAGTGAGAGAATCTCAATCAGACTCTGTGCTGAGCACGGAGCCACTGACATGGGGCTCAGTCTCAAGACCATGCGATCACGACTTGAGCTGAAACCAAGAGTCCGATGCTTAACCGACTGGGCCACCCAGGCGCCGCTATGGTGTTGACTTCTAACAGCATAGACTACTTTTGCCTGTTTTTATACTTTCGATCATGTTTTGGTCATATTAAAGACATTATTTGCTATGTACTCTTTTGGATCTGACTTATTTTATTCAACATTATGTAAATAAGAGTCATTGTGTTATATATAGGTGCTAATCATTCATTCTCATTTCTGAATGATGTGTAAGTAGGCAGCATTTATCAATTTTACTCTTGATGGAATTTGGGTATTTCTGTATTTTTGGCCTTAATGAATAGATTGGCTCTGAACATGTGAGGACATGTCTTTGGTGAATAGATGTATGTATTTGAGCCGTATGTATACTTAGGAGTGGAATTGCTAGGTCATAAAATTTGCATAAGTTTAGCTTTACTAGATACTGCCAGTTTTCCAAAGTCGTACCATTTTACTGTTTCATCCTTGGTTTCTTTTGACTGGTATTCCCGAAGGTGCAACCGAGAAAAGGTAGTTGAACTAATGGCTCTGATATTAAAACTGAATTGTGGTAAAAGGCAGACCCCTGCTGAATATACCTTTCCTCCTCAAGGGTCTGATCTTTCCCTAACTCTTATTTAATGAAATCATAAATTCCCGTCCCTCTCTTGTTCAACTGAAGGTAACACTTAAATGATGTTGTTTCGAGGTTCACTTATGAGATATGAGGTGGTTTAAAATCATTTTTAAACTGTCTATACTAAAGAAAAATGGAAAAATGTGCATCTTTAAAGATTACCCCTCTCTGACTAGTGTCCAAAAAATGTTGAATGGAACCGATTTCTTAAAAAATTTTTGATGGTCTTTATTCAATTTGCTTCTAGCTTCTGCTAAACAGACAAAGCAAAATGCAGAAATATTGGAACAGTCCTTATTTAAGGAAAAAATGATTTTCAGCAAGGGAAACAACATAACACCTATGAAAACATACTGCCATAACTGTCTGAAAATATTTTTGAAGGAACTAGAATGAATTTGAACACTACCGTACAACAAGGACATTTACTGTAAGAAAAGACACCCATCTAATGTTCTTTGGACAGCTTTCTTAGAGAGACTGGAGCATTCCAAAGTACTCAACTAAATATTTCTAAATGCTTAGGATATAAACATTACTGTTATGAATTAAACAATTATAAATGTATAAATTAAAGCAATTTAGTGTTTGTTATAGCCTGCATATTAATTTTATTTTTATAAATTTTTAAAAAAAGATTTTTAAAATTTATTTATTTGATAGAGAGAAAGAGAGACCACGAGTAGAGGGAACAGCAGAGGGAGAGGGAAAAGAGACTTCCTGCTGAGCAGGGAGCCGTGGGGTTCGATCCCAGGACCCCGAGATCATGACCTGAGCCGAAGGCAGATGCTTAACTGACTGAGCCACACAGGTGCCCCTGCATATTAATTTTAGTTAAAATATTATGGAATAGGGGCGCCTGGGTGGCTCAGTCGTTAAGCATCTGCCTTTGGCTCAGGTCATGATCCTGGGGTCCTGGGATCAAGCCCCGCGTCAGGCTCCCTGCTCTGCAGGAAGCCTGCTTCTCCCTCTCCCGCTCCCCCTGCTTGTGTTCCCTCTCTCACTGTGGCTCTCTCTGTCAAATAAATAAATAAAATCTTTAAAAAAAAATATTATGGAATAGAGTGCTCCTATGTGTTATATAGGCATCAGTCCCTTAGGTGATCTACAATTACACTGTTTGGTCATATTTCTTATTTGACCTAAAGGATAATTTTATTATATCCAGGAGTCCTAAGATATATATCTTCAACTTCATTTTCTCACCTATTACTGTAGGCATGTAATTTATTTCGTGTAAGTTTCTTGGTTCAGAATATAATATGTAATTAAACATGGCTTCTTTGCAAAAATAAATCATATAGATTCCGGGTATATATTGTATTATGAATGAAAATGCCCCCCCCCAAGTGTGTATTGTGTGGTATGACTCTGTGTGTAAACACACACACACACATGCATATCAAGCCTTACAGTGTGAAGTAGGGGAAGTTTATTTTTGTAAAATCAGGGCACCGTAGTATAGCTGAAAGGACCCCTGAGCTCTGCTCAGAGGTTTGGATTTTGTGCAACAAACAACAGCAAGCCAATTAAAGGTTTTCATAGAGGAATGAGATCAGAGGTCCTTTAGGAAGATGATTCTGGGAGGAATTGGATGCAGGAAGAAGATTTAGAAGCCCAAACTGGCTCATGTAACAGAACTCCTGAAAGTCATAATCATCTTTGTAGAACATTATGAACCATTGTTATATTAAACTTAAAACAACTAAGAATATCAGTTCATGCAATAGATATCATCTCATACCAAATTCTAGTGTAGATGAGCTACAGGTATGTCAAACTTTTAAGAAAAATGCAAACACATCCTACTGAGAAAAATCAATCCATGAATTGTCGCACCTTGTGGAAGTCTTAAAACCACCCATATTTGATTTAAAAAGATGTCTCTGTGGGTGGCTGGATGGTGCAGTTGGTTTTAAGTGTCTGACTCTTTGTTTCAGTTCAGGCCCTGTTCTCAGGGTTGTGAGATCAAGCCCTGCATCAGGCTCTATGCTCAGTGCGGAGTCTGCTTAAGACTCTCTCTCCCTCTCTCTCAAGTAAATAAATCTTAAAAAAAAAATGATGTCTCTGCCCACCTCTTGGAACCTCAGTGTTCTACAGGAGTAAACCTTGAGAATGGTTCATTCCGCTGTTTCCCTTGGCAATGAGAAACATAAGAAAATAAGGGATATTGTGAAGGAGTTGACAAACGGTGAAGGGTGAGGGGGAGAGGAATGCTAAAATGTTAGTAACTGTTACGTAGAAATCCTTTTTAATGAAACCAGAGCTTACATTCTGATTTGGGATTGGTGGTAAATCTTTCATGTTTGATAATCTTCCTTTTTACATTCTTATTTTAAAAAAAGCAATTGCATGTTTATAGGCAAAAGCAGATAGAGACAGCACTCTCAGAAATCACATTTGTCGTAGCTCAGTGTTCATGCTTGATTGCTAGTGTTCAAAAGCATGGAAGCTTATGAGTTAGGCTTTTGGAAAAACCTACCTCCTCTCTTAAGACAAAATGTTCTGTAAAGCGTACACCCCACACTTCTGCATGACATTAATAAATAAGTCTTTAATTATGCTTATGTGCCTCTATTCTTGCGAGGCAACCAGCAATATACAGCAGAGCTGGAAAATCCCAGGTGGCTTATGGTTAATGACAAAGGAGCATCAGCAGCACTGAGTAATGAGGTATTTAAAGAATGATACAGCCTAATTTTTGTTAAGCCACTGCACAGGCAAATGACTTGCCTGGACAGGTAGTTATGCATCGACCTTAATGATAATTGTGCACAAAACAAATTAAAAAAAATCCCACCAGAAAGTTTTCAGCACAACCGTGGCCAGCTTGCTTGAGCCCAAAGCCAGCTTAAGAGATTTGTGGATTCAACTGTCTTATAGTGTTTGCAAAGTAGCACATGAGCTTTGGCCCACTAGAGGGCTTCTTCACAGAAGAAAGTAGCACATGAGCTTTGGCATAGCACCGAAGTTGTAATTCTGTACACAAGGTGTACGTTTGAAAAGGACAGAGGCAGTGTGTTTTGATGAGTGAGGAGTCAGAGGGACTTTGGTCTCAGTCCTACAAAAGACTGATCATCACCTAAGGCAAATCCTTGGTTTTGCTTTCCTCCAAATGTAACCATGTCATGTTCAGAAGTTGGTATAACACAGCCTTTAATATAGCTATTTTAAAGCTTACCTCCTGACTTTTAAGGGGTTTGTATCTTAAATTCCTTCACCTGATCATGTAAACTCTTGTGGGCATAAATAGGAAGCTAGTTATAAAAATGCATTGAAAACAAGAATGTTGTATATAAGGGAAATATTACTGGAAATGTTAAGTCATCTCTTGAAACATCGAGCACACCAAGAATTGGCTTTGATCTGCCTCAAAAAGCAGGAGGTTGTAACTTTCAAAGAAAATTCTCATAAGAGATATTAGGATAGAAAGGGCCAAGCTGTATGTATAATTATTAACTGGGGCCAGTTTGTTTTATTATAAGGCTTGCTCTGCCACCGTGAAGTAGGTTTCAGCATGGCCTGAAACTGCATAAATGATGGTGAAAGTAAATGAAATAGATGTACTCCTCCTTACTTTTAGAAAGGTGAATTTAAAATCATATACATAAGGTTCAATAGTGGAGTCAGGATGTGCCTCATAGTCCATACTCTAAGGAAACCATATCTAGAGTTGAACATTTTTATCTTGGCACATGAAGACTTCAGGAAAGGGATTGAGGAAAAATAACTTTTGATATTTGTAAGACATAGAGATGAGATCTGAGTCAAGGTTAAAGGCTTTTTATTATATATATATATATATATATATATATATGCATTGTGTGTATAACCATATATGTATATGTTTGTGTATATAAAATATATAACATGTACAAAAGTTTTATACATAGGGATGTGCATATATATGTGTGCATGTTTATGTAGTATAATAAATACAGCACAGTGACAGTAATCATATATTGGAAAACAAAATGGGAAAACTGACAAAATCCCTTGGGAGTGATTTTGAGGGACCAGTGACACTTTAAATATATTCATATAAACCTTTAAATTTTCCTTGAAAACTAGAATAAGCAAGGCTTCAAGATATTTCCCCATGTGAATTAAGACAAGCAGTAGTGTCTTTGGAGAAGAGATTTAGTGCAATCTTAACCTCACATTCAACTTGTATTTTAGGGTAATTTTTTGAAAGAATACATCAAAGCATGTGAAACTGGTGCCTAATTATATTATCATTAGTATACAGTAGATAGTGTTATCATTCTTCATAAAGTACTACGAAATAAGTATGTTGAGAATATTTAATTATGTGGATGAGTGAAATAATAAAGGAAAATTGCTAGTTAATTGCTTTCCTTAGAAATGCTATTAGGGGTGGCAATTGCCTAGCACTCTCATGATGCATCCTACAGAAATATGCTGTTGGGCTGCTCTCTGCAGAATTATTCTGGGGAAACTAGGAGGGAGAACTAGGACTTGTTTGTATCCATTTTGTTCTTTATTATTTATTCTCTGTAATGTACCATTGCCTCTGGGAAGCCTTCCCTGACTTCAGCTGGAAGAACTTTCTATGAGCCCTGAACACTTGGCCTGTACCTCTGTTACGCTTCTCAGCACATGGTATTTTAATTATTATTTCATGTGTTTGTTTCTCCTTCCAAACTGGGAACTCATTAGAGACATGACTATGTATTATTCTTCCCAAGCCCTAGCTCAGGGCCTGGCACAGAATAGGTGGTTGATGCAGATTGTGAAATTGAAAAGTCTCTTCTCATAGAACTAAAGGCAATGGCTTGGGAAAGTGGGTCTGAACCAAAGGTTCTCTCATTTTTTCCTCTCATGAGCATCTGAAACAATCTCATTACCTTTAAGAAGAATTGCCTGAAGAGATTCAATCTGTTGACAGACTCCTTTGCTTCCTTATTTTCTCTAAATGAAAAAGAGAGGAAGGAAGGAAGGGAAAGAAAGAAATGAATTTTTTTCTCTTTACATTTCATCTCGTTGGAAAAACATCACTTGAAGGCTGTGACTGTTTAGAAAAGTAGAACCATCTATAATTCAGGATCAGTTGTCTTTTGTGGATGACTGACATTATCTTGTAAATATATATACTCTGTAAATATGTCTTTTGAATTTCCCCATTTACTCTAACATGTTATAGATTGGGGTGGGTGTTCTATAAAATAGGTGATCCTGATGCCTTCTCAATATAAATTTCTAGGATCCTAAGAAAATGTATATAATAACTTTCTCTCAGTTTTTTTTTTTCTCATATGCATTGCAGACTCTGGCACCCATCTCTTCTCAAGGGTACATATCTAAAGGGTACATGCCTAATTTAAAAAAAAATCTTATTTGGAGTCAACAAGGGAAGAGGTATCACCACAAGTACACCTAGCGTTTAAGAATGAGAATGAGAAAATGGACTTCATTGAGGAACTCATGCCTCTAATCAGGGAAAAAGCAGAAAGTTGAAAAAAAAAGTTAAAATAGTAGAACTGTAGGTAATTAAAAATGGTAGAAAATAAAAATTTGATTCTGAAGAGGTCTGCTAAGGATCAGTTGCAGATAATAAGTGAAATAGTAGCTTAGAGAAAATCTGTCAGTTTTGAGAAAAGGAGGAATGTGGTATGTAAATTACCAAAACCAGAGAAATAAAGCAGAGACAGTGTTCAGCAATGGTGGCACAGGAGGATAACCTTTGGATATAAGGAACTAGTATCTTAGATTGGAAATTATCTTCCCTCCCTGCCTGCCTATCTCTTGCGGACTAAAGCAAACACTTGAGGCAGCACTTAAGGAAGAAAGTAGGAAAATGAGAGCATATTGCCTACACACACATACCCATATACACTAGAGGGCTTTAAAGCCAGAGAGGTAGCTGTCAATGGGTTACTTTGCAACTGACCTGGCCTCCTGGCCTTCCCTCTCTCTTTTTAAAAGTAATCTCTACACCCAATGTGGGGCTTGAACCTACAACCGCAAGATCAGGAGTCATATGCTCTACAGTCAGGGCCATCCAGGTGCCCCCGACCTTCTCCCTAAATGAATGCCTGGCTGCGTAGTCCAAATGTATGTGTGTGGGGGGGGGGGGGGAGTTGTGGATTACAGACATAAAAACCGAGACAAAGACAAAGTTAGAAAGTACCAGAGACATAGAAAATGGCAAGAGTGTTTGTTCATTTTTTCCTACAATGTGTCAATTATATCCCAGTTGATGTTGTCTGTAAAGGACAAGAAAATGAAATGCCAAATGGCTTAATATGTAAATCCCTAAGCATTTGCTTACATTTCAGAGATTTATTTTGACTATCAGGCTAAATGTCAAAAGTTTTCTAATCACATTTGGCTTATAGACTTGCATTGGGATTTCATGTCATTTTTGTTCTTCAGTTTCTTGACTTATATGAAATATCTGTAATTTGTAGCTAACAGGTCCTATGGGATACTATGACAGTCTGGATAAAAACCACTGCATTGGAAAAAATAAATTGGTACAACAGTGTGTTGCACGAAGATCCTTTTCTTGGCTTTTCATTCCCCACATATTTGTTTTCTTTAGTGTCCCGTATATTTAAGATGTTTCTAAAAAGAACTTAACCTGGGGTGCCTGGGTGATTCAGTCAGTTAAGCTTCTGACTCTTGATTTCTGCTCAGCTCATGATCTCAGGATGGTGAGATCGAGCCCCAGGTAGGGCTTCTTGCTGGGCGTGGAGCCTGCTTAAGATGTTCTCTCTCTCAAAAAACTAAAAACTAAACAATAAATAAAAAGAACTTAACCTGCTATATCAATATGATAATAAATGAGCATCCTTTATTTTATTTGACTTGGTCCCATTCCAACCCTGTAGCACGGACTTTGTTTTTATAATTTTATAGATAAGGAAACCGAGACCCATATAGTTGAAGCAGGTTTCCTGAAGGCTCACTGCTGGTCAACTCAGTGAACCACTTTCCACTACACAGCATTATTGACTATCAGTCCTAAGTCATTTGAAGCTTGGAGTCATGCAGTCCAGGATTTTGCTAATTCAGCTGATGATGGGAATGGCAATCATGAACAGATAGCATTGTTTCCACTTAAGCTGATTACGGCTTTAATTTCATATTTTGTTTTCTTTCCCTTTAGTACATTCTGATGGCAAATCTAGAAAGCTCTTTCTCAGTAGGCCAAATTGCCAGATTTAAGCTCTAAA
This sequence comes from Neomonachus schauinslandi, assembly GCF_002201575.2. NCBI lineage: Eukaryota > Metazoa > Chordata > Mammalia > Carnivora > Phocidae > Neomonachus > Neomonachus schauinslandi. The sequence goes on from NC_058409.1 coordinate 119,179,321, forward strand.
GCAATTTTTGAATACTTTGCTGTATATGTATATTTAGTAGCGGCCATTGTTTAACCCAGAAATTTGACCCCTTACTTCCTATTTTACAAGAGACTTAATGTCAGGAAGATGATTTATGGTGATAAGGGTAGATGTCGTTCCTATGCTCTTTGATCTTAGCGTTGAAGCAGTGTTCTGACCCTTACTTCAGAGTTCCTGTGGTCTACCCAGGACAGTTAGTAGAAGAAAATGTTATCTTGGGTTCTTGGTGAAACTTTTAGACCTAAGACTTCATAATTTTTTTCAGTTTCCATCTGCAAAAATGAAGATGCTCTTCACTTCTTGTCTCTTTGCTTCACCTCTCACCCTTGCCAAATCCCAGCTGGGGAGAGTGGACAGCATTTGTTTCCTACTGTTGACATGAGATAAATCATGGGGGACACTCCAATACCAAAGCCAATAAGCATCTTTTCAGCTTTGATTCTAGCGTGCAAGGCTCAGAAAGTCACCATTTAGTTGCATAGAAGGGTCTCCATTACATGCTTGGCTTCAGAAGGGCCACGCATGGGGCAGACTCTATTGGCGACTTACCTTCCGTGCCAATGTACCCTGCCCCTGGGTGTCAGTCACATTTGGTGTAAAGCAATTATGACAGTCTTGTTGTTCCTTGCCAGTGACTTGTTGGAATGGGCATATGAACCTGTTTTGGAAAATAATCTTTAAGTAATATGTTAGGAAAGTCCTATTGTTATGTGATGTTATATGAGAACAGGATGCTTTGACAGTTATCTTATACCTTGAGGAAAAATATTAAATGCATACCAAGGATGGTTGAACAGAAGATTTGAAGGAGCCTGCATTCTTGATGACATCATTGAGCCACTGATTCAACATTGGGATGGTTTTTCTCTGGTCTTTTTGTTAAATAATGTCCTTGTGGCTTAAGCCCACTAATCAAGTTTTCTGTTATTTGCACTTAAAACTATTCCTTTTTTTTTTTTTTTAAGATTTTATTTATTTGACAGAGAGAGAGAGACAGCGAGAGAGAGAACACAAGCAGGGGGAGTGGGAGAGGGAGAAGCAGGCTTCCCATGGAGCAGAGAGCCCGATGTGGGGCTCGATCCCAGGACCCTGGGATCATGACCTGAGCTGAGGGCAGACGCTTAATGACTGAGCCACCCAGGCGCCCCCTTAAAACTATTCCTAATTGACAGAATATCCTAAAAGGGAATTGTGTATTACATTTTGCTTTTCAAAACTTTAAATTTCACACTATAGAAGTTCTTACATTGTAATTAAAAGTACAGTTTATTCACACAGCAAATGGCATAATCCAATAACACAAAATAGAGAGGACACTTGAATATTATGTTAAGGAACTAAACAAGAAATTAGCTTAGCAAATACATAATGCATGAATGTGCCTTATTGATTCAATGCCAGTTATTTTTAATCCATAAATATAATCCATTATATTTAACCCAATCTTAATTATCATTCTCCTATATCATATTAATGTCAGTATTTATAACAAAATTTTTTTTAAAGATTTTATTTATTTATTTGACAGAGAGAGACACAACGAGAGAGGGAACACAAGCAGGGGGAGTGGGAGAGGGAGAAGCAAGCTCTCCGCTGAGCAGAGAGCCTGATGCGGGGCTTGATCCCAGGACCCTAGGATCATGATCTGAGCTGAAGGCAGACACTTAATATGATTGAGCCACCCAGGCGCCCCAGCAAATTTTTGTATACTCAACGTTTGTAGGTCGATTGAAATATCGATGCCTCCACAAAGCAAGACCATAAATTCAACATATTTAAAATAATATGGTGCTCGTGGAGGCAAATGTGACAGTTAATTCTGGAAAAGCAGGCTCCAAACTTACAGATTACTTAGGTACTCAAGATGTCTGTGGCCAACTTTGTGTATGTGTGTATGTGTCCTTTCTCTGGCCAACTTTGCTCTCTGGTGAAGAGCGAGGGAATAAGAAAATATTTCAAGACCCTAGGATGATGAGCAGAAGGAAAAAATGTGGGAGGTTTGAATATGGCATTAACTAGAAACCGGTATCTAAGCATCTGAACCTGCACTATATGTATATTTTCTCAAGGTCAGCTCACATATTACTTAGGAATGCCTGGCATCAGTACAATGAATAGAACATCTAGCTCCCTGATGCTCAAGTGCTGAAACAACAGTTGTTCTTAGGCCAGCACATTCTCATCCCGAACGAAAGCAAATCCAAGTCTTTAAGGGATTATTAGAGGAAGAATATTATTTTCTCAGTGACTCAAAGCCAGCTGTGAGGGCCTTTAGTACACTTTATGCTTCTTCTGCTCTCCTCTCTTCCACCTTTGGCATGTCTACAATTGGATGAAGTGCTTTTCCTGAAATGGCAATCACTATTAAATCCATTAGCTGGAAACCAAAATGTTTTCCTAATTGTTTAAAGTCTCATTGCGAAAAGGAAGTTTCTATTGATTGCAATATGAGGGGAAACAATCCCAAGTTCATCATTTTTTTCCTTTTTATAAACACAGTCAGATGAGACTGACATACTCAAAGTCATCAGATTTACTTTTCCCAAGATTCTCATTCATCATTAGAAGTTTCTACTCTGGGTTTCTTTGTGCCCGATCATTCTTTAGTTTTTGTTATTTGCTGACCACTTTCTTCTTGGGCTTGTCTTGTATGCTGTGTATCTTTGCCTTGTCTTCAAATTTTTTTTATTAATTTGCAATTATTTTTAACAGCAGTTCTTTGAACCATCATTCTGTCTTTTAAAAAATTAGTTGGCTGGGCCCTACGCCCAGAATACGGCACTTCTTTTCTTTCTTTTTTTTTTTTTTTTTAAAGATTTTATTTATTTATTTGACAGAGACAGAGACAGCGAGAGCAGGAACACAAGCAGGGGGTGAGGGAGAAGCAGACTCCCCGCCGAGCAGGGAGCCCGATGCGGGACTCGATCCCAGGACCCTGGGACCATGACCTGAGCCGAAGGCAGTCGCTTAACCAACTGAGCCACCCAGGCGCCCCGGCACTTCTTTTCTTCAACAGACATTTCAGCTGCTCTCAAGCACCCACTTTTAGCCATTGCCCAATATTTGGAATCCCGATAATGCCTCTCTTTGGCCATGTCCCTTAGGTATGTATCCCTAGTTCTTAGCATAGTGCCTGACGCTTAGTGGGTGATGTTTAATGTTTCTTGAATGAATGCAAAAATTCAGGTGTTATTTTTTTTTATTTCATCAAAAACTCAATTTGACCAAATAAGTTGACCCAAATAATAGCAATAGCAATAACAATAATAATAATAAAACAGTCAGAATGAGGGGTTCTGCTGTGGTTACCCAGTATCTCATTTGGTTTAGGCTCTCAGCCTCTTTAATAAAGCTCTGCTTCTCTCCTCACTGAACCAGGAGAGTTGGACAATTTCTGAGCAAAGAGGAAAAATGTTTTTCACTTAAAAGTGCTTATAATCTGGGGCGCCCCTGGGTGGCTCAGTTGGTTAAGCATCAGACTCTTGATCTCAGCTCAGGTCTTGATCTCAGGGTCATGAGTTCAAGCCCTGCATTGGGTGGGGGTGGAGCCTACTTAAAAATAATAATAAAAATAAAAAATAAAAAGCTTTCCAAAAGGTACTTATAATCTGATATGACATAAATTCCAATAAATGTGACATTACCAACTAATATGCCTTATAACTTTGATATTTGTAAATGGAGCTATAGACAGATTCTACCAAACGTTTGTTTCATAGACTCTAGCTATCTTATTCACATTGAAGGAAAATTCATCTTGCTTACAGAAAACTTAAAAGACTGCTAGTCCAGAACATTTTCATAGGGGTAATGGAAATTATGGATTGGCTGAAGACTGGATTTAATCAGATTGTAGTAGTGTACTTAGCAGGCAGTATTTAATTTCTCCTTAGATCATTAGTTACATAGTTTATCATATTGAGAGAAATCGCTGTATTTGATAACATAAAATTGAATTTCATTTGGCAATCATGATGAAGTACAGAACAGCAAGTATGCACTCCTTTTCCATGGTGTTGACATTCAGGTATCATCAGTTTTCTTAGTGCTTTAAATTATATGCTGGAGTGGCTACCAGAGTACTTGAAAGGAGAATAAATAGAGATTTACTGATTCCAATTTGGCAGTAATTTTGCAGGAATGAGGATAGGCTGTTACAACATTCTAATAGTAAAACTCCAAAGGGTTTTCAGTATAATCTTTATGTTTTAAACAGTGCTTAGTTGTTGAACTAAGATACCATGTGCTCTTGCAATTGTCTTTGAGCTTCATGCATTGGATAATCCTTTAGCATAATGAGTCCAGAGGGATGAATTAGCTATCTTTTTAGCTCTTTCCTAGAAACAGTCCCTAGAAACTAGAGGAAAAATTTACCGAAAGACTGATGAAAGGTAGTTTGGTCCAATTGTGTGGTTACAGTTCCAAAGCAGGTACCTTGATTGACACTTGTGTTCTGTTTCCTTGATGTTAGCAATGAGAATTGCTATACAGACCTTTTAGATTTGGGAGGCAAACAGAACAAAATGGAGAACCACTCCCTTTGCTTTATTAGATTTAACTTATCTGGGGCTGTAGAAATTAACTTTTTGTTAAATTTGTTTAATGATCTTCTGTCTTTGTTTGTTCTACCTACCCACTGTGTGGCAATTTCCTTGAGGGCAAAGACTGTCTAGCTCAATCCATGTAACCCATAGCAGAAACCAGTAGGATCACCAGGTTCTTCCCTGATGTTCTACTTTAACTTTCCTTTTTAAACCAAAAGGAAAAAGGAAAAAAACTAGATAGCAAGGTGGATTTTAAAACACCGTCAATATTTTCGTCTCAATGCTCCTAGGACGGAGACAGGATTTTTGCTTTGGGGCTGACCATTTCTGGGTCTTGGAAGGGATTCCTTTGTGAGCACTCTGAGTTTGACTGAGTCAAACCAAGTAGCATGTATCGAGTACTTATTATGTGCTGGCACTGTTCTAAATGGTAGTAACTTGTTTAAGCCTTAACAACAACCCTATGATATAGGTACTAATACTTCATTCTGTGAATGAGGAAACTGAGGTACAAGTCACACCATTTAACTGGTAGACCTGGGATCTGAAACCAAGAAGTCAGAGCATGTATTAATAGACTATCTCAGCTACTTCCTCATTTGTCTTGGAATGGCTCCCAACAGTGCCAAAGGAATCCGACAGCACCTGTTTCAGACAAGGATTTTGAATGTTATGTTTTATAACATAAAAAGCCATCCCATGGAGGAGGCTATATCTCTTCAGAAACTGTATGTATGTATGTATGTATGTATGTATATATGTATGTACGTATCTAGCTAGCTAGCTGTGTAACCTATTTACTGTGGTAGGCAGAAGAGTGGCCACCCAGAGATGTCTGTGTCCTAATCTTGGAGCCTGTGGGTATGTTGTTACATGGCACGGAATCAAGGCTGCAGATGGAATCAAGATTTTTTTTTAAACATTCCATTTATTTATTTGAGAGAGAGATAGCGAGAAATAGAGCATGAGTAGGGGAGAAAGGGAGAAGCAGGATCCCCACTGAGCAGGGAGCCTGACGTGGGGCTCGATCCCAAGACCCCGGGATCATGACCTGAGCTGAAGGCTGACACTTCACCGACTGAGCCACTCAAGTGCCCCTGAAATCAAGATTTCTAATGAGCTGACCTTAAAATTGGGAGATTATCCTGAATTATTTAGCTGGGCCCAATGTAACCAGAAGGGTTCTTAAAAGTGGAATTGGGAGTCAGAAAAGTCAGCATTAGAGTCATGAAATACGAGAAAGATTTGACTGACACCATTGCAGGCTTTACAGATGGAAGGGGTCACAAGCCTACAATTGTGGGCACCTTCTAGAAGCTGGAAAAGACAAAGAAATGGATTCTTCCTCTAGAACCTCAAGAAAGAATTGCAACCTGCTACATTTTGATTTTAGTCCTATGAGACCCCTGCCAGATTTCTGACCTCCAGAACTGTAAGATAATAAATTTGCATTGTTTTAAGACACTGTTTGTGGTGATTTTTTACATTGGCAATAGGAAAGGAATACACTCAGTTATTTACAGTAAGTGAGGATCTGGTAATTTCTCTGGTGGGCTGGAGATAGACTTGTTACTGATAGGAGACCAAACAAAAATCTAAGAATCTCTATGTCAAGAAAGAACTGACCTCAGAATTTTTTTATTCAAAAGTTAACTCTAAACTTACTGAGATTATGTCAGTGTTGTGCAATGTTTATGATTTTTTGAATGCTCAACACATGGATATAATTCAAGATTGAAAAAGTGTAGAACATACAGTGATAAGCATGTACTTGCTTTTCAATATTCGCTTCTTCAGGCACCAAGGACAGAAACAGGATTTTACTTTGTTTTTGTCTTATCACCTAGGATTTTACCTTATCACTAAGCTACCTACTTTCTCTCAGAGACATTAGTAACACCATGCCTTGCAGAAGTATTTCATGTCTATATGAGCATGTGCTTATGTATAGTCTTTTCCTCTTATGTAATAGTAACAAACTAGACATACTGCACCTTTGCATTGATTTCCATCTCGAAATCAGAAAAAATCTCATGTCATGAAAAATAAGCCACACATGATATGAATGGAATTGGCAGGAAGAGAACTATTCATGATTTTCCACATTTCATAGAGGTATTCTGTAAATTGAAATATATCCAGGGGGAACGCAATAGTAGGGTATATGGTTCATGCAAAACAGGTACTCAAAATGTTATTTAATGAACTAATGAATAAATTTTAGATGACTGGATGGTCAAATTAAGATCCCATTTCCAGGCCATGAGCTTTTTGCAGAAATTCCTGGGAAAAACAACATAAAACCCAGGATTTAAGTTCTGACTGAAACTTGACCCTTCAATCTCAGAGTTTAGATCTGAATGGCAGTGGTAGAAGGTGAGGGCAAAACCAACCTGTCATTTCAAAGTTTGCAGGTGTGTCTGCTTGAGCTGGAGACTTGAATACACCATTAGTAGAAAGAGTTCCTTTGTTAGGGAAACCACAGGACTGGGGTAGTTGGTTTTATAATTACAGAGCTTTGCCCATAATTAGAAAAGTATACATTTGGGAGCTAAGGCTCTCAGTAACTAAACTGCTCTATGTGACAGTGTTGAAAGGTGTTTATGTTCTAGCCAGAGCTGTATCTCTGAACACTGTGCCCTTTAGATAATTTCTAAATTTACCAATACAGAAATAGTTACTTACTCTTGTGAAAATATTTTATGTGTATTCGTTTTCTCCAAATGAAGTTAGTAGCCGAGCTTTGGAAAGGTTGGAGATAAGAAGAGGACACCCTGCCCGGTGTCTTGGATCAGCTTAGATGAGTGATGGATTCTGTAGGGCTCTGGATATAGCCGTATTGTTTCAAGGTCCAGGTGACAATGTATAGCATAAGACTAGGGAGAGGGCTTTTCATCTCACCCTTGGCACAGAGCCCAGCACCTTTCTGACATCAAAGGAGTGGAGACAGAATCTTTGATGTGGACATTTGGTTTCTCACAGTGGGCATCCTCTGCAGTGGCAGCTGGGGATTCCTTCAAGAAGCTTTGTAAGCACGGTTACACATGCACACTCACACACATCATCACACATTTATGTAGATTCTTCATATTTTATATAAACTGAAGTGTACTAGATATAACGTTTTGCTCACTCTACATTGTTTTGTATCTTAAAGGGATTGTCAGTGAAATAAAAAGGGTTTGAGAGTTGATAATGATAAAAAATGTCAATAACATGTACTGAGGAATTACTGTGTGCCAGGTACTATGTGCTTTATGGGTATTTGCTCATTAAGCTCTACAGTTGCTCATTAAGCTCTGCAGCTGCTCAGAGAGTTTCATAGATACCTCACAGAGTAAGGAGCTTCTTGGTTGTAGACGTTTTTAAGCAGATGTTGGTGACCATCTGTTCTAAATGGAATGGAGTAGGTTCCTACTTTGGGGGTGAGTCAGAACAGGTGATTGCTAGATCCTTTCCAAGTATAAGTGCTTAGGATTCCACCAGCTGATGATGGAGTGCAGGGGTGGGTATTTGGAGTGTTCAGTAATGTTTGGCAAGGACTGACGAAGACTTGAATTTCTCTCTTGCTTCAGGGTAGTGATTGGTACAAGTTAGAGGTGATGAGGGCTGTTATTGATGCTGCTTTCACTGACCTGAATCAAGCTCAGAGTGGCCTTGCTCAGAGTGGCATCTGGTCTTCGAGGTTGAGTCTGTGACCATGAGTAAATCAAGTTATAGAGTAAACTGCAAGTCTGTAGAGGAGAAGCTCTGTCTTATTTTTTTCTAAGAATTCTGAGGCTTCTTCAAGTAACAAATATGCACCCAACCTCTTATCCTTTACTTCACAGCTTCATCTCTGAGCTACAATGATGGCTTCAAATGACAAGTTTAGGTCATCCAAATATGTTGTAATACAGTCAGTATGGCAGCACTAATTTGATGCTTGCTGAAAAACAGTTCTTTTAAAGATTTATTTATTTATTTTAGAGAGAAAGAGAGAGAGCGCGAGTGAGCATGAGGGAGAGAGGCAGAGGGAAAGGAAGAATCTCAAGCAGACACGCTGCTGAGCTTGGAGCCCAACACGAGGCTCGATCTCATGACCCTGAGAGATCATGACCTGAGCCGAAATCAAGAGTTGGGCGCTTAACCGACTGAGCCAGCCAGACACCCGAAAAACAATTTTTATCCAGGAGTAGGCTATTAATTTCTTCATTAATTCATCAGTGATTTATTTGTCAGGAACCATTCTTTTTTTTTTTTTTTTCAAATTTTTATTTAAATTCTGGTTAGTTAGCCTATAGTTCAATATTGGTTCCAGGAGTAGAGTTTAGTAATTCATCACTTGCATTTAACGCCCGTGCTCATCCCAACAAGTGCCCTCCTTAATACACATCACCATTTAACCCGTCCCCCGCCCATGTCCCTCAATCAACTGTCGGTTTGTTTTCTTTCCTTAAGAGTCTCTTACGGTTTGTTTCCCTGTCCTTTTTTCCCCCCCGTTCCCATATGTTCATCTGTTTAAACTGTTTCTTAAATTCCACACATGAGTGAAATCATATGGTAATTGTTTTTTCTGACTGACTTGTTTCACTTAGCATAATGCAGTCTAGCTCCAGCCACTTCATTGCAAATGGCAAGATTTCATTCTTTTTGATGGCTGAGTAATATTCCAGCGTGTGTGTGCGCGTGCACATCTGGGCTTGTCAGGAACCATTCTAAATGCTTGCAAAATAATGCTTACTCTTTGGAGGGATAAGCCCTTGAAGAAACAACTTAACTGAATGCTGTATCAGTGCCACAGTGGAGATAAGAGGCCAGTGTGGTGACTGAGGAGGAATGAGGAGGAATGACTTTTAGTGATAGAAGCGTCACGGTGGCAGTCATGGCTCAGCTGGGTTTTGAAGGATGAATAGGATCTGACCAAGCAAAGAAGAGAAAGAAGATATTCAGTTCAGGGAGGTGATAGCTCTGTGGCTTAGAGCTCTGAAGGAATGGCAAACTGCAGGTGGGGGGATGTTCACAGCTTTAGCAATGTGGGGGTGGGGATGGTAGGGTGTGTTTGTGCTGGAACAGCATGTAATTGTGTGTGAAGTAGAGTAATGGAACCCCCTGACATCTGGAATAGCAAGCAGTTTCTGCAGCTATAAAACAAATGTCAGTCTTCACATACAGGCAATGAAGAGGAGGTTGTTCATTTATTTATTTTTTTGTCAGCCACATCCGCACACACAAGATAGCGATCTCCATCTGTGGTGTAATCTTTAAATAGAAATGGAGCTTCCTGCTGAGGGCTCAGGCGTGCTTTCGGTAAGCCCCATTTACCATGCTCTATGACATCTCACTCACAGAGTCTCACCCCAGCTCTGTCAGTGTCTGTGAGTGGTCGGAACATTTCATTCCCACCCAAGATGGTGAGCACCTTCTGGGGAAGGATCACTCCTTAGGATTCTCTGTAGCTTGAATGGATTTGCCTTCAATGTTGACTGAATGACTATATGAATTCCAGTCACAGGCCATCCTGGAGAACCTATGGTTCTCCAATATGACCTTGGTTTTTGCCACTGACCACACCCATCCTCCTTGTCCAGGCTGCCATTGACAGCCCCCAACTCTGCCTCTGTGACCTGTTGGGAAAAACATTCATCTGGAGAAGTTGTTTCAAGCTATGAAACAGTCATTTGATTAAAAAGCCAGTGGTTAAAGTGCTGAAGACTTCCTTTGGGAGGGCTCACCTCCTTTGCAGACCTTTGTAGGGCCCTCCTATCTCTGCTCTTTCCCGAAGAGCACCCCTCACCTCACACTTCTCCAGCAGAATCTGCAAGCTTTGCGTATCATCTAATTTTACCCATCTCTTTGTCCATTCCCTTAGGGCCTTGTTCTCTGAAGTTGGCTAATGGCTAAAGTCATCTGTGCCAAGGTGCTAGAGTCTGGAAATTCAACTTGAACTTTAATAGGACTTGGTTGAAAGAGGGAATTGACCCAAAACCGAGAGAAAGGGACTTTTGACCTTTCTCACATCAAGTACCCATTCTGGACATGGATTCAGAATTCCATTATCCAAGGCAGCTCAGAGTAACTCAAACTCTGTTTAGGCGCTTCGGTGAGCAATTCTCTGACAGCAGATGAAGTTGAGGATAGTAAAATGATTCCTTCTCCTCCCATCACTGGCTGGGAGTTTATTTAAAAAAATATATATATATATATAGCAGGAGACTAATTGTGAATGAAATAAAGGACATCAAAAGAATCTTCCTAATGAACTTAAATACTGATTGTTACCATTAGAAAATGAGTCAGCCTAAAAACACATGTAATTGCAGTCTTCCTGTGTTGTGCGAAGCCTAGAGATTGAAGAACTACATTATTAGCAGGAAAGGACAGGCCATGGTGACATCCATCATAAGGAAGAGATGGTTTTGCCATCACTTACTGTGGCATATGACATTTGCTTGACTGACTGCAAAGCATTTGATGCCCAGGAGGCTGGTCGTGTCTTCCCTACACAGCCAGTCTGTGAGCGGCGAGCATGTGTTACCACTCCTGTTTGGCAAATGGGAAACCGAGGAACTGGAAATTGTAACTAGAATTAAGCGAATCATTAAAGTTTAGGGCAAAATTGTGAGAGAGACCTTGGTGCCTTATTTCTCTTACTGTGCTCTTTTCCCTCCCTTCTTGATGCTTCTTGCTGATTGCATAGTTGTCCTGTTACAACTTTCCTTGAGAGAAAAAGGGTGCTTTTTATACCTCTGTGTGAATGTTAATCATCCTCGTAGAGGGCCCTTGACTATGAAATCTTACCTCTAATAATGATGCAAAAATTTTTTGAAGGGGCTCTCCTAACCCCTAAATTCCTAAAGAGAGTACAGGCATCCATAATTAGCATAAATCTGGTGGAGGGGGAAGGAAGAACGGAACAAAATCTTTCCTGGTGTCCTTGACATCCCATCGCAGACCTGCCTTGCGTAAGGTGAGGTATCTAGGAACAGGTGGAGTAGCAGAGAACAGTTGAGTTTCTTCTGATGACGCAAGTGTGAAGGGCTGATTTGCTAAGTTAATCGAAAGAGATCCTTTCATGGGGTATATATTATGAGAAATTACATGAGAAATATGTGATGCCCAGATTGGGTATTATTGATTAGTAGAATTGATGTCTTAGTTCAGTCAAAATACAATAAACAAAACCAGTTTGTATGTCATTACTTATTCAAATATTTCTAATTATATGGCTTTAGGTAGGTGTTCTTAATCTTATTAGTGCCATGAACTTTGGGGCAGTCTTGTGAAGCCTTTGGGTCAGTCCCTTGACAAAATAGTATTTTTATTTTTATTTTTTTAAGATTTATTTATTTGAGAGGGAGAGAGAGAGCACACATGAGCAAGAGGGGCAGAGGGAGAGGAGAGAATCTCAAGCAGACTCCTCGCTGAGCATCGAGCCCATCATGGGGCTCCATCTCACGCTCTGAGATCGTGACCTGAGCCAAAACCAAGAGTTGGACGCCCCCAGAATAGTATTTTTAATGCATAAAATCAAACACTTAAAATCTCAAAGAAAACCAATACTACTGAAAGACATTCATCAAAATTTTTGAAAATTTGTGATATATGCTTTGTTAATGAATTAAAAACAAGATCTAGTGCACAGATTTGATTTCATAACTTCATAGTAGTGATGAGCACCAATAATATTTTAAGGTATCTGCAACAACTATACTGTGATTTTAAAATATCTGATATTTCTATGGAGGTGAAGTTACAACTACCTGAATACCTGAGGCTACTAGTGACTACTGGTCCATGTTTATAGTGGAATGAAGTGCTATGTTTAATTCAACATTGGTGAAAGTTTTGCAGCAGGCTTCCTGGCTTAACAGTCTGTCTACCTCCTTGAACTGTGTGGTGTTGGAGGGAGAACACAGCCTTTGAATTGCAGCTCTGAGTTCAAGTCTCCATGAAGACTTTACTTCCAGGGTGACTCAGCTATTTTAGTTAAACTTTAGGAATTTAATTTGCTTTTTTTTTTTTTAAATTTGCTTTTTTTAAGATGGGGGAATATTGAATTCTGCATGAAGTTATTGAGCAGACTAAATGATATAATAATGTATATTCAACATCTAGCACAAAGCCTGTCACCAAGAGGGAACTCAGCAAGTAACACCGTAGGCACTTTTTTCCCCACAGTCAAAGGGAAAGTGAAGGAGGTAAGATGATTTGTAAAGGTTAAGTCTTGCATTAAGATCCTGGTTCTGGGCAATTTGCTGCCTGAGATAATGTACATACAGTCTCTTAGTTTCAAAAGAATTTGAGAAGGAAGATACTTTGGAAAATGTATTCCATTTTATGCATCTCTAAACCAAGCCATAAATCTAGCTGTCTAAAATTTCAAGTCTGTAAAATTCAAGCAAGTTTTTGGGAATTAATTGTTAAAAGGTATTTAAATTCCAGTGAAATAAGATACCATTTTAGGATTTGGAATGCTGGCTTTTCTGTTTTATGGTAATATTGAGATTTTAGTTGAGTTCTTATCTTCTCCCATGCAGAACTGAGAGGGGGTAACATGCCAAGGAGCCATGTAGGAGCCCATTTGGAAGAGGACAAAACCCCAGTCTGCTCAGGAGCCTGAGCCACTCCCTCAAGCCAAAGGTCAGAAACAAAGCAGGTACTGGACACAATGGCCAAACTCAGGTGCTTTGCCAACATATTTAAAACGAGTTAATTGAGAAGAAACTTCACATGGTATTTTCCCCAATGAGAACTTCCTGAATTTTAGCTTCTTAAGCTGTTAAGACGTTATTGGATTTTTGGAATTTTTATTGTTAAATATTCCAGATATCTAATCACTGATCATCAGATACCATAGAATCTAGTAAAATTTATTTGAATTTTACAACTTAAAATGTTAACTTTTAAAAAATAGAACATATTGGGTGGTATAAGACGTAAGTATTCAATTTAGTGAAACTTGTTTAAATTTCTATTTTCAGATTTGGGAGGCTACAATCAAGGTCATTTGAGAAGTAAGACCCGGTGTCTTACCATTACCTATGGGTGTCCACATAGAAATTTATAGACATGGGAAAGGCTAGATAATGAGAATGCTCCGTAAAGAGGCACCGTACTTCACCAGGGAGAAATGCATCCAAGTTTCTTCACAAATGTTAAGAAATATGCCTATTTAATTGTATGTTGCATTTTCCATGGTCTTTGCTTTATTCATTTCATGTGCAGTGATTAAAAAGATATATTGTACATTTTATTATCTCTTATGTTTTCCAATAAATATAAACCTGACGTACTTTTTTTCTTTTTCATTCTTCTCAGAGGTGTGGTGAACATCGAATAAGATAATAATTTTGAAATGCTTGTCTTGTCCATTTAAGCTGCTATAACAAAATACTGAGTCACTTATGGATAACAGAAATTTATTTCTAACAGTTCTGGAGGCCAGAAATCTGAAATCAGGGTGCCAGCATGGTCAGGTGAGGGCTGTCTTTCAGGTTATAGATTTCTTGTGCCCTCATTTGGAGCCTTTTTAATAAGGCACTAATCACCTTCCAAAGACCCCACCTCCTAATACCATCACTTTTAGGGGTAGGAATTTGACATATGGATTTTGGGAGGACACACTCTGGGAGACTGTGATTTATAAGAATTATATGTTTGGTCATTCAGATGACCAAAATATACAGTAGTCCCCCTTCTCTGCAGTTTTGCTTTCCACAGTTTGTTACCTGAGGTCACCCGTGGTCCAGAAGCAGATGATCCTCCTCCTTACGTGTTATCAGAAGTTCAGTGGGAGCCTAATCCTACGTCACGGTGCTTACATCATTCCTCTCACTTCACCTCATCATGTAGGCATTTTGTCATCTCACATTATCCCAAGAAGGAGGGTGAGTACAGTACAATAAGACGTTTTTAGAGAGAGAAACCACATTCATAGAACTTTCGTTATGATATATTGTTATAATTGTTCTATTTCATTATTGTTGTTGTTAATCTCTTTGTGTGCCTATTGTATAAATTAAACTTTATCATAGGTGTATATGTATAGGAAAAATATAGTGTGTATAGGATTCTCTGCTATCTGTAGTTTCAGGCATCCACTAGGGGTCTTGGAATGTATCCCCTCGAATAAAGGAAGACTACTGTATTTCTCATATATATTTGGTTTCTGTCAACAGTTCCTGGCTCATAGTTTCCCAAACCCTTGGCATTTCCTAAGTGTTGAGAGTGACAAAGGTGTCTTATGTTAATGAGATGACTTCTGGAAAGCACCTAGGCTGGGGGTACTTTCCATGAGAACCAACCATATGATCAGGTTGGGACTCCCAGTTCCACTCCCCAACCTTTGAGGAGGGGAGAGGCCCTCGAGGTTGATCTCATTATCAAAGGGCAATGATTTAGTCAATCATGCCTATATGATGAGGCCTTCATAAAAACCGAGAGGACAAGGTGTGGAGAACTTCTGGGTTGGTGAATACTTGGAAGCACTAGGAAAGTGGTGCCCTGGAGAAGTATGGAAGCTCCGCCCCCTTTCCCCAAGCCTTGCCCTGGGCCACTCTTTCATCTGTTGTTCCTGAGTTACATCTTTTTATGCTAAACCGGCAATCTAGTAAGTAAGATGTTTCTCTGAGTTCTGTGGCTGTTCTAGCAAATTAATCAAATCCAAGGAGTGAGACTTGGGAACCTCTGATTTACAGCTGGTCCGTCAGAAGTACAGATAACAACGTGGGCTTGCAACTGGCATCTGCAGTAGGGAGGGCCATCTTGTAGGACTGAACCCTTGACCTGTGGAACCTGATGCTGTCTCTGGCCAGATGGTGTCAGAATTGAGAGAATTGAGTTGAATCCTCGGACACCTGCTGGGGGGCAAGGATTGTTTCTTGGTGTGGGGGGAACACCCTTCGCACACATTGGAATTGAGCCCAAGAACCAAAAAGACACTCAGATATAGTGGCTTGATAAACAGGGTTATCATTGATTGTTACTGCCATTGTGTTATAAATAGATGTTCTCTCTTAAGAAGATGGCTTATTTTATTACATCGTAATCCAGCTAGTACATTCAAATTGCTATTGCCTTGAATGATTCTATAAGATACGTTCTTTGCGGGCACGTGGGTGGCTCAGATGGTTAAGCATCTGCCTTCGGCTCAGGTCATGATCCCGGAGTCCTGGGATCGAGTCCCGCATCGGGCTCCCCGCTCTGCGGGAAGTCTGCTTCTCCCTCTGCCTCTCTCTCTCTCTCATGAATAAATAAATAAAATCTTTAAAAAAAAAAAAAGATACGCTCTTTGCTTTTTTTAAAAATAGACTTTATATTTTAGAATAATTTTAGTTTTCTAAGAAAATTGGGAAGATAGTACAGGGAGTACTCATATGCCCTTCTCCCAGTTTCCCATCTTAACATCCTACATTAATATAGTATATCTGTTACAATTGATGAACTAATATGAATCCATTTTTATTGAAGTCCATAGTTTATTTAAATATCTTTAGTTGCTATCTTGTGTTCTCTTCCTGGATTTCCCAGAATCTCCCCCAGGACGCCACACTGCATTTTGTTGTCGTGTTTCTTTAGGCAGTTCTTGGCTACACCAGCCTCAGCTTTTCTTGTTTTTGAACACCTTGCTAGTTTTTAGGAATACTGGTCAGGCATTTTATAGAATGGCATCTGTTGGATTTGTCTGTTGGTTTTCTTGTTATTAGATTGGAGTTGTGGGTTTGGGGGAGGAAGGCCCCAGGGATAGAGTGCCATTTTTTATCATATTATATCAATGGTCCATCCTGTCAACATGATTTATCACTATTGATATTGACCTTGATCACCTGGCTGAGGTAATGTAGGTTTGATTTCTCCAGTGTAATTTCGGTGCTAGATGTGCTTTTCATTACTGGTGTATTGTTGCTTTTGGGTCTTCTCTGCCAATGGAGTAAGGAAATAAGTGTGTGTGTGTATACTTATACATTGTGTATTGTACATGTTTATAGCATCTGTAACTATTTCTATGTGTAACCATATATGTCTATATTAAGCTAACCATGAGTTCATACTAGTATCTCCAGTTCTAATCAATTACCAAATGGATCATACTAGCTTCTTCCCCTTGCTCTTCCATGGTCTCCCACACTAACACTGAGAAACCTGGTTCCCACTATCAATCCATTTATTTACTGTTCAATTATAGTACACGTGTATAGCAGTGTCAGAATGATTATCCCTTACCCCTGTACTCCTGTGGGAAATAACTTCATCAGTTTTAGTGCTTATAAGCAGTTTGTTTTGCCTTTAGTCTTACAGACTCTACTCGTTTCTAAATTCACGAAAGTCAGCACCTTTTCATTCCCAACTCCCTTCCAATGAGTTGTTTCATACATTGTAATACCGTTAGATTTTCTTTTCATGGTCTCTTTCCTGACACCTCCAAACCTTCTAAATGATTTTTAAAAAATTTTATATACACTAAGGTTCATTCTTTGTTCTATAAAGTTCTGTGGGTTTTGACAAATGCCTAATGTCCTGTATCTACCATTACGGTATCATACAGAACAGTTTCATTGCCTGACAAATCCCCATGTACATCACTTACTCTCCTTTTCTCCTTCTGAACACCCTGTCAACCATTATCTTTTATTGTTTACTATCCAGAATGTCATACAATTGAAATCATATAGTATGACTCTCTCTACTTTTTGAAAATTAGTAAATAAAGGTCCCACACCCACACTTGTTTTAAACAGGAGAAAAGCACACAAATTTATTTAATATAGGTTTTATATGACTCGGGAGCCTTCATAAGGCAATGAAGACTTGAAGAAAGAGGTTTGAGTAGTGTTACGTTTGTTTGATGAAGAGTGGACAGTTGTGGAGGAATAGGATAGGTTGAAGAGTATGAGTATGAGATAAATATAGTACGCTGGGGGAAACACCAAGGTCTGTTTGTTAGGATTCTTTTCAGTGTCCCTTTGTCTTCAGAGATAAGGATGCTTCTTTCTTCCAGGTATAGAGAGGGCACCTTTCACATGAGGGTTTTATGACCTGAGTGACCTTCCTGCTTCTGCCATTTTCTCAAAACGTCTTCACCTTAAAATATTTCATATGCCAAGGTACCATATTTGCAGTGGCATATCCTGAACCCCATCAGCTGCCATAACAAAATATCCCAGACTTGGTGGCTTAAACAACATAAATTTATTTCCTCACAGTTCTGGAGGCTAGAAGTCTGAGATCCAAGTGTTGGCAGGGTTGGTTTCAGCCTCTCTTCTTGGCTTGTGGATGGCCCTGTGTTCTTGCTGTGTCCTCATATGACCCTTTCTCTGTGCATATACACTGCCCGTGTCTCTTTGTGTGTCTTGATCTCCTCTTTTTGTAAGGACACTAGTCATATTGGATTAGGGCTCAGCCTAATGACCTCATTTAACTTACCCCTTTAAAGATCCTATCTCCAAATATAGTCCTATTCTGAGGTATGGAGTGGTTTGGGCTTCAACGTGTGATTTGGTGGAGAGATGGGTGGGGAGGCATAATTCAGCCTATAACATATGCCTTACCACCTGGTCAGAATTCCTTCCTCAGAAATAATGTATATTTCTTTTACTTAACTTTGAGCTTTGTCTCACCTTCTGTGGAGATGGAGAATAGAACCCGATTCCCCCCAAAATAACCTTTCGTTGGCCTGCTGTGAGATGATTCAGTCTCTTTCTTAGCAAGCTGTTTTATTCCTTTCACTTATTATTTTTTTTTTATTTGAGAGTAGTTGACACACAATGTTACATTAGTTTCAGGTGTACAACATAGTGATTCAACAAGTTTAAATATTCTACTATGCTCACCTCAAGTACAGCTACCATGTAACTGGAAACCTGTATCTCCCACTCCCCTTCACCCATTTAGACCATCCTCCCACCTCTCCCCAACTCTGGCAACCATCAGTTTGCTCTCTGTGCCAAACCCACACTTTTAAAAACATACCTTCAACCACAATTTTCTAAAGAGCATCTTGTCATTTACAGACATTTGGTGTAAAGAAATTTTAAAAATTTAAAGCACATTTTATTATAAATTTTTATGAGTCAAGACAAATAACCAGAATTATGTCTCTGGTTAATTTTTTAAAACTGGCAAGATTAAGGTTAAGTATGTATTTTCTCTTTTTTAGTTTAGCTTTTCAAACTCCGGTTCCCCTCCTCACCACCACTACCCACCCCCAAAGAACTGAGGTTTAAAAAGAACTTAAAATTTTGGGTTGTAAAATTGATCTAAGTCAGGATCAACTTATTTGGCCATCAAACATAATAGGAGGTATAATTTCATGGCAGAGCACAAATGAGGTTTAACTCTGCCCTTGGACTAAAGTGGACAGCAAGAAGCACCACTGGTCACTGGTAACATCCATACTGCCAAACGCAATGGGCAGTTTTCTGTCTTCATCCTCCCTGGTTTCCCAGCAGCAATTGATCAGATGAACACTCCTCACTTCTGGAAACCTTTTCCTCTGTAACCTTCGGGTCCTTACATTCTCCTGTTTTCCTTCTACCTTCCTGCCACTCCTTCTAAGAGTCTCTTGAGGTTCTTAAAATTCCATCCTAGCCAGCTTTCTCTTTTGTGTCTGTCATCTCTCTAAAGTGACGTTTTCATTCCCAATCTTTAAATAGCTCTACGTGCTTCTTAGACTCCGACTTGATCTCTCTCTTGATCTTAGTCTCTGCATTTCCTAAAGCTTTAGATACTGAGTTATTCTGAGAAGTAAAGAGGCCTTCCTGCCAAAGGAAGGGGCAAGTTTTAAGCTCTGTTTTCTTGCAGTGGCCTTTCAAGTGAATTCTTGGGCCTCAATTAACTTAGGTATTTCCTACAGGAAATATCTATGCAATTCTAAGTTTTTGTCAGGAAGTTATATTCACTTATCATTGTTTTTCAACTTCCTTTTTGGGCTATGAATTAGCTATAAACATGCTGAAAGGAATCATCTGCACTTATGCTTCTGGCCAAAAATATTTGTTTTGGCCACTTACAGGCACTCAGTCGATAGGTCTTAGAAATATTGGTTACTTTGTGTCCTGGACAGGTGGCCTTGTCACTACCTATTACTTCACAGCGGTTAGGTAGCCTTCCCGCTAGCACAGTGTTTTCAACCTTGGCTACACATTGTGATTACACGGGAAGCTTTTTAAAAGTACTCATGTTTGGGGGCACCTGGGTGGCTCAGTCGTTAAGCATCTGCCTTCGGCTCAGGTCACGATCCCAGGGTCCTGGGATCGAACCCCGCACCGGGCTCCCTGCTCGGCGGGAAGCCTGCTTCTCCGTCTCCCACTCCCCCCGCTTGTGTTCCCTCTCTCGCTGTGTCTCTCTCTCTGTCAAATAAATAAATAAAATCTTTAAAAAAAAAAAAAGTACTCATGTTTGGCTCCCTTGGAGACTCATGTTTGACTGACTCTGACTGGTGCCCAAGCAGGGGTACTTTTCTAAAGATCCTTCGGTGATAGTAACATGAGGCTAAGTCTGAGAACTGTGGACATCTGTCCTGGGATGAGCAATCTTCGCCTCAGTTGAGCATGGCTTTCACTTCTGCCTTGTAACTCTCGCCTGAGTGGGCATATCGCTTACACATTTAGAACCCAATTCCTCCTCTCTAACGTAGGACAAATTGTGTCACCACCGGAAAAGCTTGTTCTGAAGAGTATATAATTTAACCTCACATGTGTAGTACTTTATAGGATCTAATAGGGGTTAAACTCCATGTACAACCCTCTGATAAGACCGTCTCATTTTTCTCCCCGGTGACATCTTTTTCTTTTAGCCAATAGTGTCATTTTCTTTTGTCCTCTTAAAATGTCAATATATCCCCATACCAGCACTTTATATCCTGTTGTTGATGATAATAGCCAGGAAAAAGCAACAGTTGGAAAGTCAAGAGATGGGATCTTGTGTCAGTTGGGCTTTTCTCACTTAGGTCTAATATCTTTATGTTGGATATCCTGATAACCATCCTTGGCTTTGATCCCCTTCCCAGTTCCTTCCTTGGTATTTTGGAACTATATTTGATATTTACATCCTCTTTCTTTAGAATTCACCCCCTTGGAAATCCCTAGTTTCAATCTTGTTATGCCTACCTTGTGGCTGGTCACACATGGATAGTGCTGGTGATGAGGATGGGGATGGGAATGGTGATGAGGTTGGTAGCTGATACCATTCCCAGGACACTTCCCTGCACTTACAATATGAAAAAGACTTCATTGTGGTTTGAGTGGGAGAACATGAGTTGAAAAAACACTTTTCTTCATTGGCTGAAATAAGTTTTATGGATGTTTTCTCTTTTTCAGTTGAATCAAGAGCTAATGCTCAGAGCCAGCCTGAAATCTGTTTTCTCAGCTGTTTGTGGCAGCTCCCGAGATAGATACTTTTCCAATGAGATTGTTCTGAGTTCATGAAAGAGTCAATGACAGGCTATTGACATCAAATTGTTTTGAAAATGCCACGTTAGCTTTTGTCTTCAGACCAGTTTTACCTGAAACAATACTTTTTATGTTGAAATTTTAATTGGAAACATTTCTTGGCTGTCATCAGTGTGGACATAATGCCATCTCACTACATAAAAACTGAAATACTAGATGTAAAGTTCAAATTAATGGGGGAAAGAAAGATATAATCAATATTTTATTCACATACTGGTGATTTATTTTGTTGTTACAAATAATGTGCTGTTCAGAAGTGTTTTAATCCATAAAGGACCATCTTGAATCCATTTGTGAAACAGTGTTCAATTCGAAAAGACATAGCAATTTAACAGTAATTTATGCCCCCAAATCAAATATCATTAAAGAAAAATCAATAGCTCATCTTCAGCATAGAGAATGCAGCATGCTGTACTTTACTCAGCAAAACACAATTCTTTTCTGTGGAAAGCTGCAAATTAAACAATTCATTGACTTGGTAGGCTTTAAAACAACTAAATAATAACAGGGAAATGCAGGGAAAGTGTTTCTTTGAAAAGATAGCCAACTCATTAAACTTGGATGTCATTTATTACTTGAAAGAAGGATGCAGATGAATTAGGGAACCACCCAACAAATTCATTCTGAACATAAAGGAAATGTGAACATATGAATATACAAATAATGCTGAAGTCTTATTTGGGACAAAGTTTCAGCTTCCTTATCAATATTATTCCAGAAATTTGGGGGGGGGGGGGGGAGCAAAAATGGTTTGCTTTTTAGGACGTTTGGATAAGCTAAATCAATCTTGGTAATTACCAAGATTGATTATAATTGAAAATAATTTACCAATAATTTAAGACAGGTAGTTAGAAGGAGAATGATAAGCCAAAAATTGGCTGTCATGTATATGTACATTTTCTGATGATTCCTTGAAAGCTTGATGTCAAAAAACTTGTTCACACCCAGTGGGGCTCTATGAGGTGCTTTTCAGCAGAGGAACCACTCCTCTAAATCGTCTTGTACAAAGTTCTGAATTATTGAGTCCAGTCAGAGAGAGTTATTACCCCCGAATTTACTCCTAAAACTTTTGTCTTCTTTGTATTACAAATATAACTCACTTTAAGCAAGCTCCATATAATAAAATATGGATTTATTCAAAAGCTTAATAATTTGGGGATGTTCTGTCTGGTTTCTGAGAGGGAGGGTGAGAATGGCCAGGTGAAGTTCAAGATTGTAAGTCCAGGCAAGCTGACAGGAAATGGGCCTTAAGGAAGGTTCAGAACTGGATGCCAGGCCAACAGGCAGGAAGGACAGATAGCACACATGTACTTTTGGTCCAAGCCAAGCTCAAGATCTAGAACAGGTGACTCAAAGAGATTCAGAGGTCAGGCAGTTAACCCAGGTACAGTCGGAAGGCAGCCAGTAGGGAGCAGAGACCTAGGTTCCGAAAGACGAGGATAAAGGGAGGAAGACCTAGACTTTGCAAGAACTAGAATATCAAGCAGAGACATGAAAAAGAAGGCAGTAACTAAGACTGAATACCAGGGAAACGGAAAACGAGAACCGGTAGGTTGGGACCTATGGTGCCATGGATCGTCAGTGAGAACTGTTCCATGCTGACTCAGAGATGGATGGGTAACCAGGGCACTTTAGAGTACCAGGCCTCACTCCAGGACAAGGCCTGTGTCAGAGCAGTTTAATCTCTCGGTAACAGGTGTTTGAGTATCAGAAGGGTAGGAAGTCAGACATGCAATTACAGGGGTGATCTGTCTACCTTAACAAAGAAATTCAAATAACGTGGGATTTGGTTTTGTCAGAAGCAGTTCTGTTTAAGTTTCTAGGAACAGATTTGTTGAGTGAAGTGTCAAAACTTAAAAGTTACCTTTTAACTTACTTGCTAAAAAATTTATTAATTGCATATTAAGACTTACGTGACAGGCCATGCACTGGGGATATGCAGATGCATATGACATGATACTTGCCTTTAGAAGCAAACAGATGGTGAACTGTTACTTAAAATGTCCAATAGTACAAAAAGGAAGATGCACACGGGGTTCTATGGGTTATGGCTTGGGAAGGGGAAGCTAGGTGAGGCTTCCTGCAGTTGGGACAGCTACAGTCTGAAATGTAATGGAGAATAACATTTACTCAGGTAGATAGGCAGGGGGGAAGTGCAGTGTAAAATGGGCCAGAACTGCCAAGGAGTGGCAGAAAATGAAGTTAGAAAGGCCAGCAGGGGTTGGATCCCGGAGGACTTTGTATATGAGGAAAAGGAACCTCAGTGTCATCTTTTAGGTACCAGGAGCCACTGAAGAATTTTAAGCAGAGAGTGACAAGATCAGATTTACCACTGAGATAGCTTACTCCAGTGGCAGTGAGGGACTGATGTAAGGAGTTGACACCGGAGGAGGCCTGTTGTAGTGAGAGATGCTGAAGGCCTGATCAAGAGCAGTGGTATTTATTTCTAGAAAGAAGAGAATAGATCCACATGTAATGAAGCACCTGTTGGAGACAGGAATTTAAATCATTTGGGGATGAGAAAATTTAAAGTTTGCTGGCAGGAAGGATATGAAGAAATAAAATTGCCAGAAGCCTTGTTTCTAGCAGAGGAGAGGCTATGTTTTGGAGCAAATTTGTTTTTTTTTTTCTAGGAAACTACTGGTACAGAACCTCTCCTCAGATTTCTCCAGAAAGTGGAGTCTGAATCCTTCTGGGCAGTACCTTACTGGGGAGCGTTATTGCAGGGTACAGGAGTGAGAGAAAGGACAAGTGAAACAAAGAAGGAAGGAAAGCCAAAACAAGGAAGTGTTACCAAGTTGGAACCACTATGGAAAAACAGGTTGTTCAATCCCAAGGAAGCTTATGCGGTGCAATGTGAAATGCATTTTAGGGGAAATTTTTTCCATTAGCTCCCATCCCCACTGGTCAAAGGTTTGCCCCACAAGAAATAACCCTGCTGCACTTCTGAGTTAGGTTCCCATGGTGTCTTTTGTTTTGTCATCAAAAGAGAAGGCCCCGTATGGGAGACAATAGGCACAAATTCCAGAAATGGAGCACTGGGGGTGACCGTGAGAAGAGCCCATCTGATTTCTACTCTTTGGTCCTGAGACCGATGTATTACAGCTGTTGAGGAGAGAGCATAATTTTTCAGCTGTTAGTTCAGCACACACATGACATCATGGAGGTCAACATCCCAATCCTGCACACTGTTTACCTTGAGCTGGTACCTTGGCTGAGTCATTGACAAGCCTCCCCCTGTTTTATTAGGTCAGCTACTTCTAATTCAGTGCATGGTAAGGCTAAGGGATTCTGTGGTCTTGTGTCCACCGTCACACCTTTTTTGCAATAAAATGGGCCCTTTGATCTAAGACAAGGTTGTATGTGATACCATATGATAGATCAGGCATTCTCCAAGTCTCAGATGGTACTGTTGCAAGAGGCACTTAGGACAGGGAAGGCAAACTCTTCTGAAACTATCTGTAAATTCTGGAAGGGGCAAACTGCAGCACTTTTAAGGTGAGGGAGTCCAATGCAATCCACCTGCCACCAAGGGGCTGGTGGTTCTCCTGAAGCGTTTTTCCATATTTGATTGCTCCTTATTGAATACTCAGCATTGATTTTGGCTGCTGGCAGTTTGGACGCTCTGCAGTGACAATAGCTCGATCAGCTGTTGCGGGAGTTAGTCACAGCATGGTCTTCACTCTTACCATTGTGGATACTATGTACATTTGTCACTACCGGCTCGACCAAGGAGAGAGGCTTGCTGATATTTATTGAACAAGTCATCCTGAGTACCTAGTTTTCGACTGCAACGGGTAGAGGTGGGTATCATGAAACCAAAAAATCTCCATGGGTCATCCACATACCTCTTTACCCATTTTTTTTGTTTTTGTTTTTGTTTTTTTCCCCAGTCTTCTAGTATAATTACTTCCTGACCTCTAACAACCATCCAAGCCATTCATCTGCTCAGAAATCCATGTATATTTGTATACTGGATCACTTCTCTCTCCATAGGAGGTAGATAACCAAACAGACTGCTTGCAGAAGTACCTACTGGGAAGATTCATCACTGCCTATTAGGACCACTCCTGAGTGGGACTGTGTCACAACAGAAGTCCATTTTTGTTAGTACCAACATTGAACTGACTCCTCTGTCCACCAGTACTGTTTTTCCTCATCCATCATTTGGTTAGAAGGGACCACCTCTTCCTTCCCCACGAGACGGTATTTGTAAGCTAGGGGATTGGTGTTAGTACAACAAAGGTATGTGACATGGGAATCTGGGCTGCCTTTTTGTATAATTTACTGGTGCCTTCTGGATCTGGTCCTGAATGTATTATTTCTAACGTTCTGTCAGTAAATCAACAGATTGCTGTGACTTGCTTTTAACGATTAAATGTCAATAACTGATTCCTGTTAATTTGGAGTATTCACCCCTTTGACGCTAGGGAGCAGAGCTTTATGGTACCATCTTCTACTGTCAATATTATATTTCAGAGGACGTCCCTCACTAGTTTCTTAACTATATTTCTTAAAGATCTCCCTCATGCCCTACCCATGCATTCTGTGGCTCTAGCAAAGGGCTATCCTCTGTGCCTTCCTAGAAAACATAGACATGAATTGGATTCTTGCACAACAAATCCACTTTAACATTCCAGCCTCCCTGAGTCTTCTGATCCCTTTCTTAGTATTATGCTAAGAAAGTTCTGCATGTCTACTTCATCCACTATGGACCCATCATGTCTAAGCTTCAAGAAAGCATCTCAGCAGTATATTAGGACTGCCCCCCTTTTCAATAAGAACTGATACAAGGGTCCCTCTGCCCTGTTCATACTCACTCTCTCTCTCTCAAATAAATAAATTAAAAAAAATATAAAAAACTGCTTAAATCTGAATCCTTAAGTTGAAAATTAGAACATTAAGTATTGTTTAATAATATAAATTGAGTGTACTGTTAGTAAAACCATATCATTATGGAATTAGAGAAATAGAGAATTAGACTCATCTGGCTCTGTGTGTGTCTGTGTGTCTTATTTTCGATCAATATATTATTGTCAGTAGACCTTAAAATTGGAAACCTGCAGGAGGGACGTACAGGTCTGTCATTTTCTCCTCTTATGTTAAGGGAATGACCATGAAAGGAATTAGTCTGGGCTTGGTTCTGGGCTATCTGGACTAGATTTCTGGGAAATCTAATGCGGGCTACCCAGGCACCCCACCTGATGAATTTAGGGATGAACCAGAGCCCCAGAGCAAAAGCATGGCAGCTAACTTGGTACCAATGAGTGCTAGCTAGAGTACATACATACACATTAGTCTTCCGTGATCTATCATAGGGAACCTCAAACTTTTTGCTTGCATGTCAATTAAAATAATACTGAAAAATCTATGTATTTCTTTCACATTTATAGCTAAAATATTTTACTCTAAGTTGTTCAAGATAATGTAATTTCTGCCCAATTGTAAATATTAACATTACAACAAACTATCAAAATCGCTGTAAACATTTTCCAGGGGAATCAACACAATAGCAATCCAGTAGCCATAATGCCTCATTTAAAAATATGTGAACAAGGTTATTTTAATGGTCAGAAATATTATACCATTTCTTCCTTTTTTGAATTCATTTCCAGCCAACCTCCCCTGACATATTTTCAATCTAATGTAATTTTTTAATGCTTGGATGTCTTATACTGATCACGTATACTTTGCAAAAATTATGTAAATAAATTGAAATGTGAAATTAGCATTTTTCTGTGAGAAGTCTCTAATAACAATTTTATTCTGAATAAATTTAACGTTATTATTATCATCATTATGACACAAAGTACCTTATTTTATGGCTACATAATTATATTTATAAACATAAAAGCGGACTTTATAGGAAAAAGGCTCATGCAAATATACACAGGTCAATGGGACCACGAGCATAAGCCTGGCTGGCCACTTGTCCAGATCTGAAGGCGTCTGCCGGGCGCAGTCGTAAAACCCGGGACTGATGCCGTAAAAGCTCCCTTCCGGGGAAAGTACTCGCGCTGCCCTGGAGCTGGCAGAGGGACAGCGTGAAGGTGGCGCCTGCCCGTCTCCCTTCGGAGAGCTCCCCCACAGGCCCCTAAATGTGTGTAAATCAGATGCCTGTCCCTCAGGCCAAAGCTCCAAGATCAGCAAATTAGCATTTCCCGCACAAAGTCTGGGTTCCCCTCCATGGGCGGCTTCTGCGCTGGAACCCTGGGGCCGGTGAGTCCTAGCTTGCCAGCCCCGTTAGTTTCCTAAGCTAGATGTTTTGGGGGCTCCTTTTTCAGGTCCAGGTCTTAAAAGTCAGGGATGCCCCATGTGGGACTGAAACTTTTCACTCCTCAGGGAGAAGCTCCAGGTTTTGAGTTCCCTCCCCACTGGATTGCCCCAAGCCGGATGGAATTTATGGCAAGATTGTGTCCCAGGCTTTCCTACCCACTTTGATATGGGCTCTATGCATAGAAATCAATTTTTAGGGTTTTGTTTTTTTTCTTCAGAGGCCGTTGTTCCATGTGTAGCTATAGATTGGTGTATTTATGGGAGGAGGGCCATCCAGGATCTTCTTATGTAGCAATCTTGAACTAACGCCCCCACCAAAGGCTCATAATGAAGTACATTAACTCATTATGTGCATCTGAATATTACTAATTATTGTAATGGGATAGGATTCAGTGGACTTCAACAGCCAAATATGTGGAGGATACTAAATATATAAAAGGTATATTAATCATAGCTACATTCTCATTAATGTAAATCTACCAGGTAATTATAAGAATGAATAAGAAATCAGTAAGTGGGGAGTGCTGGGGTGGCTCAGTGGGTTAAATGTCAGACTCTGGATTTCCGCTCAGGTCATGATCTCAGTGTCCTGGGTTGGAGACGGGCTCTGCGGCTCAGCAGTCTGCTTGTCTCCCTTTCCCTCTGCCCCTACCTCTGTACTTTCTCCCTTTCTGTCTCTAAAATAAATAAATTAATCTTAAAAAAAAACCGAAATCAGAGAAGTGGTTGACGAATGACGGTTGTCAGAAGACTTGGTGCCCAAGTAAAATATGCATATGGATTTTCATTGTATACTTGTGGAAGGAAAGTCCCAGCAAGATATCTCTGCTATAGCTATATTTTAAGAATGCAACTGAGAATCTGGTAATTCATTGCTTGGAAATTACCCATGCTTGCCTACTCTTGGGACCCTGTTACGAAACTCAGGGCTACTTGCAATCCAATTCAGAGACCCCTGATTATTTGCCATATTTTATGAATATTATTAATTACATCATGATCCAGTAGAGCAAAAGCAGTTAGAAAAAAATAGAGTGCTTGTAAGTAAGGATGTGGGTTTACACTAGAAATGAAAGTAGAAATCAAGGTAGAGCTAATTTTCTTTACAAAGGGAGAAAATGAATAAAATTCATATCTGTATGCAATATTAAGAATGATTTTGAAAGAAGAAAGGGCAAATCAAACAAATGTGGGAAGTGCTGATTGGATTCTATCAGCAATGTCAGGAAAACGGACAATGAAAGCATAAATAAAAAAGTAAAAACAACAACAACAACAAAAAACAAACCACCAAACCCAGAAAACAACACAACCTTTTAAGCATGTGGCTAGAGGTTCCCATTACCATTGCAGGTCAATTATGGTATCGTGAATTCAGAAGAAGACACTTGTGTTTGGGCAATTTAAAGCCTAAGCTTGGTGACCAGACTCTGATGAACCCTTTCTCAGTAGATTCCGGGCCTGGTACCCTCTGTACAAATAGCAAAGTGAGGAGTGAGGCAGCGTGGGCAGGCACCACACACTCATGGGGATCATCAGAAAAAGTGTTGCCGGCCACTTTGGACTTTCAAAGTGGCTGTGGGTGGCCACCCCTACTAACACTGTAGGTTCCCCTGGGATTTACTCAGGCTATCTCCAAAGTCACTAAAGATTTTTTACACTTCATGGGGTTTTCTATGTTGTGGGGGAATTAAGGATGGGACTGTATTCCCAATGTCAGCAAACTGGTAGAGGGAAAGCATAGCCGCAGGGCATGATCGGTGGGGCTGTGGAGCTCCAGTCTTAGATTCTTTTTTTTCCGTGTGTTTTTTTTAATTAATTAACTAATTAATTTATTTATTAATTAACATATAATGTATTATTTGTTTCAGGGGTACAGGTCTGTGATTCATCAGTCTTATATATAATATAAGTCTTATATATAATATATAATATAAGACTGATGAATCACAGTGCTCATTACAACACATACCCTCCCCAATGTCCATTACCCAGTTACCCCATTCCCCCCGACTCGCCTCCCCTCCAGCAACCCTGTTTGTTTCCTAAGATTAAGAGTCTCTTATGGTTTGTCTCCCTCTCTGGTTTCGTATTATTTTATTTTTTTCCTCTCCTCTCCTATGATCCTTTGCCTTGTTTCTCCAATTCTACATTATCAGTGAGATCATATGATAGTTGTCTTTCTCTGACTGCCTTATTTCGCTTAGCATAATAACCTCTAGTTCTGTCCACGTCATTGCAAATGGCAAAATTTCATTTCTGATGGCTGCATAATATTCCTGTGTGTGTGTGTGTGTGTGTGTGTACACCACATCCTCTTTATCCATTCATCTTTTTTTTTTTTTTTTTAAGATTTTATTTATTTATTTGAGAGAGAGAGAATGAGAGACAGAGAGCACGAGAGGGAAGAGGGCAGAGGGCAGAGGGAGAAGCAGACCCCTTGCTGAGCAGGGAGCCCGATGTGGGACTCGATCCTGGGACTCCAGGATCATGACCTGAGCCGAAGGCAGTCGCTTAACCAACTGAGCCATCCAGGCGCCCAGTATCCATTCATCTTTTGATGGACATTTGGGCTCTTTCCATAGTTTGGCTGTTGTGGATGTTGCTGCTATATACATTGAGGTGCATGTGCCCCTTCAGATCACTACATTTGTGTCTTTGGGGTAAATACCCAGTAGTGCAATTGCTGGGTCATAGAGTAGCTCTATTTTCAACTTTTTGAGGAACCTCCATACTGTTTTCAGAGTGGCTGCACCAGCTTGCATTCCCACCAACAGTTGTAGGAGGGTTCCCCTTTCTCCACATTCTCACCAACATCTGTCATTTCCTGACTTGTTAACTTTTGCCATTCTGACTGGTGTGAGGTGGTATCTCATTGAGGTTTTGATTTGTATTTCCCTGATGCTGAGTGATGCAGTGTTAGATTCTAATTAACAAATCAAATAGACACTTTGAACTTCTATATTTAGTTTGTGTTTGGTTTTGTCTTAATCTTTATAGATGATATTAAAGATAGTAATTAGCTTTTCCCCACTACTCAGATCTTTAGAGCTCTCTCCATTCTTTGTGCTTATTTACACTGAACACAATTCAGATAATACTCATTTTTGAAAAATGATTTTTTGGGGGGGACAGAAAGAGAATGCACATGCACATGCCGGAGGGTGGAGGAGGGGGAGAGGGAAAGAGAGAATCTTAAGCAGGCTCCATGACCAGTGTGGAGGATTCAGGGCTTGATCTCACGACCCTGAAATCATGACCTGAGCTGGAATCAAGAGTTGGACACTTAACTGACTGAGCCATCCACGCGCCCCTTAAAAAATGTTTTTAACATGTCAATTATATATCCATTTATTTGTCTATTCAAGACATATTTATTTTGCAGCTACTATACACTTGGCATTAGAAATAAGTAGTGGTCTAGATGGTGATTGTCCTTGAGCTTGTGGAATTTAGAGTATCAGGGAAATAGAGATTAAAAAATTAGTCTAATAAGTACTTACAATTGTATTAAGAGTTTTGAAGAATAACTTTAGGATACTATGGGATACTGTGGGAGTATATAACTTAACTAGACTGTAATTGCCTCGAAATCAGGGACCATATCTTAAAGTTCTTTTGAGTTTCTCTGTAGCTCCTAACATAGATCATATGCAGAGTAGTAGATGCTCAATAAATATTTGATTGATTACCATCCCTGTATTTGACACTGAAATGATTGATGTCAAATCAAATATTTTTTTCTTCCTTACTGAGCAAACATGAAGGCTGAACTGTAATTTTAAATTTGTTTCTGAAGCCATTATTTGCAAAGCTCACCGAAGTTGTGACCTTTCCCTTAGACTCGTGCTCTAGCCAGAACCTATGTTTAAACAAGGGCAGCTTTCTTGATCTCTGAATCCTGATTTATTGGTTACTGGGTCTCAATTCATAGCTCTCTTGTTATTTGTTGGGCCTCCAGAGTCTGAAAGTAGTTCTTCAAATTATCCTTGGTCTAGTTGCCCACCTACCTGCCAGATGATTGCTGCTCCAGCATGCCGCCACAATCTAACAGGATGCTCAAGATGGGCCTCGGTAGCCTGACCATGTTTCAGGATTTACAGTTAAGGTCAAACAGGCTGGTAGGTAATGCTGCTGGAACCCAGGGAGTTTCATGTTAGTGTTATGTCCTAGCAGTATGCTTGCTGATTGGGCAGGCTTCAATCCAGTTGGCCATTGTACTTCAACAACAACAAAATAGCAAATCAAACCAAAGCCAGAATGACTTTTAAAGGATTGATTATCTAACAGACAAGAAGTTTTTGTTTGTTTGTTTTAGCAAGTAGCTGTCCATGTACTATAATTTGGTGATAGTTTTAAACACTAAGATATCATGGAGTAGCTGATATATTAATTAACTCAGTCATTTTAAAAACTATTCTTAGTTCATAGTAGTAGGTTTGTGGTTACATGTGAGGACTCTTCAATGTGTATTTCAAAGGATCCTAGGAGTAAAGGCTCTGCCTTCTTTGTGGTCTCACAGCACATGCTTTTATTATTGTGAGTTATGCCCTACTTGAATTTTCATGCCTGTCTTTTTCTGCAGCTGTATAACAAGGGGGATGAGGTCAGATTCATCTGTATATAAACATTTAGTGCATATCACCAGGCTCTAGGACTTAGAACGTATTCTAGTGAGCGAATAAGTGTATATGGCAACTGTTGAATATATGATGCCATTTAAGATGGGATTTTTCTCAGATGACTCAACGAAAACTTTGGCAGTAGATCCTGAGTTCCTGCATTGAATATAAAAATGAAGAAAATTAAAAGAAAAAATTAGAACTTAGTCTCATCAAAGTGCACCTTCATCCAATGGGTAGAGAAAAATAGGTCGTATGTTCTATTTACCCCTTTGGTATAGAAAAACCTTAATCTTAGGAGGTGGAATGTATGGTCTTAGAGAACTCTTCTGGGCAGCTAAGAGCTGAAAATATGTTTTAACCTATGGATCTTCAAATAATGAGCTCATCTAAAATTTTTTGAATTGATTCTCGTGGGTTTTACAAGCAAAAAACCCACACTACATGTAAATAATAATAATGATTCTGTTGCTGCCTCTTTTAAATTTATAGTTTATTTTATGATATTAGTGTTGGTCAGACTACTAGAACAGTGGTAAATGTGCTTTCAGGCACACTTGTCAATGGAAATTTTTCTTGTGTTTTGACAAGCATGAAATTGACTGTTGGTTCTTGGATTGGGAACATTTTTCTCTGTTTTACTAATATTTTTTCAAATTATCAAGAATGAATGTTTAATTATTTACAGATGTTGTTCCAGCATCTATTGAGATGGTTGCTTTATCACCCTTGGTTTTCTGATCTGATAAATTACATTAAAGATTTTTCTTTTATGTATTAAAGAAGCATCCTCCTAGCACTCTTGGAATGTTTACTAACTGGCCCTGGCTATGGGGTCTCTTTTTCTTTTTTAAATGTTTCTAATACATTAAAAGGTTTGTATTTGCTAATATTTTATTTATAAGTGTTATATTAATATTTGTAAGTTAGATGAGTTTGGGGTTTCTTTCATCTGCTATGTCAGATTTCTGCATAAGAGTTATTTTATTTTATTTTTTTTAAAGATTTTTTTATTTTTATTTATTTGACAGAGAGAGACACAGCGAGAGAGGGAACACAAGCAGGGGGAGTGGGAGAGGGAGAAGCAGGCTTCCCGCCGAGCAGGGAGCCTGATGCGGGGCTCGATCCCAGGACCCCGGGATCGTGACCTGAGCCGAAGGCAGACGCTTAACAACTGAGCCACCCAGGTGCCCCTGCATAAGAGTTATTTTAGATTGACTAAAGTAATTATGAGGCATCTCACCTTTTTTCTCTACTTTTTAACAACTTAACTAGCAAAGGAATTATTATTTGAAAGACAGAAACATTTACCCATCACTTTGCATGGGTGTAGGCCATACATTATTTTTTGAAGAAATTTCTTTGACAGCTTTCCCCAATTTATCCCATGGTTATTGATCTTTTACTTTTTTCCCAAACTGAAATAATTTTCATTTTTTGTTGTTTGATCTTTTTTTCTAACTTCAGGTAATGTGTTTATGTTTTTTTTCCTCATCTCTCTGTTTTTAAATTATATGTGACCAAATTGGTTTATTCTATTGTTCTTTTAAAATAGTTAGCTTTTAAATTTGTAAATTCTAATTTATCTGTTTTACTATTTCTTAATTTATTGATTTGTATTTTATTAATAATTTCTGCTCATTTTCCTGAAGTTTGTTCTGTTTTACTCTTAACTTGAGTTACTTTGCCCAAATTTATTATTAATTATTTTTTAGAAATGAATAGTAAAACAATTAAAGTAACTTTCTTTGACTATACAGCAGTATTTTCCAAGTTTTTATATGCAGCATTCTCATGTTTGTTATTTTCCAAATGGTCTGTAGTTGTAATGGTTTCTTGATCTATCCAAGGGTTATTTACAAGTAATTTTCCTCTTTTAATTTCCAAGTGGTACTTAAATTGAAAAAATTAAGTATTGGGCGCCTGGGTGGCTCAGTTGGTTAAGCGACTGCCTTCGGCTCAGGTCATGATCCTGGAGTCCCGGGATCGAGTCCCGCATCGGGCTCCCTGCTCGGCAGGGAGTCTGCTTCTCCCTCTGACCCTCCTCCCTCTCATGCTCTCTGTCTCTCATTCTCTCTCTCTCAAATAAATAAATAAAATCTTTAAAAAAAAATTAAGTATTGTTATCTGCTTTGTGGTGAGAAAGTGTAACTTGTACAGTTCTTGCTCTTTGCGTTAAATGAATTTTATTTTGGTTTTTGGTCTTTATTTATTTGTATCCGAGTAGAATATCTGATAGTCAGGAGGGTAAATGGGTATAGTAACTCCTTTTTTTACGGAATAGAATAGAGAAAGTAGAAACACCGACCTTGTTCTTCAATTGTAATATCTTGGATCTTTGAGTTTGGAAATATATGGAGAGAAATAAGAAAAAAATCTTCCTACCTTCTTGTTTCTAGTGGTTTCTGTTTCATGATGTCAAGTTGGAATGTGCTAGGAGTACAATCCTATGTAGGTTTATTTTAACCTAATTTCTTCTGTTTTGTGATAACCTATCAGTCTTACCCTATCACGCTGACCCTTTTTTAAAAAATCATTTTATTGGGCGCCTGGGTGGCTCAGTCGTTCAGCGTCTGGCTGCGGCTCAGGTCATGATCCCAGGGTCCTGGGATCAGCCTCGCATTGGGCTCCCTGCTCGGCGGGAAGCCTGCTTCTCTCCCTCTCCTACTCCCACTGCTTGTGTTCCCTCTCTCGCTGTCTCTCTCTGTCAAATAAATAAATAAAAATCTTAAAAAAAATCATTTTATTGTTTTTTTTAAATTGTATTTTAGTGTGATATTCATCAAATGTGTTGGGGATTACTATCCAGATGACAATATGAACTCAAACTTCTGTTTGTAGTAACTTTGGCTTTCTCAAAATTAGTGTTAATATGCTATTTTGTTAATCTTGAAACACACAGGAAAGCAAAAATAAATAGGTTACTATCACTTATAATCTAAGCGTCCTTAGATAACCAAACTGTTAATATTTTGCTGGATAGATTTCCAATTTTTTCCTGCTATTAAAAAAAATACAATTGAGCATACATTAAGCTTTTTACTTCGTTGAACCCTTGAAGGAAATTCACATGAAGGAAAAATACAGTCTAGGATGGGTAGATCTAAATATTCACCTTTTTTCAACAGGAAGGGAAACCTATTTCTTCTTTTTTTTTTTTTTTTTTTAAAGATTTTATTTATTTATTTGACAGAGAGAGACACAGCGAGAGAGGGAACACAAGCAGGGGGAGTGGGAGAGGGAGAAGCAGGCTACCTGCAGAGCAGGGAGCGCGACGCGGGACTCGATCCCAGGACCCCGGGATCATGACCTGAGCCGAAGGCAGTCGCTCAACCGACTGAGCCACCCAGGCGCCCGAAACCTATTTCTTCTTGACACATGTCCACAGCAAATTCTGAATCACCACAGAAATCATTGCACAGGTAGGGGGAGGAGGGATCAGAAACAGGGAACACGTGAAGGCACAAAACCATCCAATAATTAAAACTCAATAATAAGACTAAAGGGCAGCTGGTATCTGTATGGATAATATTGTATAGGAGATGAAGTCAGGGATTATGCATGTTAGATCTTTACTGCTGATTACATAGTAAAGATTAATAAAATCCCTAATATTAAAAAAAAATCCTAGTCATCCTCAACAATTCATGTTAGTAAAGAAGAGACTTTTGGGGAAAAATGGATTTTGAGCAATTTGAAGAAAGAATAATTTGAATATGTTTTGCATGATTATCTTGGAAGAGTTCAAAATAGAAGGAAAGTAGTCAAGTGTAGGTGTCTATTTTTACAGAGGCAAAGAGATATTAGTGTGGAGATGGCAGGCAGAAAATAAAATTTGACTGGACTGATTGGAAGACAGGTATTTGTGAAATGGGACTCCTACGTATGTGGGGGAGAATATAATATAATTTAGAGAAGCTCAAAGTATTGTCACCCTTTTAAAAAATGTCCTATGAAGATGGATAGAATGGCAAGGGTTAATGTTGGATGGAAAGCAGGATTGTTAGGGAAGGCTAGCTACACTGTTGCCCAAAGTTTACCATATTACACAACACCAATTTTGCATCAGTGCTCTGGCGAAATGCCAGGAGAACACCCATGAAAAAAATCTATGGAGCCAGTAAAGAACTGGTTTCTGAAGAAACACATGAAGATATTTTGTATTCATAGGCATTAGAAGTAGCCTCTGTGGTCGGTAGAGCACTTTAAACAGTAATGTGAAACCACTTGCATCTGCTAATTGCTTACTTATTCAATAGTCTTTTTTGACCTGTGCAGTCAGTAGCAGGCAATAAGGAGAAGCCAGGAATAATTGTATGATTGCAGATCTAACTATGAGGCCCGAGTTGGAGTCCTTGCTCTGCCCCTAATTTACTGGTTGATCTTTGTCAAATTACTTCATCCCTGTCTCTCAGCATCATTTTCATAGAAATAAAGCAAGATATTTGAATTGTTAGCTTTTCATGTTCCCTTTCCTGGAACTCTGTGATTAAATTCCCATCAATGCTAAGTAGTAGGTGATAATTTCAGCTCTTTGGTGGTTTTTTTTGTTTTGTTTTTAGTGCAATCTATATCTATCCATCTGTCTATCTATCTATCTATATTCTTTTACCTCCAAGTAGAACTATGAATAAACCACCCTTAAAATATTATAATGGTAACCAATATTTATAACTTAGTGTATGCTAGGCACTTTATGTGCATTTTCTAATGCAAAGAAGCAGTGCAGTACAGTGGTTATGGAGTGAGACTTGCACATTTCAACACCCCCCCTCCACCACTTTTAATCAGGTTGTTTTATTCATGTGCTTCTGAAAGTTTAATATGGGTAGAAATCATCTGTTGATTGTATTAAAAAGCAGATTTTGATTCGGTAATCTAAGGTGGGGCTTGAGATTCTGCATTTTTTAACAAGTTCCCAAGTGATGCTGATGATTCTTGTCTCTGGAGCATATTTCTGTGCCTCAAAATAAGGATAATAACAATATCTACCACTTATTTACCCTGGGGATTATGTGGATTTATATACTAAAGTACTTTAATAGTGCCTGGCACATAGTAAGCACTTAATAGGTGTTGGCTATTATTCTTATCGACATTAAAATCAGCCCCTTGGGGCAGGTGCTATTATGCATTTTCCTAGGAAGAACACTGAAGGTGGAGAAGTTAAATAACTTGTTCAAGGTCACGTAATTAGTCACATACTGCAGGGCTTTGACTTTAAGTGGTAGTTCTTCATGATTTCTACAGGAAGCAGCTGTACACATTCCTTTGTTCATTAAATTCTTTGTCATAAATAACTCCAGGAACTCAAGTTCTCAACACTATGTTCCACTGTCCACAGGTTTTGCTTAATAGCTTTCTTCAATGTCTGTTTATTGTCAGGAATTTCTTCTTGCAGTTAAAAAGTATGCTTCCTGTAACATGTTGAGTTATGTGTTCAGTACACATAGATGATCCTCTACAGTTTCCATCCTCTTGAGTTGAAAGTTCCTGCTCCTCTTCAAGTCATTTTCTTCTTTACTCTTTCAGCATAATTTCTGTATCTTTTCATTTGCATTAGCTTCGTCATACCATAGATGGAAAAACTAAGAAATGACTAACTTCATTATCTAAGTGAGAGGGTTTTCAAAATAATATATAAACTTTCTGTCCAAGGTGTATGTGTGAGGTGGCTCAATCTGAAGCATCCAACTCTTGGTTTTGGCTCAGGTCGTGATCTCAGGGTCATGAGATTGAGCCCCATATTGGGCTCCCCACTCAGTGGGGAGTCTGCTGGAGATTCTCTCTCTTCCTCTGCCCCTCCCCTGCTTGTGCGCTCTCCTCCCCCCACTAGAATAAATGGATGAATATTTTTAAAAAAGAGCGTATGTGTTACGAAATGATGTTCCAGGAGTGGTACATAGACTGTACTTCCTACTTTCTAATTGTCCTTGTGACCACTGAGTACCTCTGTCTGATGCCTTATCAAGATTAACTCTCTCCTGACTGACTTGTCAGTGTGGGGAATGAATTTACAACCTGGACCTTGTACAACGTTTTATTAAAGAGTATTATTTGTACACTCACCATCTGGTAAGTTCTCTCTGAATTCAAAGGAACTTAAAAGGAATGTGGATGTTGGTCAGTATACCTAAGATGCTCAAGGATATGTGAGTCAACCCTGGCTTAATATTTTTGCTCCTTTATTGAAAAAACAATGACCTAAACCATTTTTATAGGCAATCATGTACTTTGTGTATAGAAGAAAAGTGAATTAATGTTTCTCATTCCTAAAAACAT
The DNA here is from genome assembly GCF_002201575.2 of Neomonachus schauinslandi. Taxonomy (NCBI): domain Eukaryota; kingdom Metazoa; phylum Chordata; class Mammalia; order Carnivora; family Phocidae; genus Neomonachus; species Neomonachus schauinslandi. The sequence continues at coordinate 119,217,496 of NC_058409.1, forward strand.
TGTTTACATTTTAAATTAAATTTGGGTTTGAAAAGCAAAAAGGAAGTATTGGATTAAAGTATTAAGTTCAAGAAAACACCTTATTTATTGCACCCTTGGAGGTAGTTCCCAGAGCTAATTTGATATGGCTCATTATCTTCCTGCTCTGGTACACCAAAGCTATTGCTCCTTTCATCTAGAAGGTTAGTTTAATTAGTTTTGTTCTCCAGGTTTTCACCTGAGCAGTTACAAAGTCAATGGCTGGCAATTAATATTTTACAGAAGTTTAGGGATTTATTATATTTAGAGAGCAAAGATTTAGAAATGCAGCATGTTAGAAATTATTTAAACTAGTTAACAGAAATTAGACCTTCCAATATAGCAGTACTGGGCACATTATACCAGTAATTTAAGAGGAAGTGAGGACTCTTCCTATAAATCTCAACATCTTTATTACAGGTTTCATTTCCTCCTAAGTTTTTAAAAAGGCGTGTTAAGAGTGTGCTGTTAGCTGCATCTTTGAACTGTAAGGGGTAGTTTTTACCATTTTTGCTCCTGGTACAAAGCAGTTCCTCACACTTGCTTTTTATTTATCCATTCATTTCATACATATATATTGAGATCATATTGTGATACTGATGGATTGAGTGTGGGGAATCTGAGAAAGGGAAAGAAAATCAAAGAGTACTCAGATTTTTGGCTGGATATGTGGGGTTAGTAATGGAATAGTCTCTCATTGATTGAGAGACTGGGGAGGGAGACATTTTAGAGCCTGAAGAGTAGGAATCAAGAGGTGGGTTTGGGGGACACTGAGAGGTAATCTTGTAGGATTGGATATGCATATCTGGTGTTTGAGTGGCTGGGGTGGTGATTTGGGAATCATCGTCATATAGACAGAGCATTTAGCTAGAATTGGGCTAGAATTGAGCATCTGGGGTGTAGGTGTCCTCTTAGATAAGAAGGTCTAGACCTGAGCCCTGGTCACCCTACCGCATTGGGGTTGAGAAGAGAAGGAGGATTCTATGAAGTAGATGGAAAAGGGGCAGCCTGTGAAGCAGGAGGTAAAATAATAAAGTGTGTTGTCCTGGAAGCCAAGAAAAGAAAGTGTCTCAAGAAAGAGCTGTGTTAGGTGTGTTCAGCACTGCTGAGAGTTGGTATGGGCTGGGGACCCCAGCACTGATGGTTGGGTTTGGCGATGTGGGTGAGCTTAGTGGAATGCTGAATTAACATTCTGATTAGAAAGATTGAGAACATGAAGATAGCTATCACAAGATTTTTTTGGAGGAATTCTTCTGTAAATGAGAATTAAAAAATGGTCCAGGTGCTGGAGGAAGATTATGGGATCAAGGAGGGTATTTTAAGACAGGAGATAGTACAGCTAGTTGTATACTGATGAGAAAACTGGTGTTGTAGTTAGGAGAGAGGATAATTTAGGAACAGAGTCTTTGGGTAGGGGTAAAGGGGTGGAATTCAGATAATTAAAGGAGAGGTTGGCTTTAGATAGGAGTAGGAACAATTTCATCATGTGATAGGAGGGAAGATAGAAGGTATGGGTACAGATGGCGGTAGGCTGGTAAACTTGGTGTAGGTAGGATATAGGAGTTATTTCCCAAGTTATTCTGTTTTATTAGGAAAAAAAGAGGCAAGTCTTTTAGTTAAGAGTAAGTATAGAGCTAGTGTGGAGGTTTGGGGATAGAAAAGATATGAGGGATACCTGGGTGGCTCAGTTGATGAAGTGTCTGCCTTCAGCTCAGGTCGTGATCCCAGGGTGCTGGGATCGAGCCCCGCATCCAGCTCCTTGCTCAGTGGGGAGCCTGCTTCTACCTCTGCCTGCTGTTCCCCCTGCTTGTGCGCTTTCTCTCTCTCTCTATCAGACAAATAAATAAAATCTTTTAAAAAAAAGAAAAGATATAAAAAGAGGTGTCTGCAGTGTGAAAAAATGAGAGGAATGTAGAAGATTGCTGGGCAGTATTAGCCTTTTTGAAATTTGAGGTCATCTCTGAAAGACCGGACAGCATTGGTTCAAGTTTTTCTTTAGCCACCTTCAGCTGCTCAGTAGCAGATATGTAGTTAGGTTTTAACAGGTTGGAATTTTGTCAGACAAATACAAAGGATGTGAAATAGATGAGGATGTAGGCAAAGAGTAATTAAAATCATGGGTCTTGGATCTAAATTTGGTAGAAGGAGGGAGAAAGGTAGGTGGTAGGAAACTACTTGATCCCACCTACTTGAGAAAGTAGGAACCTACCCTCCTTGATCCCACCTACTTGAGAAAGGTAGGTGGTAGGAACAATGGATTGGATGTCCCAGTAGGGCCAGTAGAGTTTTAGAAAAGTATGGGAGACAAAGTGAACTGGAGAGATAAAAGTTAGAGTTTACAGAATGGTATTCTTGAAATTGCGATTAGGGATTTCTGTCAGTAGTAACAAGATCTACGGTATAAACAATGAGGTGTGTGCCTGAGGTCAGGTTGAGAGCAAGATCAATTGTAATGAATAGGTCAGGAAACTGATATGCCATAGTATGCCATAGTATTCCATAGTATTAAATGAGTCAGTTATTTGAATATTATAATCACCAATAAATCATAGGAAAAGTGATGAAAAGAAAAACAATCCAAGGATTAAACTTTCCAAGGAATGAGAGGTTATAACTGGGAGGACAGTAGATAATCAGTGGGGAGGGATGGCAGCTGGTATATTTTTGTGGTCATAACTTTAAAGGGAGATCAGACAGCATGGCTGTATATTTTACTCTGGGGAATTCAACTTTTCAGACATACCTACAATAGGCAGATTGTTGGGTTTTACCAGAGTTGGAATCTTTGCCATATAGTTGTGCCAATGAAAAGGGAGAAAGAGTGAAAGGTGTTAGCAAAGCAATCATTCTAAATATGGACTAATGAAATTCTGACTAGTTAAGAAGAGCAGGGAAGACATGAGAAGAGTGATCAAGAGAATGGCAGTGGATTGGAAGTCTCGATAACAGGAGATGAGGAATTGCTGGAGAGAGTGTACAAAGTAAATGAGCTAAAATCTTGGAACATGGTGTTCAGAGAGTGGGAACTTTGAGGCTGAGATTTTAAAGGTGATGACAAGATGAGGTGGATGACTGGCTTTGAACCAAGGAAGCAATCTTTGGACATGTGGAGGTGGCGGAACTGAGACACCAAAGTGTTGATGTCATTAATTCTTCTTCTTCTTTTATTTTTTTTGACAGGAGTAGGGATAGAAAGGAACTTGTGGAATAGGTGATAAAGTCGTCGATGAGTGATGAGGGGTGACAGGATTTGTAGAAGACAGTAACAAGCAGGGAGAATATGCTGACTTGATCAAAAGATCTGAGCTTTTGAGCACAGAGAGAGTAGAAACGGACTGGACAGAGCAATGGGAGCAGGGTGGACACCTCTTCTACTGCCACACTTCGAGATACAGAGGGATAGGAGAAGAAGAGAGCCTTCCTTCTAGAAGGCCACAAAGAGACTGTGTTATCAGAAGGCAGCCAGGGAAGGGAGTGCTCAGAGAAGAATTATATTAGCTTGTTGGAGCTGCATAACAAAGTACAATAAACTGGGTGGTTTAAAACAACAGAAATTTATTTTCTCACAGTTTTGAAGACTGGAAGTCTGAAATCAAGTTATTGGCAAGGTCATGTTCCCTCTGAAGGCACTTGGGATGGTCTGTCCCAGGCCTGTCCTAGCTTCTGGAGGTTTCTTGACTTATGGCAGCAGAGCTCCAACATGATATCCTCTCTACGTGCATGCTTGTCTCTAAATATCCCCTTTTTATGAGGACACTGGTCCTATTGGATTAGGATTCCACCCTACTCCAATATGACCTTCTTCTTTTTTTTTTTAAACCTTATTCTAACTTGAGTAATTACATCTGCAATGACCCTGTTTCCAAATAAGGTCATAATCTGAGGTACTTGGAGTTAGGACTTCAACATATGAACTTGGGTAAAAGGTGGGGGGCGGGGGCACAGCTCAACCCATAACAAGAGTGCTAATGACAGACAAAAAGACACAGTGGAAAGATTTTGGAGGTAGAGGATGGTTGGGAAAGTGCGTTAGAGTACTAGATGTACACAACGCTTGGGATGATGGATGACATGGGAGCTCAGGTTTCTGATTAACAGGTAACAGGGATGTTAGCCATGATGGTATTAGACCTGATGGCCAACCAGGGTGACACAGGGCCACTGGAGAGGTGTTCTCTCCTGCACCTCTCAGCAGGGTGATGACCAAGGGGAGGGGGAAGTGAAAGAGCTCGCAGTATGCTGACCTCAGGAACAGAGGAACTTTGGGAGCTTCTTTTCTGTAGTTCTGAGGTTGTATGGTGGACTTGGGGAAGGCCACTCTCACCTGGAACACCTCTCATTTGCAGGGATGGTATTATGGTGGCTGAGACGTGAGATGTGGAGAAGTGTCTTTATCATCTGATAGCCTCATGTTGTGGTACTTATTAATTAGGTGACCCCTCAAAGTTATAAGTATTTTGTCAGCTGTAGAATCCAGTATGGGGGCATGGTATTATGAGAAAGGTTCTTAACATGTTTTCAGCAATAAAATTCAAAATTCAAATTTCAAGGGGGCATGTTTATTCTTTTTTTTTTTTTAAGATTTTATTTATTTGAGAAAGAGAGAGAGAGAGAGCACAGAGGGAGAGGGAGAAGCAGATTCCCTGCTGAGCAGAGAGCCCAATGTGGGGCTTGATCCCAGGACCCCAAGATCATGACCTGAGCTGAAGGCAGACACAGACACTTCACCGACTGAGCCACCCAGGTGCCCTGGGGCATATTTGTTCTTAAAGAAAGAAACTTTTGGGGTATGAGTACATGGAATTATTTAATGTATTCATTATGATATGCTACTGCTAAGTGAGTTTTCTATGTTCATCAAGACAGGCATGGTGGGACCTCTATCAGAAAGAGCTTCACAGGGGCACCTGGGTGGCTCAGTTGGTTGGGCGTCTTCCTTTGGCTTGGGTCATGATCCTGGGGTCCTGAGATCGAGCCCCAGTTCGGGCTCCCTGCTCAGCGGGGAGCCTGCTTCTCCCTCTGCCTCTGCCTCTGCTGCTCCCCCTGCTTGTGCTCTTTATCTATCTCTCCGTCAAATAAATAAATAAAATCTTTAAAAAAAAGACTTAAAAAAATAGAATACATTTCCTAAAATTAAAAAGCTAAAAAAATATACTTGGAATTACTAGAAGTAATATGAGTCAAGAAGTACAAAAAAAAAAAAGAATGAGCTTCACAAATTTGTCAAATAGAAGAACTTTGGTTTGGGCCTTCATCTATTTTTCTCTTCTATATTTATATTCCACCTGCTGATACTTGCTTTTCTTTCTGCTCTCTGGGGACTCTTTATTTGCCTGCTTTACTTTTCTTGATTCTCCATTCTCTTCATGAGGTGTCTCAGTGATATTTTAGAAAAATATATTTATAGAACTAAATGATATCCAAAAAAAACAAGAAAGGAAAGAGCAAAAGCTAAAGTTTACTAATTGTTAGCTAAGATGTTAGATGCTTTCACACTGTTACCTCTTCATTTAAATTACTCCTCACAAGGAGGGATAGATGATATTCTCTTTTATAGAGGGGGAACCTGAGCCACAGAGAGATTAAGAGACTTTGCTCAAGGTTATACATCTAGTTAGAGGGACACATTTTGTTTTAAGATTTTATTTTTAAGTAATCTCTGCACCCAACATGGGGCTCGAACTTACAACCCCGAGACCAAGAGTTGCGTGCTCTACCAAATGAGCCAGCCAGACACCCCTAGAAGGACACACTTTTCTTTCACACTCAGTCTGATGGACTTAAAAGTACTTTTTTCCCCATTACATCATTTATTCCCTAATGTAACAAACATGTGGCTTCCTTTAAGTGTATTGGCTTTTCAAGAAGATGCTGCCTGATGTAATAAAGGCAGCTCCTTGATCTGGTGGGCAGGCACCTGGGATCATAGCTGGCTTTATCATCTAGTAGCCACGTGATCCCCTACCCTCAACTATAAGGTAGGGCTACTAATATCTACCCCCAAGGTTATGATGGTGATAAATAAATGGTATGAGAAAGGACTGAGGAAATCACCATATTGGATGTGTGCCTTAATAACAGTTGTGTGTCTTAATAACGGTTACTTCCTTCTCTTTGTCATTAGTTATTTGAATGCAGAACCAGAATGCTTGTTAAACCCAAAGAAATCCCAAACAATTGGTAAGGATGGACCAGGGGATAGGTGAGGTGATTGGGAGATTTTACAGTATATCTCAACCCACATCAAAGCCAAAAGCCCACATCTAAAATTTGGCCTTAACTTGTGATTAGAAAACATTATGGCCCAGGGAAAAACAATTTCTATTTAAAAGGTCCACTGATTCTGACCCATCCCAAATTAATGCAATCTCTCTTTTAACAGGTCCAAATTAATCAAGCATTAGTATATTCAGCTCTTTAAGTGTGGCTGAGCTATTATTAAGGGTAATTCAGGAACATTCAGCAATTTCCTCTCAAACATAAGAGCCAAAGGAATTCCTTTAGAATGTGAGCTTGAGTATAAGACGGACATGAGAGGATGGACACTTAGGAAAATTTAATCCCATGTAATTGAGTCATTCTCTCATCTAGTCCTGTGCTGGAATCTCCGGAAAGATATAGATGGGGCGCCTGGGTGGCTCAGTTGGTTAAGAGACTGCCTTCGGCTCAGGTCATGATCCTGGAGTCCCGGGATCGAGTCTCACATCGGGCTTCCTGCTCAGCAAGGAGTCTGCTTCTCCCTCTGACCCTCCTCTCTCTCATGCTCTCTGTCTCTCATTCTCTCTCTCTCAAAATAAAAAAAATAAAAAAATAAAAATAAAAAATAATAAAAAAAAGATATAGATAAAATGGTTCCTATGGCAGCAGTCTCAAACTTTAGTGTACCTAAGAATCTCTAGAGAACTTTGTGAAAAAGCCTTTTGTTCAGAGATTCTAAACCACTAGATATTAGGTGAGACCCAGGCCTCTGCATTTCTACAAAGCTCTTATGGTCATTCTGATGCAGAGGGTCAATAGGCAACACTTTGAGAAATACTAACCAATTAATATAAGCTTATCATTTGAAAAATGCAGTCATTTTAAGTCAGTGACCAATGTCTTTCTGTTGTCCTTTGTTCTTGACTTGCTGTACTTGGTACTTTGTGTGCACATGAATGGAGCTTAATATATCTTAGTGGGTGAAATAATCTTGGGAAATTTTACCTGTAAAATATCAGCACTTCAAGGGAAGAGTCAACGTAAGTTGTTTCTCATATTGACCTTTAGCAGATTATGTTCGCCACATTTTTGTCCTATTTTTCCCAGCTTCTTGAATCACAGTTATCCATTTTATTTGCAATAGAATGCTCAGTAAAGGAAGTTAAGTGCATCACCCCTATGGCTGTATTTTCTACAAAATTCAATAATGAGGATCCCTTTAATTTCGGATCTCTTAGGGGCAAAGAGTCAAGAATCAGATTTATAAGGCTAGAAAATTCATCAAATGCTATCTAGTATGTTCCTTGCCTTTGGCAGGATCACATCTAAGTCATCTATTCCAATTGTACTTCCAAAGGGGACCAGGAGTACTGGTCCTGGTCCCCTTTGAAGGGGATGAAGGGACACCCCCCTTCATCTACACACATGTTCCTTCACCTCTGCAACCTAGACTACAAAAAATCCTTTCTCTGTGCGTTGGCTGTTTATTTGTAGAGGATTATTAAGGCAACAAGAGGCACCAGGATTTCTGACTAATATCTGGAGACTTTGATGTGGTCTGCAGACATGGTCCTCATGAAAATGAAAGGCTCATTGGGAGGAAGAAGCATCAACACCTGTTCTTTAAGGAGAAGCTCTGAGACCCAGAGTGTGGGTTAGAAACTTGCAGCAGGAGCATAGTCTTTACTTGGAAAGTGCTGTTGCACTGCCACAGGGGGGATGTTCTGTGATTGTGTTCCTTCCCCAACACCTCAAAACCCAAGCAGTGGAGTAATAAGGGATTCCAATGGCAAGAGTTAATGGTATCCAGGTATAGTCTTTGACTTTCAGATTAGCAATGAGTATATCATGATTCTTTTGAATTGCCTTGCTTAATCTAAAATTTTCCATATTACCTTCTTAGAGAGGTGTTAGAACAGTGGGCAAAGTAGTCCAGGAATGGGGACAAGAAAAAGACCAACTGTTAGTTGAATGAGCAAATTCTACAAGATTGGAATTAGAACAGTTTTATGTTAGGATGTAATTGCCATTCACTCTCTCCCAGCCATGCCTATGCAACCCCTAATAGGGTGCTGCCCTGTATATAGCCAGTATTCAATAAGTGCTTATAACCTGTTTATTCATTTCAGTATATTTGTGAGGCAAGAGTCATTTGATTTAGATTCTTTCAGTTCTGAGATCAGAATCATACGATTTTTCAGTGTGTCTAAAAGGGGTGGACAGGGTTTGGACTAAACATGATATATGGTCCATTACCTCCTTGGGGAGTAGAATGAGATCCTGGGCTGGCTATGGCTGAGTGGTGCTGAGTGGCATGTAACACCTCCCAGAAATGACCTGTATTGTAGGGTAGAGACTTGCTCTATGGGGACCCTCCAGGCATCAGGACCAATCTCTTCTGAGACGTAAGAATGAGTGGGTCCTGGGACTTCTGGTTGATGTGGGAATTACATCTGCCACTAGGTAGGTGTGTTTGTGGCAGGGAACATATGCCTGGAATTTGCCTGAGTGGGACAAATTCTGCAGCACCATGTCTCTGTGGCCCCATCCCCTGTAGGCAACTGGACTTAGAGGGTGCCAGAGTGGTGTTCAGGGTCGGTCATCCAGCCTTACTCTGTCCACCCTGGGCTGATAGTCTCAGGGTCTTGGAGAAAATGTTGCACTGACAGAAAGTCAAATCACCCCAAGGCTTTCTTTAGTGTCCTGTTAGTCTTACGATAAATGTTTATTATTTTGGTGAAAAGAATTTTCCTTGCATGTCATATTCCATCTTCTGGGAAGAAAATATTGAGACAAGAGGGGATTTATCATTCTAGAGTTCATTGGCTTGTACTGTTTATTTTTGAAAGGAAAACAATCCCCATATCAGGAAGTGGTAACAAGACAGAGCCAAGCCTGCAGATGGATGGTGGAGAATAGAGCGGCAAAATCTCAGGCTGTTGCAGCAGTGTCATTTTTCAGAAAATGATTCTACCCTTATATCGATGGCATTGATACTCTGCTCTCTTTCTGATCTAGTTCATGATCACCCCTTCCCAGCTGGAGGTCCTCACCTCCGTGTCAAGCCTCAGTTTCTCCATTTGAACATGAGAAATTGCAGATGCTCCTTTAGGAGTTTTTTTCATATTTAATGGCTGTAGTTAATATCTTTTATTAAACATTTAAGGCCTTTTTTTTTTTTTTGGCATGTTGTATTAAGAGAGTGAAAATCCCCCAAAATGCAGAAATCCTAAAAGTATAAACTAAGATTTGTCAGCATTTCTTGTATGGCGGGTGACCAGAGGAGAGGAAGGTTAAGTGTTGGGATGGACATTTTTTCCCTGCAGGCGTGGGAAGGGCAGTGATCTCTTCTGGGAGGGCTGGTTCTCACTAACATGAACCTCTGGAATGAAGTGCCCAGGAAATCAGAGTTCTGCTCTAGGATGGGTGTGGAGAGAAACAAAATTACATCCCATTTGACTTCACTAGAATCCCCATCTCCCTCCACTCACTGCTTTCCTTCTCTCCCTCTCTTGTACCTCTGATTGCCTTTTCTTCTCTCTCCATTTCATTTCTTTCCTCCATGTTTCCCTCTTTTTGTTTGTCCCTTATTCTTTAGACCAAAAATATAGCTCTTGACTCTCTTAACTGTAGAGAACAAACTGAGGATTGGTGGAGGGGAGGTAGGCGGAGGATGGGCTAAATAGGATGGGGATTAAGGAGGGCACTTGTGATGAGCACTGGGTGTTGTATGTAAGCGATGAGTCACTAAATTCTACTCCTGAAACCAATATTATACTCTATGTCAACTAACTGGAATTTAAATAAAACTTGAAGCATGAAAAAAAAAAACTTCTTTGATTTTTTTCAAACCTTCTTGATTCTTAATGAACAGAGGCTTGTTTTACACTAAATGAAAATGGAGTTGAATTGAATTTCACGTATATGGGCCCTGATTTTCATTTTTCCTGCATGAAAGTGATTTGCAAAGCCAAAAACAAAGCAATGAAAACAAACAAACAAAAAAGCTTCTCCACCTTACTGTTAACAAGATATGAATGAACAGTGAGGTGTTGGTATAATACCCAAGATGGGGACATGTAAATTATTTTACTACCTGTAACTTTTTAGAGGCAAGTAATAAGGGATTCAAGTAATAAGGGATGTAAACTCAAGTTAGAAAGATTTTCATTTTCCAGAGAACCATGAGGTTGGCTTTGGGCTGTGAGAGCGAGGATCCTAAGCCTTAGTAGAAATAGCTGAGAAGTCTGAAGGTGGGAATTGTGGTAAGAAAGTACTAAAGCAGGCAGACATCTAGCCCCCTCCATCCTATTCAAACCCTTACTTTTAAATATTTTTTTAAAATTTAAAAATTTTATTGAGATATAATTGACATATAACATTATATTAGTTTCAAGTGTACAACATAGTGATTTGGTATTTGTATATATTGTGTAATGATTACCACAATAAGTCTAGTTAACATCCATCACCATATATAGTTACAAAGTTATTTACCTTGTGATGAGAATTTTTAAGGTTTACTCCTCTAGCAACTTTCAAATATACAATACAGTATTATTTACTGTAGTAACCATGCTGTAATTACATCCCCATGACTTATTTTCTTTATAACTGGAAGTTTGTACCTTTTGACCCCTTTCACACATTTGCCCCCCCACCTCTCAACCACTAGTCCCTGTGCCTATGAGCTCTGTTTTATTTTTGTTTTTAGATTCTACATATAGTGAGATCATACTATATTCGTCTCCCTCTATCTCAGTTATTTCACTTAGCATAATGCCCTCAAGCTTCATCTATGTTGTCACAGATGGCAAGATTTTCTCTTTCTTCCTTTCAAGTAAGCTCTACGCCCAACATGGGGCTTGAACTCACAACCCTCAGATAAAGAGTCGCATGCTCTATGGATTGAGCCAGCCAGGTTCCCAAAGATTTTTTTTAATGGCTGAATAATATTCGTGTGTGTGTGTGTGTGTGTGTGTATCACATTTTTTAAAATCTCTTCTTCCATTGATGGATGATACTTAGGTTGTTTCTTTGTCTTGGCTATTGTAAATAATGCTTCAGTGAACATGGTGGGGGTGGGGGTGCATGTAACTTTTCAAGTTAATGTTTTCATTTTCTTCAGGTGAATACCCAGAAGTAGAATAGCTGGATCATATGGTAGTTCTTTTTAAAATTTAAAAACAAATTTGAGGGACCTCCATACTGTTTTCCATAGTGGCTGCACCAATTTGCATTCCCACCACCAGTGCACAAAGGTTCCCTTTTCTCCACATCCTTGCCAACACTTGTTATTTCTTGTCTTTTTGATGATAGCCATTCTGACAGGTGTGAGGTGATATCTCATTGTGACTTTGATTTGCATTTCCCTGATGATTACTGATGCTGAACATCTTTTTAGGGACCTGTTGTCCATCTGTTGGCTATAGCTTGCCACTTATATTTTCTTCTAGGAGTTTCATGCTTTAAAGTCTATGTTCAAGTCTTTAATGCATTTTGTGTTAGTTTTTGTGTATGGTGTTAGATAGTGGGTTCAGATTTATCCTTTTTCATATGGCAATCCAGTTTTCCCAGCACAGTTTATTGAAGAGAATGTCCTTTCTCCGTTGTGTATTCTTGGCTCCTTTGTTGTAAATGAATTGACCATATATGCATGGGTTTATTTCTGGGCTCTATTCTGTTCCATTGATCTATGTGCTGTTTGTATGCCAGTACCATACTGTTTTGATTAGTATAGCTTTGTAATATATTTGAAATCTGGATACATCCAGCTTTGTTCTTTCTTGAGATGGTTTTGGCTGTATGGGATATTTTGTGGTTCCAAACAAATTTTGGGATTGTTTGTTTTGTTTCTGTGAAAAATGCCATTGAAATTTTCATAGAGATTGCACTGAATCTCTTGATTGCTTTGCATATCTTTGTTTTTACCAAGGAAACTCCCTGCCTTAGCATATTTGTCTTCACATGAAATTTTAATTGATGAAACATATCCCCTATTAATTTCATGCAACCTCTTCATTTTACCAATGAGGAAATTTTCTCTTTGAAAGAAAGCTCACTTTAAGAAATGTATCCCTGTCATGGTAAATAATAATAGTACCATCAATACCACAATAATAGAAGCATACTGTTCATTTTAAGGTAGGGACTCCAGGCCAATTGAGTATACTGCAGTCATTGTGTTCTGCTCTAGGGACACAGTATTTAAAGGTCACTAGTAATTTAGAGGAGGGTAGCTAGGATAAAAAGAGGCTGAAACTCTAGTCATACGGGGACTAGTTCAAGGGGAAGGTGATGTTTAATATGAAAAAGAGAAACCAAGGCAGGGATGTGATTGCAGTTTTTAAGGAGGGCAGCTGTATAGAAGGAAGAGAAGATATTTTGTATCCTTGGGGCAGAACCAGTTCTAGGGGATGGAAGTCTCTGGAAACAGATCCAGGCTCAGTCAATGGAAGGGGTTGCTAGGGATTGGAGTTGTTTCACAATGGTGCAGTTTCTCTTGTGCCATAGATTGTTAAGAATAGGTGTTTGCTGGGACAAGTGTTTTAGCAAAGGGGATACAGCAGAATTTCAGCATCAGCCTGGACATTGTATCTGATGACCATAGGTCCTTGGGCTCTAAAATTCCAAGAGGGAACGGATTGGGGAATCATATTTTGCTTAGTTCAAAACTCACTTTACATTTTCAAATTATAACTTTAAATCTAAGCCGTTTTAAGAGGCAGTGGATTCCAAGATTTATTTCTGCCATACAATTCAAATTGCCTTTTATTAAATAAAAGGGTTGCAGGAAAATTCAATACACCCATAAACTCAATACAGTTTTCAGTACGTGAAGAGGCTCTTATGAAACTACAATTTTGTGATATAAGTGAACATAAGTAAAGAGCATGTGAGTTGACTTTTTTTTAATACTCAAAAGCTTTTCAGTTGTAAGTATTAAGAGTCAGAACACCACATATAAAATTTAATATTCTTTTTATTCAGTGTTTGGTGTTATTTGATTTACAATTTGGAGCAAATCTATGACACCAAAGGTTTTAAAAATTAAAGCAAAATTTAAGAGACAATGCCTTTTCCACAATTCCCTTTAATCTTCTTTGAAATCCCTCCCTGGTACCAGCAAGATACTGATTTGTTAGGGCATTTCCCCTTAATATCCTTTAGGGATTCCTAAGTCCTGTATAAAGTGACCTTTGTGTTTTCCTTCTGTTTCACAGGAATTTCTCAATTAGAAATGGAGACAAAAATTTTAAGGGACATTCCAATATAGCTGAAATAGCAAAGTTTTCTTTTCTGGAATTTCAGTATGAAGCTATGAGCAGCTTGATTGCTTTCAGATTGAATACACACCCACTCAAATAACTTCAGATTTATTTATGGCATAAATCAAATCCTTCTTCCTTCTCCATCTTATCTCTAACATAGAGCGGCAAAACCAAAATGCTAGCTCAACAGGCAGAGAGAGTCATGATTTTCTTTCTCTTGTCCTTTAGTTTATGTATCTTGTTTTGAGCAAGAAGGGAAGAAGGGATTAAAAAAAAATTTTAAGATTTTATTTATTTATGTGAGGGAGAGGGAGAAAGAGAGTGCACATGTGCATGGGTTGGGGGGGGCGCTGAGGGAGAAGCAGGCTCCCCACTGAGCAGGGAGCTTAACCTGGGGCTCAATCCCAGGACCCTGGGATCATGACCTGAGCCCAAGACAGATGCTTAACCTACTGAGCCACCCAGGTGCCCTGGGATTTAAAATTTTACATGACATTAGCTAGTGAGTCCTTTGTGTGACTAAATGCCTAAGAAAGCTTACTGAGTTTGAAGTTCATCTTTTTCTTCTTCTTCTTCTTTTTTTTTTTTTTTTCTGGTAGGGAAAGACTTCTGCCCTTTACTTCTTCTTTCGAGAGCATTTTAAATTAGGAAGTACCCTCATTTGATGTCTGTCCATTCCAACTCCCACCCTTAGCTAATTTTAGTCTTTGCTAGAGTTTAAGACAAACAATTTGGGAAATTCCATATGATGCAAGATCCTAGCATCAGAATTTTAGAGCTGTGTCAGATACATTTTAGAGACTTAGTTCATGGCTAAGTTAATGATTAGAACACTGAGACCTGAGTTCAGTGATTTACTAAAGTGCATGTATCAGGATATAAAATCAATGTGCAGAAATTAGTAGCCTTTCTATACACAATGAGATAGAAGAAAGAAATTAAGGAGTCGATCCCATTTACAATTGCACCTAAAACCATAAGATATCTAGGAATAAACCTAACCAATGAGGCAAAGGATCTGTACTCAGAAAACTATAGTACACTCATGAAAGAAATTGAGAAAGACACAAATGCTATGCTACCTAGAGCAATCTACACATTCAATGCAATCCTTATCAAAATACCATCAACATTTTTCACAGAACTGGAACAAGTAATCCTAAAATTTTTGTGGAACCAGAAAAGACCCCAGATAGCCAAAGGAATGTTGAAAAAGAAAAGCAAAACTGGGGGCATCACAATCCCGGACTTCAAGCTCTATTACAAAGCTGTAATCATTAAGACAGTATGGTATTGGCATAAAAACAGACACATAGATCAATGGAACAAAATAGAGAGCCCAGAAATGGACCCTCAACTCTATGGTCAACTAATCTTTGACAAAGCAGGAAAGAATATCCAATGGAAAAAAGACAGTCTCTTCACCAAATGGTGTTGGGAGAATTGGACAGCTACATGCAGAAGAATGAAACTGGACCATTTCCTTATACCATACACAAAAATAGACTCAAAATGGATGAAAGACCTCAATGTGAGACAGGAATCCATCAAAATCCTAGAGAAGAACTTAGGCAGCAACCTCTGTGACCTCAGCCACAGCAACTTCTTGCTAGACGTGTCTCCAAGGGCAAGGGAAGCAAAAGCAAAAATGAACTATTGAGACTTCATCAAGATAAAAATCTTCTGCATAGCAAAGGAAACAGTCAACAAAACTAAAAGGCAATTTATGGAATGGAAGAAGATATTTGCAAATTACGTATCAGATAAAAGGGCTAGTATCCAAGATCTATAAAGAACTTCTCAAACTCAACACCCAAAAAACAAATAATCCAGTCAAGAAATGGGCAGAAGACCTGAACAGACATTTCTCTAAAGAAGACATCCAGATGGCCAACAGACACATGAAAAAATGCTCCACATCACTTGGCATCAGGGAAATACAAATCAAAACCACAATGAGATACCGCCTCACACCAGTCAGAATGGCTAAAATTAGCAAGTCAGGAAACAACAAATGTTGGCGAGGATGCGGAGAAAGGGGAACCCTCTTACACTGTTGGTGGGAATGGAAGCTGGTGCAGCCACTCTGGAAAACAGTATGAAGGTTCCTCAAGAAGTTAAAAATAGAGCTACCCTACAACCCAGGAATTGTTCTTCTAGGTATTTACCCCAAAGATACAAATGTAGTGATCTGAAGGGGCACCTGCACCCCAGTGTTTATAGCAGCAATGTCCACAATAGTGGAACTATGGAAAGAGCCCAGATGTCCATCGACAGATGAATGGATAAAGAAGATGTGTACACACATACACACACATATACACGATGGAATATTATGCAGCCATCAAAAATGAAATCTTGCCATTTGCAACGACACGGATGGAACTAGAGGGTATTATGCTAAGTGAAATAAGTCAATCAGAGAAATACAATTTTATGATCTCACTGATATGTGGAATTTAAGAAACAGAGAGGATCATAGGGGAAGAGAGGAAAAAATCAAACAAGATGAAACCAGAGAGGGAGACAAACCGTAAGAGACTCTTAATCCTAGGAAACAAACTGAGGGTTGCTGGCGGGGAGGGGAGTGAAGGGATGGGGTAACTGGGTGATGGACATTAAGGAATGCATGTGATGTATTGAGCACTGGGTATTATATAAGACTAATGAATTACAGACCCATATCTGAAACCAATAATACATGATATGTTAATTAGTTGAAAAAAAATAAAGCGCATGTATCAAGTTAAAAGGAACTGGGTCAAGAGCTCATATTTCCTAACTTCTTGTGCAGTTAAGTATTTTGTGTCTATGCCATAGATGGATATGTGGATAAACTTTTTTTTTCATGAATATTCTTCATGAATGAATTTATTTTATTTTAAAAATTATCACACAGTAAAAGTGACTTTTTTCTTAGGTGTAAAATTCTATGAATTTTAATGCATATATAGATTTGTATAATCACTACCAGGAATGAGAATACTTATATTACCTTGAAAAACTTTCTCATGTCATCATTTTATATTCATGTACTCTCCTACTTCCTATCTCCTGACAACCACTGACCTGTTATCTATCACTATTTTTTTAAAGATTTTTATTTATTTATTTGAGAGAGAGAAAGAGAGAACACGGAGGGAGAGTGAGAGGGAGAAGCAGACCCCCCACTGAGCAGAGAGCTTGATATGGGACTCGATTCCAGGACCCTGAGATCATGACTTGAGCCGAAGGCAGACACTTAACCGACTGAGCCACCCAGGTGCCCTATCGCTATTTTTTTTTTTTAAAGGATGTCCTTTAAATGGGTTTATGTAGTCTTTTGAAACTGGCTTCTTTCACTCAGCATAATGCCTTTGAGATTCATTTGAGTTGTTGCATGCATCAATGATCTGTTCCTTTTTATTGCTGGTGGTATTCTATTTTATGGATGTTCCATAGTTTGTTTATCCATTAACCCATAAGAGACAGTTTCAGAATACTGATAATTGAGGAGTTTTCCTGAGTATTAGATAGATGGACAAACTTGGATCAGTGATAGGATGACCAATCCTATGATTGGTTCCCAATGATATGATTATCCTAATTTGCAGTGGCTAATTTTAGCATTGAAAATCTTGTGTCCTGGTAACTCCTCAGGCCTATTAGTCTCCCATGACCAGGGCTGATCTTAGCTTGAATTGTAAAGCAGTTCAAGTTTGTCTGCTTCCTTGTTTTCTCCACATAGAAATACTATTTCCCTCCTTTTCTCCTTTATCAAATATAGCTTTCATGAAAGGATCTGATAGTCTCATTCACATCAAGTGACACATTTCAGATAGAATTGCTGAGTTATCTGGTAAGGGACAGTTACATTTTAAGCTGGGGAGTAAGAACCCTTAAGATAGAGGGGATATAGCAGTTTATAGCCTACAGATTGGGAAGTTTTTGTGACCTTCTCATCACCCGTGAAGAGCTTATTCCCTTCAGAAGAATCAGATGGTGAGTAATCTGGTATCTTGTTGGATCCTTGTCGCAAAAGAACAACTGGGGGCAGCTCATCTTCTACCCATGCGTTTCCATGATTTTAGCCATCTGTTGTACCGTAGGTCAAGTGCTTACAGGCATGCAAAATACTCAAGGTGAACGCAAAGCCTTTAGCAGCCCTTCCAGGAATCCCATTTTAGCTCCTGCTTTCATCTGTGCAGGTGGGTAGTCAGAACATTTAGCTCTGTGTCTGAAGGTTGGGCACCTCATGGCTAGGAGGTCAAGACCAGAGGATTGTTTCCTATTATGAAAATACCCACATCTGAATTGCCCTCTGAAGTACTCTGATTAGAGATAACAGCAGAAATGTTTACACATGTATGGCTTGCTCCATGGCATAGTGGTTTAGATTCCTGACTCCAGAGCCAAACTGCTTAAGTTTAAATCTAAGTTCTAGACTTTCTACCTGTGTGTCCTTGATAAGTTGCTTGACATTCTAGGTTCCAGTTTTTTCATTGGTCAAATTGAGACTATTGGTAGTACATTCCTCATAGGATTTGTATGAGATTTAGATGGAATAAGACATAGGAAATGTTAATACATGTTAGCTGTTTTATAATGAAATTAAAGGTTGTGGGGAAGCTTGTAGTAGTATATCAGCAGATGCCTTCTCTGTTACTTGAAAGCCTTCTTAGCTTACGTAGGAACACAGACACATTATGTCCTATACCTGATTTCTTCATGAATGAAGGAGAGATTATAGACGTTATATGCAGTGTTTACCTGCAGGGTAACCCCAGGTAGTCACAATAGCCAGAGTTCATCATTTTGATAGCAGACTTCTCTTATCTTAGCACATACTGAAATTCTGGACCTGTCCTTTTGCAGCTGTTTTCTCTTTACTTATAGATATGGAAAAAATATCTTTCTTTTCTATGTATCTGAGCCTGTGTTATCTAGAAACTCATATATAAAGACAATTTCTATATGCTGGAGCTCAACAACCACGTTAGGAATGACAGCATGGCAGAGTTGATAGTTTTAATGAACTTTGTCAGTAAATACCTATGACTGGCACTGTTGGTGAAGAAGTGTACAAGTAATTTATGGTATCTGATATTTGCTCATTGCTCTTAAAATGTTATTCTAATTACAGGTCTTTGAAATGTATGCACCAAATTAAACACAGGGCCATCCAATTCAATTAGTTTGGGATACTCTTCATGGAAAGAAACAAATATTGCCTCATACTCAATTTAATTAAAATAAATTGAAATCTAGGGTTTCCCTCCAAAATGAGAGATGATCCAGTCTCTTCATAAAGATATAGATGGCACATTCTTTTTTATTTAAGTTTTTTCAGAAGCAAGATAAAAAATGAGTAGTAGCTGTGTGAAATGCACAAAATAGGAATAAAACCAGCAAGGTCAAGAGAGGTTGGACTTGAATTTGGGTTAGACCATTGGATGCAGTTGGTATCAAGAGATTAAGTCAAGGTTGCTTCAACATTGGCCTTGGGTTTCATGAGATTTCCCTAACTAGTTAGGAATGGTTTTAGCAGCAAGAAAAAGAAAAAACCTGAAGTAATAAGCTTTATTTGCCTTCAAAACAGGTAGTCTGGAGGTAGTTGGCTGGGGACATAGATTCAGGGGCTCAGTGACGACAGAGTGGCATCTCTGTGGTTCTCTTTACCTTACATTAACCCCTCATAATTACATGATGGATGTTGTAGCTCCAAACATCTTGTCCTTGTTCAAGGAGGAAGGGATGGCACTAACTTTATCTGCCCTATTTGTCAGGACAGGAAAATTTTCCCAGAAGCTTCCCTAGCAGACTTCCCCTTATATCTTACTGGATAAAACTGGATCACATGGCTATCACATGCCCACAGCTAACAGAAAAGGAAGTTGAGAAAGTGGGGAAAAGTATGTCTTGGCCAAAGCAATCATTATTTATTACCTAATGCTGGAAGAAGAGATGGGTGATTAGGTAGGTGAGGAGCAGTCTCCTTCACATATTACAATACTCCCCCCTTTGTTGCGTTAGCTAGGTCCAGTGAGTTTCTGTTTGTTTCTTGCAGTCATGAAGGCACTAATATGGAATTCTTTTTTAATGATTTCGGATTGTGCTGAATGACTTCTAAAAGAGGTGAATATTTTTGCAGATAATCTATGAAATTTAGTCTCAGTCTGTTGCTTAATGAATGATTACATCAGAGAGATATTCCCTTTTTCTTTATAGTTGATAATTTTGTAACCCTCAAAACACGTGATGTTCTTCAGAAACTATGATATTATCAGTTGCTTGGACCCTGGGACTCTTTTCTGGCCCATGAATTGGGCTGAGAGAAAGGCTTTTCTTAAAAGGTTTTTTTTTTTTTTTTTTTTTTAAGATTTTATTTATTTATTTGAGAGACAGAATGAGAGAGAGAGCACATGAGAGGGGGGAGGGTCAGAGGGAGAAGCAGACTCCCTGCTGAGCAGGGAGCCCGATGTGGGACTCGATCCTGGGACTCCAGGATCATGACCTGAGCCGAAGGCAGTTGCTCAACCAACTGAGCCACCCAGGCGCCCGAGAAAGGCTTTTCTGCCCCCTGCCTCCCAGGGGAAAATGGAACTGAAAGGTCTCTGAGGCAATGTTAAATCCCCTCATTTGCTATCACTGCATCCCAGAAACTTAGCCCAGAACAGGCAGAGCAAGTGCCCAAAGTCCAAGGTAGCTGGTACTAAGGCCTTCAGAAAAAATGCAAGCCCAGGGTGTGTGCAGCATATTCCAAACCCTGTTTCTGCTTCTTTCCATATTAGATAGTTGTCTTATTATCTGTGTAGCACTTCTGTGGCCCAGAGCCCATGTATCCCCCTACAAAGACCTGTTTCCCATTTAAGTTCTCTGATGTCCAAACTTTAAGTTTTTGTGACTACATCCATCATCAAAAGACTCAATTCATGTTAAGCAGAAACATCTTAATTGTTTGCTTAAATTGATTCATAATAAGCATGGATTTCAGATTTAACCTCTTTTTTTTTTAATATTTATTCATTTGAGAGAGAGAGAGAGTGTGCAAGAGAGAGAGAATGAGTTGGGGGAGAGGCAGAGGGAAAGGGAGAAGCAGACTCCCCACTGAACAGGGAGCCCGATGGGGGGGCTCAATCCCAGGACCCTGGGATCACTACCTGAGCTGTAGGCAGGTGCTTAACCAACTGAATCACCCAGGAGCCCCCAGATTTAACCTCTTATCATTATTTACATCAATATTTATAGGCATCCCTTGAGCTTTTACATTCCACTAGGTAAAATGGTAGAAGCGAAGGGAAGGTGAGTAGGTCTGAATGGACCAGAGCCAAAACCTCTTGGCTTATAACGAAGGTGACGACTAAATTTGAAGGAATACTTACTGTCTTCTCTCTTCCTCTAACCTACCCTGCCTAAATCTCAGACTCTTTCCTTGGCCTCCCTGTTTCCCTTTACATCATCCCTCACACTGAATGTTTAGAACATGGAATAGAATTTAGTCCTAGAAGGGAAATTAGAAATCATGTAGTCCAAATACCTCATTTCCCCCCCTTTTTAAAAACTGAGATTTAATTGCCATATAACATGATGTTAGTTTCAGTTGTATAACATAATGATTTTATATTTGTATATATTGTAAAATGATCACCACAGTAGGTCTGGTTAATATTCATCACCACACATAGTTACAAATTCTTTTTCTTGTGATAAGAGCTTTTGAGACCGACTCCCTTAGCAAATTTCAAATCTCCAATACAGTATTATTAATCGTAGTCACCATGCTATACATTACATTCCTAGGACTTACTTATTTTATAACTGGAAGTGATATGTTTTGACCACCTTCACCCATGTCAAATACTTCATTTTACAGATGAGAAAATCAAGGCCTAGATTGGTTTAGTAACACTCCCAAGACAAATAACTTAGTGGCAGAAGAAAGAGATCAACATCTTTTGAATTTAGTTCCTTTATTTATTTATTTATTTTTATTTATTTATTTTTAAAGATTTTATTTATTTATTCATGAGAGACAGAGAGAGAGAGAGAGAGAGAAGCAGAGGGAGAAGCAGGCTCCCAAGGAGCAGGGAGCCCGATGTGGGACTCGATCCCAGGACCCTGGGATCATGACCTGAGCCGAAGGCAGATGCTTAACCGTCTGAGCCACCCAGGCGCCCTGAATTTAGTTCCTTTAAATGTGACCTGAGTTTTTTGAAAGCTCTGAATCACTGTCCATGTGACCATGTGTTCATTTATACTTATACAAATCTTTTTATAATTACAGGCAAGTAAAAATAGTAGTGGTTTGATCACTTCTCCATTTCTCTGGAGGTCAGGTCATCATTATTATCCTCCCTTTGGCAGTGATGCTGTGATTTTATATTAATAATTTTGTTATACCTCAGTTTTTAATGTAGTTAAGACTTGGGGATACTTAAGAGAAGGCTATAATGAAAACGTATATAAAATGAAGTCATGTTGAGTCCAGGGAAGGGAGAAGAGATTCAGGGAATCCCCTGGAACTTTGTGGAGGCATCAGAGAAGAAGTGAGAGCTGGGAGGGTTGCCATAGACTTGGTGACACCACGTCAAAGCCCTGAGTTAGAAGTCAGGAGATCTGGGTTTACCTTTGGTGACTAATTTCACCTTTATGAACCTTAGTAGACCTTTTTGTATCATGAGAGGGTCAGACTAGGTGATTTCAGCTGTTAACTGTGGGTTTTATGACTAGAAAGGGCTTGGCTAGCAAAGGAGGCTATCTTTTGAAGTGGCCTCTGCCACCTGGAGCTGGGGCAAAGATGACGCAATATGTCTCAGTTCCAGATACACTGATCAGTCACCCCTATTTGAGAAGCTGCCCTATGATTTTTGAACTTGCCTTCGTGCTCTTAGCAGAATGTGGCACTCTCAGGCACTGGGGGTGAGGAGAGGTCCTTCTGGGTGTGAATGAGAAGGTGCTAGGGGCTCCCACAGTTAGGATGGAAAAATTCTTTACTCAATCCAACCTACAATAGCGATAGCAATTCAAAAAAACAGCACCTTAAAACAATTTGGAAAAATATGCTCAGTTGGGACTCAGTCATAATGAGTGTGATTTTCCGTTAGTTAGCCATCAGAGTGATATTATGAGACACTCAGCTGGTATTTAGTGATGGCACAGAAAAGACAGTCACTTACAGCGAATGTAAAGAAAATGGGGATCCAAGGTAGCTAAAGCAAAAGGAATGAAGCCAGCCCCAAAATGATATTTTTCAGAAATATCTACCAGATGGGGGGGGAGGGCAGTCAAAAAAAGGTACAGTGGCAGAAATGGTTGGTAGGTGAAATGTTGTGACCTGGATTTTCAAGAAGAATATGTATGCATTTTAAATATTTCATCTCCCATTGTCAGTACAAGTTTCCAGATTTTTGTTGTTGTTGTTGTTTAGAAAATATAATCACTGAAAGGATAGGATTGTTTGCCCATGAAATTGAGTATACTCAGAATGAATAGGCCTAAAAGATATCAAGATGCACCTAAAATAATTGACTTCTTTGTTTTCCTTTGCTTCACAATGTGGTGAACTACATCCAGGAGGTCAAACACATTTTTTTCCCAAACTTGGTTTTTCCTTGGCCAGACTCCATGTTACCATGTTCCTTCCATTTACTGGAGTAGTGCTCAGGAAAAGTCTTCCAACTTTAATTATATTAGCCTCATAAGTTATTTGCTGGTAAGATAAAATAAAACACAAGAAGCTCTGATAAAGAAGAAATAGTGTCAGACCAGTGCCTGAAGCTGAAGTTCAGATTTGAGTTCCCTTACACTGGCTATGTGACTTTGCACAAGTCCCTGAATCTCTCTGGGCCTCAAATCCTCATCTAGGAAATGACAGTTGCTATGAGTGAACTTTAAGTCCTTTCAGCCTCCAACATTTTATGTGTCTATGCATTCCAAAGTCCCTTGTTAGTGACACTTAAATTAACCCTTGGTACAGATTAGTCACATTGATGTTGCTTCCATTACTGTTATTAATACAGCTAACACTGATTGCTTCCTTGTTGTCAGCTTCTTTCTGAAATCCATATGCTCATCTCACTTCTTTCTGTAACAGCTGTATGTGACAGGTGTTTTTGTCTACTTCATAGATGATGAAATTGAGGCTAAGGATTAGATAGTAAGTAGTGAAGCTGATACTCAAATCCAGGCTGTCCAACCCCAAAGCTCATGCCTTAACTTAGATATTCTATAAAATGCAAAGTTGACACCTCTATGAATTTTGAGGAATATCTTCCAGGGATATAATTTTAAGATGCAGAATATAACTACAATATAATTACACTAAACTGATTTCAGTCTGTTACTTTTTTGTTTACTTAGATTGTGTCTGGTTAAGAGAGCAGGTGATTTATATAGCTGTTTGTTTTTAAAGAGGTCTGCATGGGTAAAACCATTTTTATCAGATTTGATAGTTTGTAAAGCCCAGAATGTCTCAGTTTGGGTGTCAGAGCTCACTTTCCCAGGAAATTGCTGCCTCTCCTATCCCAGTGTGAGAAGCCCGAGTTCACAGGAGGTTTCTAGTTCTTACAGAGATTCACATAGCTTTGATGAGAGTTTGGGAGATAAAAACCATGTAAGCCACCATCCTCATCCATATACATATGTCTAATTGTGAGAGGGTGGATGAGATCTGAGTTGGCATTAAGGTTTATAATGTCAATTCTCTGGGCTAGGATAGAGGTTACTATTTTACTTTTGAGGAATTGGGTGAATTATTCTTTTTTCCCCAGCTTTATTGGAGTATATCTGATAAATAGAAATGGTATATTTTTAAGGTATATGACTGGATTTTTTTTTTAAGGATTTTATTTATTTGACAGAGAGAGACACAGCGAGAGAGGGAAGACAAGCAGGGGGAGTGGGAGAGGGAGAAGCAGGCTTCCCACCGAGCAGGGAGCCCGATGCGGGGCTCGATCCCAGGACCCTAGGATCATGACCTGAGCCGAAGGCAAACACTTAACTACTGAGCCACCCAGGCGCCCCTGGATGTTTTGATATACATATATGTTGTGAAGTGATCATCACAATCAAGCTAGTTAGCATATACATCACTTTACACAGTTACCATTTTCCTGTTGATTGTTTCTGTGGTAAGAGCTATGCTCTTGGCAGATTTCAAGTATACAATACAGCATTGTTAACTCTCATCATCCCCATTTCCTCCACTTTCCAATCCCTGGTACACACACCATTCTGCTCTTGCTTCTATGAGTTTGACACTTTGAGATTCTACATATACGTGAGATCATGTATTTGTCTTTCTGTGTCTGGCTTATTTCACTTAGTATAACGTCCTTCAGGTTTTTCCACGTTTTTGCAAAAGGCAGAATTTCCTTATTTTTAAAGGCTGAATAATATTCATATATATATATATATATATATATATATATATATATATATAATACCACTTTTTCTATCCATCTGTCAGTGGACACTTAGGTTGTTTCCATATCTTGGCTATTGTGAATAATGGGGCAATTAACATTCATTTTGGATATCTCTTCAAGATACTGATTTCATTTCCTTCAGGTATACACCATGAAGTGGGATTGCTGGATCATATGGTAGTTTTATTTTTATATTTTTGAAGACCCTCCATGCTGTTTTCCATAATGGCTGCACCAATTTACATTTCCACTGTGTATGAGTGTTCCCTTTTTTTTCCACATTCTCACCAACTCTTGTTATTTTTTGTATTTTTGATAGTAGCCATTCTAACAGGTGTGAGGTGATATCTCATTATAGTTTTGGTTGGTATTTCCCTGATGATTAGTGATGTTGAACACCTTTTCATATACCTGTTGGCGATTTGTATGTTTTCTTTTGAGAAATGTATGTTCAGGTCCTTAGCCTCTTTTTAATTGTGTTTATTTCTTTATTTATGTGTTTTTGTATTTGTTTGCTATTGAGTTGTATAAATTTCTTTTTTTTAAATTTTTTTTTTTTAAGATTTTATTTATTTATTTGACAGAGAGAGAGATAGCGAGAGCAGGAACACAAGCAGGGGGAGTGGGAGAGGGAGAAGAAGGCTTCCTGCCGAGCAGGGAGCCCGATGTGGGACTCGATCCCAGGACCCTGGGATCATGACCTGAGCCGAAGGCAGATGCTTAATGACTGAGCCACCCAGGCGCCCGAGTTGTATAAATTTCTTACATATTTTGTATTTTAACCCCTTATAATCAGATATATGGTTTGCAAATATTTTATTCTTTCTGTAGGTTGCATTTTCACTCTGTTGTTTGCTGTGCAGAAGCTTTCTAGCTTGATGCAATTCCACTTGTCTATTCTTGCTTTTGTTTCCTGTGCTTTTCATGTTATATCCAAACTATTATTGCCCAGACCAATGTCAAGAAGTTTCCCCCTATGTTTTCTTCTAGGAATTTTACAGATTCAAGTCTTATATTTAAGTCTTTAATCCATTCTAGGTTGATTTTTGTATAGGATGTGAGATTAGGTTTCAATTTCATTCTTTGGCAAATAGATATCCAATTTTCTCAGCACTATTTATTGAAGAGACTTTCCTTTCTCTGTTGTGTGTTCTTGGAGGTCTTGTAGAAGATCATTTGAACATAAATGCATGGATTTATTTCTGGACTCTGTATTCTATTCCATTGGTCTGTATGTCTGTTTTTATGCCAGTACTGTACTGTTTTGATCACTTTAACTTGGTAATATATTTTGAAATCAGGAAGTGTGATGCTTCAAGCTTTGTTCTTGCTCAAGATTGCATAGCTCTTTGGGGTCTCTTTGAGGTTCCATATCAATTTTTGGATTGTTTTTTCTATTTCTGTAAAGACTGCCATTGTGATTTTGATAGAAATTACATTGAATCTGTAGATCACTTTGGGTATTGTGGACCTTTTAACAATATTAATTCTTCTAATCTGTGAACATAGGTTGTCTTTCCATTTACCTGTTTCTTCTTTAATTTTCTTCATTAATGTATTATAATGTTCAATTATAATTATAATGCAAGTCTTTCACTTCTTTGGTTAATTTTATTCCTAAGTATTTTATTATTTTTGTTCCTATTGTAAATGGGATTATTTTCATAATTTCATTCTCAGTTAATTATCAGTGTTTAGAAATACCACTGATTTTTATATGTTGATTTTCTATCCTGAAACTTTACTGAATTCATTTATAAGTTCTAATAGTTTTTTGTTGTTGTTGTTGTTGTTGTTGAGTTAGGGTTTTCTACACATGTGACCATGTCATCTGCAAACAAAGATCATTTTACTTCTTTCTTTCCACTTCGGATGCTTTTCATTTTTCCTTTTCTTGTCTGCTTGCTTTGGCTAGGACTTCCAGTACTATGTTGAATAGTAGTGGTGGGAGTGAGCATTCTTGCCTTGTAATGGGTATTAGAGGAAAAGCTTTCAGTTTTCCCCATTGATTATGATGTTAACCATGGGCTTTCTATATATGCTCTTTGTTGTGTTGCGGTAAGGTCCTTCTGTACCTATTTTCTTGAGAGTTTTTAACATGTTTGGATGTTTTCTTTTTTAAGATTTTATTTATTTATTTGTGAGAGAGAGAGAGAGCACAAGCAAGGGGAGCGGCAGGCAGAGGGAGAAGCAGGCTTCCCACTGTGCAAGGAGCCTGACGAGGGACTTAATCCCAGAACCTTGGGATCATGACCTGAGCCGAAGGCAGATGCCCAACCGACTGAGCCACCTGGGCATCCTTGGATGTTGAGTCTTGTCAGAATATTTCCCTACATCTATTAGGATGATCCTGTGGTTTTTAATCTTACATTCTATTAATATTGTATATCACATTGATTGATTTGCATATGTTGAACCATCTTTGCATCTCAGGGATAAATCCCACTTGGTCGTGGTGTACGATCCTTTTAATATGCTAGTGAATTTGGTTTGCTAGTGTTTTAATGAGGATTTTTGCATCTATGTTGCATCTATGTTTGCATCTATGTTCCAAGTATATTGACTTACAGTTTTTTTTTTTTTTCTTATGGTGTCTTTGTCTGATTTTGGTATTAGGGTGATCCTGCCCTAATAAAATGAATTTGGAAGTGTTCCCCCTTCTTCTGTTTTTTGGAAGAGTTTGAAAAGTATTGCTATTAATTCTTTTTTGAATGTTTGGTAGAATTTACCTATGGGAGGTAAAAAAGAATTTACCTCTGAAGTCATCTGGTTTTGGGATTTGTTGGTTGGGAGGTTTTTGATTACTAATTTAATCTTCTTATTTGTTATTGGTCTATACAGGCTTTCTATTTCTTCTTGATTCTGTTTTGGTAAGTTGTATGTTTTTAGGAATTTATCCATTCATCTAGATTACCCAATTTGTTGGGAGTATAATTGTTCATAATAGTACTTTATGATCCTTTTTATTTCTAAGGCCTCTGTTGTAAGGGTTTGTCAATTTTATTTTTCAAAAGCCAGCTCTTTATTTTATAGATTTTTTTCTATTGTGTTAATAGTCTCTGTTTGACTTTTTTTCCTGTTCTAATTTTTATTATTTCCTTCCTTCTACTAACTTTGGCTTGGGGCTCTTTCTGGGCCTACAGTTGGGTCTGTAGATTGCAGGCCTATTACCAGGGGTGTAGGACTGCTCCTGGACCATAGCAGAGTGGGACTGGAACCAAGTAAACTGAGGAATGGAGCTACTTCCGGTCCATAATTGGGGACGATAGTTAGCAAGCCTGACATTGAGGCACATGCCTGCTTTCTCAAAGCAGCCCTCCTCAGTCTTGGCTCCACCAAGTTTTCACAGTCTCCCATCTAGATTCCAAAGCTCCCACAAAGACACTTTTGTCTGTGGATAGCTGCCAAATCATTATTTCTGTGGGGGATAGGAGCTAGGAACCTCTACTTTGCCATCTTGCTGATGTCCTGAACTATTCTTTTCTGAGGATTCTTTTATTAATTGAACTTTTGAGAATGGAAGTTATTCTTTTCTTTCCTCACTTTAAAATTCCTTTCCATCAACTGTCCTCTTTTCCTACTTTGGTCAGCATATCAGTGTGGGGTATTTTTCTCTGTAGCATTTCCTCACTGCATCCAACAGGCCATTTTAATAAGCAAAGCTCCTACACACTATTGCCAAAGAAAAGTAGACCTCAAATATTCCTCCCTAACAATACAAAGAAGTTAGAAAACTTGAACACCAATTGCCAATCATAGCCTGGTATATTGTACAATATTTTAGTACTAAATATTGATTTTTACCACCCTTCCCTCATTACTATTACTATTTTTTACAGCTTGCATTAAAATTTTGTCATGTATTTACCATTTTCTTTGCTCATCATTTCTTCTTACATTTCAGATTTTCTTTCTGGATCCTTTTCCCTTTTCTTGAAATACACCCTTTAATCAGCAACTGTTAGAGTATAATACTCAGCATTATGTTTGCTTGAAAGTATCTTTATTCTATCCTCATTCTATCATGTGAGCATACCCTGAGAAGTATGCAGTCTGCAACCCAGAAGAGGACCCTCACCAGCTCTTAATCATGTTGGTACCCTGATCTTGGACTTCCAGTCTCTAGAAGTGTGAGAAATAAATTTTTGTTGTTTACAAGCCACCCCATCTATGGTAGTTTGTTATATCAGCCTGAACAGACTGAGTCAACACTTGATCCATTTGTCAACAAAATGAATGATGAAAATTCAGGATGGTTGAATAGGGACTTTCATATTTTATCACTTGTTCCTTCTAAGAACTCTGTTTCTGGCACAGAGGGCAGACACATATTGGCCTGATTTGCAATGAAACCTCTTCCTTGATGATGGCACTACTTTGGTGTTCTAGTGCCTTTTGGCTGCAATCTGTCCTTAGGCTGACACACAGCTCCCACTTTACTTACTAACCAGTGGCAGAAGTGAGCAAGAAAAGTATGTAGTATCAACAGCACTGACTTCCGTGCCAAGGTGCCCATTAACCTTAAACCTCTGGTGACCTCTGGGTAGTGCCTGGATGATGCAGTTGAGTCATTCACAGTATCACACTGACGATGGTCACAGCATCTACTTGGTAGCTCAACAGTGCTCAAACACTGAAGAATTTCCTCTTTATTTTTTTAGGAAAAAAAAATAATAATTATCATGCCCACAGAATTTCAAGGCAAGGGGGGTAGCTCAGGGAAATTTCCTGGGAGTTCTGGCCTCTTCTCCTCCTTGATGTGGTCAACCCTCCTCCCAACATCATGGCATAATAGATGTATTAGCAGATCTCTTCTATTTCACAATCAAGCCAGTAAAACCAAGTTGCAATTTAAAGTTGCAATCTAAAAGATGTTTACATTTATCAAACATCTTTATGGTTGGTAGGCTTAGTGACATATATAGTCTCATGAAAGCCTCATTTTAGTGGCTTGTCTAATCACTAGCGTCATTACCCAGGTAGGAAGTGGTACAGCTAGAGTTCATATTCATGTCCTCCAACTCCAATGCTAGTCATCTTTCCACTTCAACACAGGCTGGTTGGGCTTTTTTCCTGATTTTTGGTGATGCTACAGCTACTGGAGGAGATAGTCATGGATCTTGACTTCACAGATAATGTAGGGTAGACACAGCCATTGAGACACAGCCTTCTTTTTTGTTTGGTGTCACTATGAATGTCACCTTTCAAATGCTGCTGCCCTGATTTCTTCATCTGATCTTCAGTTTTCTGATGGCTATTTGGCTAATCTATATTAATTTTATATTAATTTTAGTGGGTTTAAGTCCATCAGGTTGATAGTCCATTTTGACTCTAAGAAAGGAGTCTAGAAACCTGGGGCTTTAGAAGCAGTTGGTAGGGACCTATTTTGTGATTCTGGAGAAGTTTCTTAATTATTTGGGGTTACCTTTCTTACATGAAAAAGGTGGCCTAGATCAATGATTTTTAATACCCCATTTTATATCACAAGAACCCTTTTTTTGGGGCACCAAATGAAATCTGACATGGACCTCAGTGTATTACACAGACAAAATCAGTTTACTTGATTGAAACAGGGATGGAGCACAGAGCATTTATTCTTGGCCTTCCTGTTTCATCCATAGTGGCTCTTGAGACACTGATCCAGATCAAGTAGATGATTGCTAAATTACTATTGTTAGTTGCTACAAGGTTTTTGTTTGTTTGTTTTACGGTTTACCAAGTGTCTAATGCTGGGGGATTCTGAGCTATTTCACATCACTTAAGCTGAAGCTGGATGCCTGCGTTTGAATCCCAACCCTATTTCCTTATTATTCAGGTTGCCTTTAGCAAATCATTTAATCTTTATGCGTCTGTTTTTGTATCTTTAAAATAAGGATAATAATAGTACCTGCCTCATAGGTTTATTGTGAAGATTAAAATAGTTAATACATGCAAAGCATTTAGAATAGTGACTGGTACTATATAAATAGTAGCTATTACTCTTATCATCTTGAGGATCTAGCAGGACTATGTAGGGAGTGGAAGCTTAATAGTGACTAGCTGGCTTCTGGAGAATGCAGACCTGGAAGAGCTTGCAGATGTCCTGTGTTCCAATGTCTCCAAAATTGGCCTTTATGGAGGCTTTCCTGGGTCATCTGTTAAAATGCAGATCCTTGGACCTCACTGCTAGACTTACTCAGCCAGCATCTCCAAGGAAGCAGTATGGAAATCTGGATTTATAACCAGTGTTCCACAAGATATTTATGAACAGGCAAGTCAGGAAATACTGTGGTATCCGATTGTTGCATTTCATAGTTGGAGAAAGTTGAGTGCGTGGAACTCAAGGCCAGAGTTAGTGGTGGAAATAGTTTCCTGTCCCTGGTTCCATGTTATTTTCACTCATCTCTTCTCTGTGATGGCTCTGCCACTTCTGTCCGGGTGACTGAGGTTGGCTATATAGAAGGAGCAGTTTCAGGATGACTTTTCTAAAGCAGCATTTGGCTGCAGGGACAATTTACCTGCCAAAAGGGTATATGAGTTTTCTTCTTTAGGCAGATTTGAGCTCCCATGTTTATGCTTGACTTTGTGCTTCTAGGATAATGATCTCTGGGAACCCACATGTCCTGAATGATCTCAAAGTCTGTAATAGTTCTTGCTGCCCAGTTTACACAGGAACGAGCAATACATTTCAAAGTATAAGTCAGTGCCAAGAGGGTCCCGGAGTGGGCAGGTAGATAACATGAAAATGCCAAAATGCTGAGCACACTTAACCAGTTTGCACCATGTGAACCACTTTGGAGCCTGAGGACAGAAACCAAAAATATGCTTCTGTTCAGAGGCACCCAAGAGCATCAATTACTAGTGTTATTAGAGTTTTTGTCATCATCACTGCCATCATTCTTCTTCTCATAAATTTAAAGGTAGGTAGCTGGGTGCTGTCCTTGGAGCAGACCTACAGGAAGTAAAAGCTATGATGAATGCAGACCAGTAAGTGTGGGAGCACACTGGCCCCGTAACAGCTTCCTCAGCCCAAAGCACAGCTGTCAGCAGTCCTGCCCACAAGCCTTGTTATCACTGTGAGGTCGATTTTCCACACCCAGGGCTTGTTCTAACAATAAAGAGCGTAGAGAAATGTGTAAAGTAAACCGATCCTGCTGGGGAATTGGCACCCTCTCCAGGATAAGAGAGGAGGACAAAGGCTGGGGGACATGGACAGGTGAAGGGCAGCCCTTTATTCTTGGAGAGTAGGTGGAGGCCTTGAACTTGAAGAGATTTAGAGATTGAGAGATAAGATGTAATTGGAGTCCAGGTCCTCAGGGAAATGCCAATTTAAACTCTGCGGGTGGGATTGGACCTTAGAGGTAGAAGAAGAAATTCAACTGAGGGCCTTAAAAAGAAAGAACTAAACTGTTTTTGTGTCCATTCTTATTCAGCCTAGTGCTGTAGCTCCAGATAACGAACCCCCTTCTCTCTGTATAGCACATGATGCTGGAGTCCTCGTGGAAATTCATGATTGTTCTTTTTTTTTGAAGACAAAGTTCTTATCTCTAATCTGATTTTTATAGCTAGAGCCTGAAGCTTCTTTTCTGAGTGTAGGGGAGATTCCCAGGGTGTAAAATAGGGGAGAGTCCATTTGTTCTCCTCACTAGTCTCTTGTTCTCCAGCCAAAAACTCATTTTAAGCTTCTGTAACAATTTACTTTATTTCTTCAACTGAGTAAATATTTGGCATGGCTTAAGTTATAAGACGAATGAAATATAGGACATACAATTACATGTTTTTTCCTAAACAATCCTAGACTAAGCAACATTTTCTCACATCTACAGTGCAGTTAATACTAATGTTCATGGTGATGACAGTAAGGCACTAAAAAAGTCTGGCATGTTTTCTTATTCCTTAAGCAATATTAAATTATATTCATTCGGATTTTATTGCAGATTAACAGATATTTAAAAATAAGTTGAAAAATAGAGATTCCATGGCAGTCACCTCATTTTTCAGATAAAGAAATGGAAAGGCAAAGTAATTAAGTGACTTACCCAAAGTCACACAAACTGGTGAGTAGTGTTGAGATTATAATTTAGGTCTTTTGATTCATTTATGTATTCTAATCTTTTAAAATTTAGTCAGTTCATAGTGGTGTTTCCTCTCTAGCAGGTTTAATTTGTGTTTTAGTATGTGTTCAGCACTAGACTGTTTAATATGCTTGTGTGTGTGTGTGTGTGTGTGTGTGTGTGTGTGTGTAAGAGCAAAAGAAATACAAGAAATGGTACTAGTTGTCCAAGTGCTTATAACTTAGTTGGGGATATGAGACCTACACAGGTCTACCTACAGTAATGAACGGTAAAATTCCATGGTGTTTCCCAAACTTTTATGTGCATGAAAATCACTGAGAATTTTGCTAAAATGCAGATTCTGATTCAGTAGGTCTGGGGTGAGGCCTGAAAGTCTGTATTTCTACTAAATTCTCAGGTGAAGCATTTGTTGTCAGAAGAGACATACTTTGAATAATGAGACAAGGCGGGAGATAATTAAGGGCAAATTATGTAGTGTAATTATAAGATATGAAGGATTGAGAATAATGAAGGGTAATCAGGGAAAGTTTCATGGAACACATGGAATTTGAGCTCATCTTGAATAATGGTCTGACTTTGAATTAGCGAAGGAGTTAGGTGAAGGGATAACGTGAGTGAAGTGTAAAGGTACTGGGCAGGAATGCTTGAACCATGCTTATAAGATGGGAGCACACTTACCCGTTGGGATCAGATGGCGTAAGGTGCTGTGGCGTAAGGTGGCTGTGAAGGTTACTTCAGCCTCTGAGGTGGCCCTATCTGATTCCTCTTGGGATTCATGCCCTTGTGCATGGCCTGGGGCTAGTGACTCCCTCATGAGGAACAGACTGCCGCAAAGCTGATGGGATGCCATTTCCAAGATTAGGTTACAAAGAGACTGTGACTTTCATCCTGCACCCTCTGTTGCACCATCACATTCTCTAAAGGAGGCTAGCTCACATGTGATGGGCTGCCCTGGAGAGAGGCCTGTGTGGCAAGGGACTGATGGGATGTCTCGGGTCAACAGCCACCGAGGATCTGAGGCACCCAAGAGCCAAGTGAATGTTGGGAAGTAGTCCTTCCTGAGTCAGACCTTGAGATGAGGATAGCCCTGGCAAACACTGAGAGGCCGAGTCAGAGGACCCAGCTAAGCCACACCCAGATTCCTGACCCACAGAAACTATGAAATAATTAATGTTTGTTGTTTTAAGTTGCTGAATTTGGGGGTAGTTTGTTACAGAGCCATAGATAACTAATACAGTTGGAAATAATTTTGAAGGGAGAATGAGGTCGTGTGACACGTGGTTTGGAGCAGGGAGGGGCTTGAAAGACTGGCACAACAATTTGGACATGATCTGAAAGCCGTTGTTAAGTTCTCTTTCACACACACAGCTTTATGGAGATATCATTCATGTATCTAATAATTCACAAATTTAAACTGTATTACTCATTGGTTTTTAGTATATTCACAGAGTTGTGAAACTCACTATGGTCCATTTTTGGATATTTCCATAATCCTTCAAACAAACCCTGTACCCATCAGCCATCATACCGCATTTCCTCCCAAACCTCCCAGCTCCATGGTGACCACTAACCTATTTTCTGTCTGTGTGGATTTTCCTATTCTGGACATTTCAGATGAATAGAATAATATATAACCTTTTTGTATCTGGCTTCTTGTACTTAGCCTAATATTTCTAAGGTTTATCTGTGTTGTAGCTTGTATCAGTATATTGTGACTTTTTAAGGCCAAACAGTACAACATTGTATGGATATATAACCCATTTTGTTTATTCCTTGATCAGTTCATGAATGTTTGGGTTATTTCTACCTTTTGGCTGTTACAAATAATGTTACTATGACATTCTTCTATAAGATTTTGCGTGGACTATGTTTTCATCTCTCTAGTGTATATGCCGATGAGTAGAATTCCTGGGCCATATCATAACTCTATGTATAATATTTCGAGAGACTGTCAAACTGTTTCCCAAAGCGACTGTTCCATTTTACATTTTTACTAGTAATTTCCCACATCCTCACCAGCACTTGTCATCTTTTTAATTATACCTTATCCTAGTAGGTGTAAAGTGGTATGTCTTTGTGATTTTGATTTCTCTGACTAATGATGTCAAGCATCTTTTCATGTGCATATTTACCATTTCTGTGTCTTCCTTGGAGAAATATCTACTCAGATTCTTTTTCCATTTTAAAATTGGGTTGTCTTTTTATTATTAATAGAAAGTTCTTTATATATTCTAAGTACAAGTCTTTTGTCAGATCTATGATTTGCAAAAATATTCTGCCATTCTGTGGATTGTCTTTTGAAGATGTCCTTCAGAGCACAGTTGGTTTTAATTTTGTTGAAGTCTGATTTATCTATTTTTTACTTCAGTCACTTTTGCTTTTGGTGTTGTATCTAAGAAAACTTTGCCTTGCCCCTGGTCACTAAGATTTAATACTGTGGTTTCTTCTAGGACCTCTATAGTTTTAGCTCTTATATTTAGGTCTACTATTCTTTTGGAGTTAATTTTTGGGTATAGTGTAAGGAAGAGATTCAACTTCATTCTTTTGCATGTGGATATATAGTTGCCCTAGCACTATTTCTTGAAAAAGATATTTTTCCCCATTGAATTGTTCTGGCACCCTTGTTGAAAATCAACTGGCCATAAATGTGAAAACTGACTTTGAATGATTTTATTAAAAGTATTAAATTTAGTGATTCATTTTATTCTTAATTATTTTTATCTTATTAATTTTATTCCATTGATGTATCTGTCTGTACTTATGCTAGTACCACATTGTCTTGATTACTGTAGCCTTGTAGTAAGTTTTGAAATTGGGAAGTGTGAGTCCTCCTATATTGTTCTTTTTCAAGATTGTCTTGACAGGAATGAGTGTTTTGCATTTTCATATGAATTTGAGGATACACTTATCAAATTGTACAGAGTCAGATGGGATTTTGGACAGAGATTGTGTTGATTCTGTCGATCAATTTGGGGAATATTGCCATCTCAAAGATATTAAATCTTCCCATCTATGAACATGGATGTCTTTGAATTTATTTAGATCTTTTAAATTTCTTCGTGTTTTGTAAATTTTCAGAGTACAGGTTTTACACTTCTTTTGTTACATTTATTCCTAAGTATTTCATTCTTTTTATTACTATTATAAATGGAATTGTTTTCTTAACTTCATTTTCAGTTGCTCAGTTACTGTATAAAAACATTTTTCATATATTGATCTTGTATCATGTAACATTATAAACTCATTAATAGTTTTTTAGATTTCTTAGGATTTTTTATATTTGAGATAATTTTATCTGCAGATTAGAGATTGTTTTACTTCTTTTGCTCTGATCTCCATGCCTTTTATTTCTTTTGCTTGCCTAATTGCCCTGGCTAGAACCTCCAGTACCAAACTGAGTAGAAGCAGTAAGAGCAGAACTTCTTTTCTTATTTCTGATCTTAGGGGGAAAATATTCAGTCTTTTACCTTTAAGTATAATGTTAGCTATTTTTTTTTTTTTTCTTTTCATCGATGCCTTTTATCAAGCTGAAGAAATTCCTTCTATGGTGTTTGTTGATTTTTTTTCATCATGGAAAGTGTGTTAGATTTTTTCAAATGCATTTTCTGCATCTATTGAGATGACCATGTGGCTTTTGTCCTTCTTTAAATTGATATGAAGTATTAACTTATTTTTGACTGTTAAACCAATCTTGCATTCCTGGGATAAATCCTTCTTGGTCATGGTATATAATATTTTTATATATTGCTGGATTTGGTTTGATACTCTTTTGTTGAGGGTTTTTGGGACAATGTAAAATAGGATATATTGGTCTGTAGTTTGCTTTTTCTTGTCAAGTTCTGTTATCAGGATGATATTGGCCTTGTAGAATTAGTTGGGAAGTGTTTCCTTCTTTCTTTTTTTCTTTTTTGGAAGAGTTTGTGAAGAATTGCTATTAGTTTTTTTTTGTTTGTTTTTTTTAAATCTTTAGTGGAATTCACCAGTGAAACCAGCTGTGTCTGGGTTTTTTTTGCGTGGGAAGTTTTAGAATCATTAATGCTATCTCTTTACTTTCTATAGGTCTATTTAGAATTTGTTTTTCTCTTTTTTTTTGGGTCAGCTTTAGTAGTTTGTGTCTTTCTAAGAATTTGTCCATTTCATCTAAGTTATCTGATTTGTTGGTATGGGTTCACAGTATTCTTTATAAGCCTTTTGAATTTTGTGAGGTCAGTAGTGATGTCTTCTCTCTCATTTCTGATTTTAGTAATTTGAGTCTTCTCTCATTTTTTCTTGGTTAGTATAGCTAAGTTTGTTAACATTGTTTATCTTTTTAGAGGACCAGCTTTTTGGTTTCATTAATTTTTTCTTTTCTTTTTATTCCCTATTTCATTAATTTCCAGTCTATGCTTATTTTCGTTTCCTTCCTTTTTCATGCTTTGGCTTAACTTATTCTCCTTTTTCAGTATTTTGAGATGACAGTTAAGTTACTGATTTTAGATCTTTTTTCTTTATTTTATTTATTTTAAGATTTTATTTATTTGTCAGAGAGCACAAGTAAGTGGAGCAGAAGGCAGAGGGAGAAGCAGGCTCCCCGCTGATGCAAGACTCGATCCCAGAACCCTGGGATCATGACCCGAGCCAAAGGCAGACGCCTAACCAACTGAGCCACCCAGGTGTCCCCTTTTTTTTTCTTTTTAGATTTTTATTTATTTGAGAGAGAGAGAGAGAGATCGAGATTACAAGAAGGAGGGAGGAGTAGAGGGAGAAGCAGACTCCCCGCTGAGTAGGGAGTCTGATGCGGGACTTGATCCCAAGACCCCGCTGGGATCATGACCTGAACCGAAGGCAGATGCTTAACCGACTGAGCCACCCAGGTGCCTACCCCCTTTTTTAATATGGGCATTTTCAACTATAAATTTTATAAATTTCCCTCCAGGCATTGCTTTATTTGCATATCATAAGTTTTAATATGTTGTGCTTTTATTTTCATTCATCTTAAGGATTTTTGAATTTCTCTCATGATTTCTTCTTTGACCCACTGGTTATTTAGGAAGGTGTTATTTAATTTGTACATATTTGCAAACATTCTAAATTTCTTTCTGTTACTGATTTCTAATTTCATTCCAGTATGGTTGGCAGACACACTTGGTATGATTTCAGTCTTTTTAAATTTATTGAACTTCTTTTATCATCTAGCATATGGTGGAACCTGGAGAAATTTTCATGTGTGCTTGGGAAGAATGTATATTCTACAGTTCTTGGTTAAAGCATTCTATAGATGTCTGTTAAGTCTGGTTTTATAGTGTTGTTCAATTCTTCTATTTCCTTTTTGATCTTCTCTCTAGTTTTTCTATCCTTTTAGAAAGAAATTGCAATTATTATTGTTGAGTCATCTGTTCCCCCTTTTAATTCTGTTACTTTTTGCTTTATGTATTTTGGGAGCTTAGTTGTTAAATGCATATGTTTATAATTGTTATATGTTTCTTTTTTTTTTAATTTAAAGATTTTATTTATTTATTTGAGAGAGCGAGCAAGAGAGAATAGGAGCAAAGGGGGGTGGAGCAGGGAGAGGGAGAAGCAGGCTCCCCACTGAGCAGGGAGCCCGATGTAGGGCTTGATCCCAGAACCCTGGGATAATGACCTGAGCCAAAGGCAGATGTTTAATGACTGAGCCACCCAGGGGCCCCATATAATTGTTATATGTTTCTGATGGATTGACCATTTTATCATTATAAAATGTCTCTCTCAATCTCTAGTAACTTTTGCGTTGCTGTTTTAAAGTCTGTTTTGGCTGATACTAGTATATCTACTCAAGCTTTCTTGTGGTTGTTCTTTGCATCACATATTTTTTTCCCATCCTTTTACTTTCGGTCTTTTGTGTCTTTGAATCTGCAGTGTGTCTCCTGCAGAGCAAATAGATGGATCTTGTTTTTTATCCAATCTGACAATCTCTGACTTTCATTGCGTTGTTTAATTCATTTACATTTAATGCTATTATTAGATTTATGTTTGCTATTTTACTTTTTGTTTTCTATATATCTCATGTCTTTCCTGTTTCTCCTTCACCACTTTCTTTTACATTAAATGAATAGTTTCTAGTGTAATATTTTAATTCCTTTAATGAATTCACTATTTTTAAATTATGTTCTGATAAAATAGAGAAAGAAGTTCCTTATGTGTGGGAAAATAGAATTATTGGGTGGGTCTACCAACATTTATTAAGCATTGAGTGTGGGAAAGCATGAGTTAAGTGTATGTGTATATGTGGTGAGGGACAAACAGAGAAAGACAGACAGAGAGATTGAGAGAGAGAAAGGAGGCAGATGTATTTTTGACTCTTGCACAAATATTGAGGGGAGAGTTGTGCAAGGTTGAGGGAAGGTGCTTCAAGCAATAGCTTCTAATTTTTTATCATAGCAAGTAGAAAGTCTTCTAGTAAGCTGACATCTATCTGATAGGGTAGCTTTAAAAATACCAGGTAAGTAATAATCAGGTTGGTAATTAAGAAGAAAGAAACTTTATGTGTGCCTTGAACTTTCAAACTTTCCTCTTCACCTTAAGTAAGATTGATTTTGTCAAGGTCACTCTCAGTTGAATACAGAAGTGTTTTCGTGATTGAATCTGATATTGATCTACTGATGGCTGCTTAATTGAAAAAGTTAAGGTGTTTTCCCCATAGGGAAACCATCTAATCATGATTGCTTCCCACATTTTTCCTTAGGGAAAGATTCTATATTTATGTTAATGGTTTCAAAGTGGTCACAAGATAATTGACTGCTCTTTATAGCTATTTGCTGTTTACTTTAAGTTTTTAAAAAACAGATCTTGGCACAGTCTCACCATAAAAGTCCTGTTTATCAGATTTCAGCAGCTCCTAAGCTTTGGATCTGTGAATTCTACCATCCCACACATTCAGAGTGGACTATGGAGGGTGGTTAAGAAGCTTTACAGTTGAAAGGAAGATTATTGCTTAAAGTAGCTCATATTTGATGGTGTATCACTCATATGAACTTTCAAACTTGGCTTCTATGGCTATTTTTTCTTCTATATACTCTGTTCTGCCCTTTCAAACCCCCCAATCATTTCAGATTCAGCTTTGGTCTCTAATGAAGTTCTTTATTAAATGTAAGAGTATTCTGCTTTTTCTGAAGCAAGTAACTTAAAGAAAATTAAGCTATTTTGATTTTGAAATCCCAAACTTTAATAATGGCAGTGAAAAGTCTTTGAAAATATTACTCATTGCTGCTTAAAACATCCCTGGGAAGTGAATCAATGTTTTATTATTCCCTGGTGGATGTTATTAGGTAGGGACAATCAAAAGAAGGTCAAGGCAAGGTTAAGTCATTTATATTAGACCCAAATGAGGAAGCCAGAGTTAAAATCCAGGTCCTTGTATCT
Source organism: Neomonachus schauinslandi (assembly GCF_002201575.2). NCBI lineage: Eukaryota > Metazoa > Chordata > Mammalia > Carnivora > Phocidae > Neomonachus > Neomonachus schauinslandi. Next base: position 119,257,819 of record NC_058409.1, read on the forward strand.
TGAGACTTGCTCTTTCTCTCTGCATCATTTTCCTCTCTAAAGCAGCATTCTGTTCGTCACTATAATATCAGCATTTGAGCTGATATTTGCTTCCGTGACTCTCTCTTGACTGAAATAAGAGGGAAAAAGGCTTACATCACTTGTAGTAAGGTGGATTGACAATTGATCACATGAATAGGAGGTGGGGATGGTAGAGGTAATTATTTCCTCTGACATTATGCTTTTGGCTTTTTATTCCTGGGCATTGCTCACAATCCTTCATATCTCTTATGCATGATCCTCTATATGTGAGATGGAGCTCATCATAAGTACATGGTTGTGAGGAGGCATTGTCAGGAATGCTTTATTATAATCACATAAGTTAGACTTTCAGTTGAAGGATAGAGGGGGTAAAGAAGTCACAAGATATACTCATCAACCTGACCATGGACCTGACCTGTCCAGTCTTTGCTGTGTCCTCACAAATCCCCACACAAATTCTATTTTATACTCTTATTTAAAAAAAGATTTCCTTGATTCTAAGATGCTATAAATTTTAAGATGCACCATCAATTTAATAATGTCATCAGGGAAAAGTTTCTATATCAAATGCATGTGCCTATGGAAAGAGGTATTCCAATTTCAGGACTATTAATATAGGAAGAATGTATCTTAGAATCAAGGAAATGAAGATGTTTTTTGTTTTCTTGTTTTTGTTTCATTTTGTTTTTAATTTATTTTTATTTATTTATTTTTTAAAATTTCATTTATTTATAGAAAGAGTATGTGAGCTGGGGGAGTAGCAGAGGGGGGAGGAGGGGAAGAGAGGAGAGAATCCCAGACTCCCCACTGAGCATGGAGCCCAACTCAATTTTGATCTCACAACCTTGAGTTCATGACCTGAGCAGAGAGACCAAGAACAGGCTGCTTAACCAACTGAGTCACCTGGGCAACCCTTGTTTTTGTTTTTTACATGACAGCTGATTTTATTATGTTCCTATGGTGTCATATTGCTCAACTTCAGTTGCTTGCTTCTGGTTGAGATGTTTGGTTTTGTTGCAGTAACTGAGAATAAAACCCAAGTGATGTTTTTGGTTAGAACAGTAAGATGTGGGAAAAGTTACTCTGTGCAGCTAAGTCAAGCACATTGGGTTAAGAAAGTGTATTGGTCCTACATTGTGGTGGTGTTTAAAGATGCTGTTATGTGGTCTTCCAAAGCCCTTGTGCTATAGTTCTCATCTGATGCAGGGTATACATAGAGCTTTTTTCAATTAGACATAGTATATTTCCCTCCAAAGATTCTTTTTTAAAAAACTTCTGTTTTATTAACCTATAATGTATATTTGTTTCAGGGGTACAGGTCTGTGATTCATCAGTCTTGCACAATTCACAGCGCTCACCATAGTACATACCCTCCCCAATGTCCATCACCCAGCCACCCCATCCCTCCCAACCCCCTCCACTCCAGCAACCCTCAGGTTGTTTCCTGAGATTAAGAGTCTCTTGTGGTTTGTCTCCCTCTCTGGTTTTGTCTTGTTTCATTTTCCCCTCCCTTCCCCTATGATCCTCTCTTGTTTCTCAAATTCCTCATATCAGTGAGATCATATGATACTTGTCTTTCTCTGACTGACTTATTTCACTTAGCATAATACCCTCTAGTTCCATCCGTGTCTTTGCAAATGGCAAGATTTCATTTTTGATGGCTGCATAATATTCCACATTGTGTGTGTGTGTGTGTGTGTGTGTGTGTGTGTGTGTGTGTGTGTACACCACATCTTCTTTATCCATTCGTCTGGTGATGGACATCTAGGCTCTTTCCATAGTTTGGCTATTGTAGAAATTGCTGCTGTAAACATTGTGGTGCATGTGCCCCTTCAGATCACTACATTTGTATCTTTGGGGTAAATACCTAGTAGTACAATTGCTGGGTTGTAGGGTAGCTCTATTTTTAACTTCTTGAGGAACCTTCATACTGTTTTCCAGAGTGGCTGCACCAGCTTCCATTCCCACCAACAGTGTAAGAGGGTTCCCCTTTCTCCGCATCCTCGCCAACATTTGTTGTTTCCTGACTTGCTAATTTTAGCCATTCTGACTGGTGTGAGGCGGTATCTCATTGTGGTTTTGATTTATATTTCCCTGATGCCAAGTGATGTGGAGCATTTTTTCATGTGTCTGTTGGCCATCTGGATGTCTTCTTTAGAGAAATGTCTGTTCAGGTCTTCTGCCCATTTCTTGACTGGATTATTTGTTTTTTGGGTGTTGAGTTTGAGAAGTTCTTTATAGATCTTGGATACTAGCCCTTTTATCTGATACGTAATTTGCAAATATCTTCTTCCATTCCATAAATTGCCTTTTAGTTTTGTTGACTGTTTCCTTTGCTATGCAGAAGATTTTTATCTTGATGAAGTCTCAATAGTTCATTTTTGCTTTTGCTTCCCTTGCCCTTGGAGACACGTCTAGCAAGAAGTTGCTGTGGCCGAGGTCATAGAGGTTGCTGCCTATGTTCTTCTCTAGGATTTTGATGGATTCCTGTCTCACATTTAGGACTTTCATCCATTTTGAGTCTATTTTTGTGTATGGTATAAGGAAATGGTCCAGTTTCATTCTTCTGCATGTAGCTGTCCAATTTTCCCAACACCATTTGTTGAAGAGACTGTCTTTTTGCCATTGGACATTCTTTCCTGCTTTGTCGAAGATTAGTTGACCATAGAGTTGAGGGTCCATTTCTGGGCTCTCTATTTTGTTCCGTTGATCTATGTGTCTGTTTTTGTGTCAGGACCATACTGTCTTGATGATGACAGCTTTGTAATAGAACTGGAAGTCCGGGATTGTGATGCCCCCAGCTTTGCTTTTCTTTTTCAACATTCCTCTGGCTATTCAGGGTCTTTTCTTGTTCCATACAAATTTTAGGATTATTTGTTCTATTTCTTTGAAAAAAGTTGATGGTATTTTGATAGGGATTGCATTATATGTGTAGATTGCTCTAGGTAGCATAGACATTTTCACAATATTTGTTGTTCCAATCCATGAGCATGGATCCCTCCAAAGATTCTGGCACATGGTTTTAGAGGGATGTTTTAGACACTAAATACAGGCATAGATTATATAAAAAAAAAACCTCTGTGAGTAATTTTGGTATCTCTTTCTGTCTTGCTTTATCCTTTTTTTTTTTTAAAGATTTATTTATTTATTTTAGAGAGAGAGAGAGAGTGCTCAAGCATGAGTGGGGAGGGGAGAGGGAGAGAATCTCAAGTAGACTCCCCACTGAGCGTGGAGCCCTATGTGGGCTCAATTTCACAACCCTGAGATCATGACCTGAGCTGAAATCACAAGTTGGAAGCTTAACTACTTCATTGCTTTATTCTTGATTGAAAACTAATGGTCCATTTTATTTTTTTATTTTTTATTTAAAAAATCCAGTATAATTAACATACCATGTTATATTAGTTTCAGATTCACAATATAGTGATTCAACAATTCTGTGCATTACTCAGTGCTCATCACAGTAAGTGTACTCTTAATCCCCTTTATCTATTTCACAAATCTTTCCATCCACCTTCCCTCTGGTAGCCATCAGTTTGTTCTTCATATTTAAGAGTTTTTTTTTTTTAAGTCTCTTTTTTTTCTTTTTTTGTTTTGTTTCTTAAATTCCACATTTGAGTGAAATCATATGGTATTTATCTTTCTCAGACAAATAGTCCACTTTAAAATGGAATTTCAATAAAGAGATTTTCTTGGTATTAAACAAAGGAGTATTTTATGACACCTTACACACTGAGAATTAGAGCCCCTTTCAAGTCTTATTTATTAGGTTTTATCTTATATTCCTAACAGTTGTTCCCATTATAGTCCTCTGTTTCCTATTGGCCCTGTAGCTGGATATTCTCATCTGCTGGAATGGACTCTGTTACTTTTGGTCACAGTCACTCCTGTGCACTAGCTCCATGCCTGGATCTACTAATTCCATTTCCTTGTCTGGGTTCTGTTTTAAGATTTCTAAATCATTTTTTATTTTTTAAAGGCCAACTCTCATCTGACCTCTTCCCTGAGACTTTTCCTCAACTTCGTTGGTCTATGAGATGTCTCTCTGCTCTGAATTCTTCAGCATTTGCTGTTTTCATTTCACATTTGGCATTTAATCATTTACTGGTTTGTGTTGTGTTCCAGTTGTTTCCTGTGTTTCCTCTGCATTTTCAATGATCTTTCAAACTACTAGAAAGCATATAAAATATTGTATATTGCTTTTATAAACTTGATGGCATTTAACAAATTCGACACATAGTAATATCCCAGTAATGGTTAAATTAATTGAGCTTGTTCTCATTGAAATTTCCAACCACTAGTATAGAAAACCATTAGCCTAAAAAGCATTCAAATATCAATAAGCCAGCATCATTATAGTGGTATATCTCAATGAATAATGTTAAGTGCCTGGGTATGCATGGAATTAGACTGGGCATAAATTACTTTCAAGACAGAATATCTGCCTCTAGAAAATTACATTTACATCAACATTGCACTGAATGAGCCAAGATTTATAACAGAATTTTATGTTTTCCTTTGTAACTGTTGTAAAGAGCTGTAAATAATTTTACTGTGCAAGTGTGGTAAACATATTTATGCAGTCATTGGTGATATACTGTTTATGCATATATTTTAGAAAATGTATGCTGAAAAATCCTTAATTGAAACTACTGGTTTATGAAAACACGCAAATGAAAAAAATAGAGATGAAAGAAGGCCTTGGAACAAAAATTAAGTCTGGTTTGTCAAATATTCAGAAATTCATCTTTACTAGATCACATTTATTGATTGGAAATTAATGTTTTTCTTTCTTCTCTTGCAAAAATGACACATACTAGTGTTAAACTTTTAATATTTATTTATCCAAAATCAATTGTTTGGCTGTGATTAATATTCTTTAGTGCATTTGCTGTGTTGTAACTCAGATATTCAATCCGTATTTAGATGTTTGAGGACACAAGAGGACTTGATGAGAATATGGTTGACTGATTCTTTGTGTTTTTTTAAGATTTTATTTGTTTATTTGAGAGAGAGAGAGCACTAGAGAGAGAGAGAGCAAGCCTGAGTGGGGGCAGAGGGAGAGGGAGAAGCAGGCTCCCCACTGAGCAGGGAGCCTGATGTGGGGCTTGATCCCAGGACCCTGGGATTATGACCTGAGCCAAAGGCAGATGCTTAATTGACTGAGCCATCCAGGTGCCCTGACATTCTTTTTCATACCAGTCACTTGGAAAATAAAAGTCTGAAGGACAACTTGATCATCTTCTAGCTCTACCCTTGTCCCTGGGCATAATCATACAAAGGCTAGTTTGGGAAGAATAGATTATTGCCTGCTTCAATTGCTCCTGAGATTTAAAGCTTTCCAACTTGCCTTCTCAAGACTGTTAGGAAAAGGAGGTGGCTTATCTCATTGTAATATATTTTTCAAGAGTGAGAGTTAAAGGTTTAAGTGATGAAGAGAAATCACTTGTCGTGGTTTCTTAGATAAAACCTATCAGATATTAACGATTTATTATTGTGCTTTCCGACATTTATGTTTCTCCTATTAGCGTTCATGGTAGTCCCAATTGTCTGTCTCAATCACTGAAGGTAGATAAACTCCTTGATAGTAACTTTATTCTATCTTTTTTCCTTCACTCTAATTTTTTCCCTTATGTATTAGAAATGGTTTTAAGCTTGTTTTGTTTCTCTTCTCTCTCTCAGTACTTTTAATCATAATCCATTTTCTTACTCAGTGTGTTCATCTCTCTGTAATCTCTGGAGAACTAAGCAAGGATTAATCAACCTTCCCCACTGGGTTAAGCTTAATCACTTAACTCTCCTATTGTGTCCTGTACAAGGAGTATGAGATAATCCTGATCTAGGAAAGATTTAAGGCTAAACTTTTTAACCATTTTTGGATTCAGTGACCCCTTTGAGAATGTAACAAATGCTAGAGCTTCTCTCCCCATTACAAAGCACACATGAAAATTTTGACATACTATTTCATGTGCTCTATAAACTCTACATACTCCGCACTCTGTCCATAGACTTCAGTTAAGAAGCCCTACATGGTCTTAGGCTATGAAGGGCTTTATTTTGCTTCCTTGCAGATTTGATTCCATATAGCTATGGGCATTAGATGGGTGTTTGGTTAAGGTGAGCAAAAAGAAATTAATTCCATATAAATATCTTTGCACCTGTGATAGAATAACAGCAGCTTTTAAGGAAGCCAGTGGATTAGTCACTCAAAACAGTTTTGTTTGTGTATCTGTGTTTTTAGTGTGGATAATATCAGTGATAGCAAAGACTACGAAGACCACACACCTATTCCACAGCAGCTTGCTAAAGTGAACATCAGTTCCAGACATATGAAAACTTAAATCTCACTGGAATTAATATGATAAATGAGAAGAAAAGCAATATGGTGTTCAGTTTATATTAAATATCTTGGTAAAATGATTGACTCATGGCCAAAAATAATGCTAGGTCTTGAAATATAAGTATTTATTCATGTAATAAAATTAACTGTCTAACTTGGATTGTGAAAAATTCTCATCCAGAGGACAGTCTTTGAAAAGTAGGCTCAGAAGTTCCTTCAGGGTTTGGAGCAAGATGGAGGAGGAGTAGGAGACCTGGATTTCGTCTGGTCACAGGAATTCAGCTGGATAGGGATCAAACCATTCTGAACACCTACGAACTCAACAGGAGATCGAAGAAAAGAATAGCAACAACTCTCTGAACAAAAAGCGACCACTTTCTTGGAGGTAGGACGTGCAGAGAAGTGAATCCAAGGCGATATTTGGGAGGATGGACGGCGGGGGAGGGGGCCTTCGTCGGCTGCTTCTGGCAAGTGATAGAGCCGCAGAGCACAAAATCGGAACTTTTAGAAGTCGGCTCTGCTGAGGGATACCGCTCCAGTGGCTAAGTGGGGGGTGGAACCCTCATGGGACAGTGTGGTCTCAGGACCCTCAGGGTCACAGAAAGACCGGGGGTGCCTGAGTGTGGCCAAACTCCCAGGTATCAGAGCGGGGAAGTGGGCTGCAGAGACGGAGCCGAGGCGCAGGCTGTCAGCTCGGGGTTGCCATAAACCGTGATCCGTGGCACAGTCGGGCCACTGCTCCCCCAGCAGGGACCCAAAAAGTGGCAGATCCAGGGAGACTCCCCTTCCTGCCCCGGGAGGAGCAGCGCAGGAGCGCACCACAGGGATCTGCTGGGTTTGGAGACTCCACACCGAGTCGGGTGCCAGAGATAGAAACACTCGGTCACAGTCCAGGTGAGAACGGTGTGCGGCTGGAGACTGGGGAGACGGGAGTGATTGACTGCTTTTCTCTAGGGGCTCACTGAGGAGTGGGGCCCCGAGTTCTCGGCTCCTCCGGGGTGGAGATTGGGAGGCCGCCATTTCACTCTCGTCCTCCAGAGCTGTACGGAAAGCTTGCAGGGAACAAAAACTCCTGTGAACAAAACTGAGCAGATGACTTAGCCCAGACCCGGCAAGGACGGGGCAATTCCGCCTCCGGAAAAGACATTTGGGAACCACGGCAACAGGCCCCTCCCCCAGAAGATCAGCAAGAACAGCCAGCCAAGACGAAGTTTACCCATCAGTGAGAACGGCAGAACTCCAGTGGTAGGGGAATACTACACATAGAATTCATGGCTTTTTCCCCATGATTCTTTAGTCTTTCAAAGTTAATTTTTTTTGTCTTTTTTTTTTTAATTTTTCTTTTTCCCTTTTTCAACCAACATCTTATCAATCCCTTTTTTAAAAAACATTTTTATTTTTCATTTTTAGAGTCATATTCTATTCCTTCATAGTAGTTACCCTTATTTTTCGCATATATATATAAGTTGTTCTCTCTTTAAAATTTTGAGGTCTGTTTCTTCTAACAGATCAAAATATACCCTAAATCTCTAGTGTATGGCTTTGTTCTAGTCTCCTGCCTGATCATATTCTCTCCCTTTTTTTTTTAAATCCTCTTTTCTTTTTTCAACTAACTTCCTATCTTATCAATTTCTTTTATAAAATTTGTTACAATTTTCATCTTTACAGTCGTATTCCATCCCTTCATCGTATTAACCCTTATTTTTATACATATATATAAGTTTTTCTTTCTTTAAAATTTTGGGAGGCACTTTCTTCTACCAGACCAAAATACACCCAAAAATCTAGTGTGTGGCACTGATCTATGCACCAGCCTGATCATACTTGATCATATTCTGTTTTTTTTGCTTTGTTGTGTTTTTATCTTTTCGTTTTTTTTTTCTTTTTCTTTTTTCTTTCTTTCCCTTTCTTTTCCCCCAGTTTCAGGTCTTTTCTGATTTGTTTAGAGTATATTTTCTGGGGACGTTGTTACCCTGTTAGCATTTTGTTCTCTCATTCGTCTGTTCTCCTCTGCACAAAATGACAAGACGGAAAAACCACCTCAACAAAAAGAACAAGAGGCAGTACCGACTGCCAGGGACCTACTCAATATGGACATTAGTACGATGTCAGAACTAGAGTTCAGAATGATGATTTTAAAGATACTAGCTGGGCTTGGAAAAAAAATGGAAGTTATTAGAGAAACCCTTTCTGGAGAAATAAAAGAACTAAAATCTAACCAAGTGGAAATCAAAAAGGCTATTAATGAGGTGCAATCAAAAATGGAGGCTCTAACTGCTTTGATAAATGAGGCAGAAGAGAGAATTAGTGATATAGAAGACCAAATGATGGAAAGTAAATAAGCTGAGAAAAAGAGAGATAAACAACTACTGGATCACAAGGGCAGAATTCAAGAGATAAGTGTTAACATAAGACGAAACAACATTAGAATAATTGGGATCCCAGAAGAAGAAGAAAGAGAGAGAGGGGCAGAAGGTATACTGGAGCAAATTATAGCAGAGAACTTCCCTAATTTGGGGAAAGAAACAGGCATCAAAATCTAGGAGGCACAGAGAACCCCTCTCAATATCAATAAAAATAGGTCAACACCCTGACATCTAATAGTAAAACTTACAAGTCTCAGAGACAAAGAGAAAACCCTGAAAGCAGTTCGGGAGAAGAGATCTGTAACCTACAATGGTAGAAACATTAGATTGGCAACAGACCTATCCACAGAGACCTGGCAGGCCAGAAAGGACTGGCATGATATATTCAGGGCACTAAATGAGAAAAATATGCAGCCAAGAATACTATATCCAGCTAGGCTGTTGCTGAAAATAGAAGGATAGATAAAAAGCTTCCAGGACAAACAAAAACCAAAGGAATTTGCAAACACGAAACCAGCCCTACAAGAAATCTTGAAAGGGGTCCTCTAAGCAAAGAGAGAGCCTAAAAGCAGCATAGACCAGAAAGGAACACAGACAATATACAGTAACAGTCACCTTACAGGCAATACAATGGCACTAAATTCATATCTTTCAGTAGTTACCCTGAGTGTAAATGGGCTAAATGCCCCAATCAAAAGACACAGGCTATCAGATTGGATTAAAAAATAAGACCCATTGATATGCTGTCTGCAAGAGACTCATTTTAGACCCAAAGACACCCCCAGATTGAAAGTAAGGGGGTGGAAAACCATTTACCATGCTAATGGACACAAAAAGAAAGCTGGGGTGGCAATCCTTATATCAGACAAATTAGATTTTAAACCAAAGACTGTAATAAGAGATGAGGGAGGACACTATATCCTACATAAAGGGTCTATCCAACAAGAAGATCTAACAATTGTAAATATCTATGCCCCTAACATGGGAGCAGCCAATTATATAAGTCAACTAATAACAAAAGCAAAGAAACACATCAACAACAATACAATAATAGTGGGCCTTCAGTGAGGGGGCTTTAACACCCCTCTCACTGAAATGGACAGATCATCTAAGCTAAAGATCAACAAGGAAATAAAGACTTTAAATGACACACTAGACCAAATGGAGTTCACAGATATATTCAGAACATTCCATCCCAAAGCAACAGAATACACATTCTTCTCTAGTGCCCATGGAACATTCTCCAGAATAGATCACATCCTAGGTCACAAATCAGGTCTCAACCGATACCAAAAGATTGGGATCATTCCCTGCCTATTTTCAGACCACAATGCTTTGAAACTAGAACTCAATCACAAGAGGAAAGTCGGAAAGAACTTAAGTACATGGAGGCTAAAGAGCATCCTACTAAAGAATGAATGGGTCAACCAGGAAATTAAAGGAGAATTTAAAAAATTCATGGAAACCAATGAAAATGAAAACACAACTGTTCAAAATCTTTGGGATGCAGCAAAGGCAGTCCTAAGAGGAAAGTATATAGCAATACAAGCCTTTCTCAAGAAACAAGAAAGGTCTCAAATACACAACCTAACCCTACACCTAAAGGAGCTGGAGAAAGAACAACAAATAAAGCCTAAACCCAGCAGGAGAAGAGAAATCATAAAGATCAGAGCAGAAATCAATGAAATAGAAACCAAAAGAACAGTAGAACAGATCAACGAAACCAGGAGCTGGTTCTTTGAAAGAATTAACAAGATTGATTAACCCCTGGCCAGACTTATCAAAAAGAAGAGAAATGACCCAAATAAATAAAATCATGAATGAAAGAGGAGAGATCACAACCAACAGCAAAGAGATACAAACAATTATAAGAACATATTATGAGCAACTCTATGCCAGCAAATTAGATAACCTGGAAGAAATGGATGCATTCCTAGAGATGTATCAACTACCAAAACTGAACCAGGAAGAAATAGGAAACCTGAACAGACCTATAACCACTAAGGAAATTGAAGCAGTAATCAACAATCTCCCAACAAACAAAAGCCCAGGGCCATATGGCTTCCCAGGGGATTTCTACCAGACATTTAAAGAAGAATTAATACCTATTCTTCTGAAACTGTTCCAAAAGATAGAAATGGAAGGAAAACTTCCAAATTCGTTTTATGAGGCCACCATTACCTTGATCCCAAAACCAGACAAAGACCCCATCAAAAAGGAGAATTACAGACCAATATCCTTGATGAACATGGATGCAAAAATTCTCACCAAAATACTAGCCAATAAGATTCAACAGTACATTAAAAGGATTATTCACCATGACCAAGTGGGATTTATCCCTGGGCTGCAAGGTTGGTTCAACATCTGCAAATCAATCAACGTGATACAATACATTAACAAAAGAAAGAACAAGAACCATATGATCCTCTCAATAGATGCAGAAAAAGCATTTGACAAAGTACAGCATCCTTTCTTGATCAAAACTCTTCAGAGTATAGGGATAGAGGGTACATACCTCAATATCATAAAAGCCATCTATGAAAATCCCACAGCGAATATCATTCTCAATGGGGAAAAACTGAGAGCTTTCCCCCTAAGGTCAGGAACACGGCAGGGATGTCCACTATCACCACTGCTATTCAACATAGTATTAGAAGTCCTAGCTACAGCAATCAGACAACAAAAAGAAATAAAAGGCATCCAAATCGGCAAAGAAGAAGTCAAACTCTCACTCTTTGCAGATGATATGGTACTTTATGTGGAAAACCCAAAAGACTCCACCCCAAAACTGCTAGAAGTCATACAGAAATTCAGTAAAGTGGCAGGATATAAAATCAATGCACAGAAATCAGTGGCATTCCTATACACCAACAACAAGACAGAAGAAAGAGAAATTAAGGAGTCGGTCCCATTTACAATTGCACCCAAAACCATAAGATACCTAGGAATAAATCTAACCAAAGAGGCAAAGAATCTGTACTCAGAAAACTATAAAATACTCATGAAAGAAATTGAGGAAGACACAAAGAAATGGAAATACGTTCCATGCTCATGGATTGGAAGAACAAATATTGTGAAGATGTCAATGCTACCCAGAGCAATCTACACATTCAATGCAATCCCCATCAAAATACCATCCACTTTTTTCAAGGAAATGGAACAAATAATCCTAAAATTTGTATGGAACCAGAAAAGACCCTGAACAGCCAGAGGAATGTTGAAAAAGAAAAGCAAAGCTGGTGGCATCACAATTCTGGACTTCCAACTCTATTTCAAAGCTGTCATCATCAAGACAGTATGGTCCTGGCACAAAAACAGACACATAGATCAATGGAACAGAATAGAGAGCCCAGAAATGGATCCTCAACTCTATGGTCAACTAATCTTCGACAAAGCAGGAAAGAATGTCCAATGGCAAAAAGACAGTCTCTTCAACAAATGGTGTTGGGAAAATTGGATAGCCACATGCAGAAGAATGAAACTGGACCATTTCCTTACACCACACACAAAAATAGACTCCAAATGGTTGAAAGACCTCAGTGTGAGACAGGAGTCCATCAAAATCCTAAAGGAGAACACAGGCAGCAACTTCTTCAACCTCAGCCGTAGCAACTTCTTCCTAGAAACATCACCAAAGTCAAGGAAGCAAGGGCAAAAATGAACTATTGGGACTTCATCAAGATAAAAAGCTTTTGCACAGGAAAAGAAACAGTCAACAAAACCAAAAGACAACCGACAGAATCGGAGAAGATATTTGCAAATGACATATCAGATAAAGGGCTAATATCCAAAATTTATAAAGAACTTCTTAAACTCAACACCCACAGAACAAATGATCCAATCAAGAAATGGGCAGAAGACATGAACAGACATTTTTCCAAAGAAGACATCCAAATGGCCAACAGACACATGAAAATGTACTCAACATTGCTTGGCATCAGGGAAATCCAAATCAAAACCTCAATGAGATATCACCTCACACCAGTCAGAATGTCTAAAATTAACAAGTCAGGAAACGTTAATGTTGGCGGGGATGCGGAGAAAGGGGAACCCTCCTACACTGTTGGTGGGAATGCAAGCTGGTGCAGCCACTCTGGAAAACAGTATGGAAGTTCCTCAAAAAGTTGAAAATAGAGCTACCCTACCACCCAGCAATTGCACTATTGGACATTTACCCCAAAGATACAAATGGAGCGATCTGAAGGGGTACATACACCCCAATGTTTATAGCAGCAATGTCCACAATAGCCAAACTGTGGAAAAAGCCAAGATGTCCATCGACAGATGAATGGATAAAGAAAATGTGGTGTATACACACACACACACACACACACACACACACACACACACAATGGAATATTATGCAGCCATCAAAAGGAATGGGAGCTTGTCATTTGCAACGACGTGGATGGAACTGGAGGGTGTTATGCTGAGCGAAATAAGTCAATCAGAGAAAGACATGTATCATATGACCTCACTGATATGAGGGATTCTTAATCTCAGGAAACAAACTGAGGGTTGCTGGAGTGGTGGGGTGGCAGGAATGGGGTGACTGGGTGATAGACATTGAGGAGGGTATGTGCTATGGTGAGCACTGTGAATTGTGCCTGACTGTTGAATCACAGATCTGTACTGTGAAACAAATAATACAATATATGTTAAAAAAAAAAAGAGAGCAGGAGGGGAAGAATGAAGGGGGGATATCGGAGGGGGAGAAGAACCATGAGAGACGATGGACTCTGAAAAAGAAACTGAGGGTTCTAGAGGGGAGGGGGGTAGGAAGATGGGTTAGCCTGGTGATGGGTATTTAACAGGGCACGTTTTGCATGGAGCACTGGGTGTTATACACAATGAATCATGGAACACTGCATCAAAAACTAATGATGTAATGTATGGTGATTAACATAACATTAAAAAATTAAAAAAAAATTTCCTTCAAAATGGAGAGCTTTCTCTCTGAGAACGTGACCTCGAAGAAGGAACACTAGGTTTGGGAGTCAGGAGCTACTGTGGACTCTGAGTGTCACTACCAACTTGTTGAGGTTTGCCCAGGACTTACCCAGTTTTAGTACTGGGAATCCCCTTTCTTTCCCCTAGTCCTTTCTTCCTGTCTGTCCCAGGCCCAGGCATTGGGATGATTGGTCAGCAATTAGATGCATGATCTTGAATCAGATACTCAGTGTCCCTGGGCTTCAGTTTTCTTGTGGGTAAAATGAAGAGGATGGATTTGATGGCTATGGATCTTTACAGGCCCCAAAATGGTTTTATCCTCAGGTATTTTCTTTCCTTTCCCATTCTTCTTTGATATCCATGGGTCTTGGGGGTCAAGTCCTCATTTATCTTTGTATCTACTTTTAATTAATACCATATCAGTTCAGCACAAGGCTTAATCTTCCTTTAGTGAGCCAAACACAACTTGCACAGATCTTTGGCAATGGAGATAAAGAATTAAATTTTGTGTGCTTTGGAAAAGGTGGTAAGAGTATGTGGGCAATTTTGGGATTTGTACTAGTAGCTTACCTAGATTTAATGAACAGAAGTTCACCACCTTTTCCTTTTTTAAAGCTTTACTGGCAATTTGTATATAATTTTTGGAAAATGTCTATTCAGATCCCTTGCCCACTTAAAAAATTTAAGTATAGTTGACATATCATACTAGATTCAGATGGACAACATAGTGATTTTGTAATTATTATATACAGTACAAAATGCATGCCATGGGAAGTATAGTTACCATCTGTCACCACACAAAGTTATTACAATATTATTTACTATATTCTCTATGCTGTACTTTTTAATACCCATCACTTATTATTTTATAACTGGAAGTTTGTACCTCTTAATCCCCTTCTCTGTTTCGCCTATCCTCATGACGCTCTTCTTTTTAAATTAGGTTGTCTTTTATTACTAAGTTGTAAGAGTTCTTTATATATTCTAGATACAAGTCTCTCTCTTTTTTTAATCAGGTAAGTGATTTTTAAATATTTTCTTGCATTCTACGGGTTATATTATCATTGTTTTTGATAGTGTCCTTGCTTTGTTCCCGCTATTAGGGAAAACATCCAGTCTTTCATAATTAAGTATGATGCTAGTTGTCGGTTTTTCATAGAGGCTCTTTATCAGATTGAGGAAGTTCTATTCTTATTTAGATGGATGTTTTTATCATTAAAGGGTATTGGATTTTGTCAAATGCTTTTTCTGCATTTATTGAAAGTATCATGGAGTTTTATTTTTTTATTCTGTTAATATGGCATATTACATTACTTGATTTTCAGATGTTAATCCACCATTGGATTCCTGGGATAAATCTCACTTGGCATGTGTTGCTGAGTTTAGTTTGCTATTTTGCTGAGGATTTTTACATCCACATTTATAAGAAAACTGATCTGTAGTTTCTTTTCTTGGGATGTCTTTGTCTGGTTTTGCCACCAGGGTTATACTGTCCTCATAAAGAGTTGGGAAGTGTTCCTTCCTTTTCTGTTTTCTGAAGAGTTTGTGAGGAATTGGTATTAATTTTTTGTAAAATGTTTGGCAGAATTTATTGGTCGAGCCAGCTGGGCCTGGGTTTTAATTTGTGGGTAGTTTTTTGATTACTAAATCAATCTCTTTGTTACAGATCTATTCAGGTTGTATATTTCTTCTTGAGTCATTTTTGTAATTTGTAATTTTCTAGGAATTTGTTCCTTTTATTTAAATTATCAATTTTTTTGGCATATAATTGTTTATAATATTCCTTTACAATCCCTTTTATTTCTGTAGGTTGTTAGTAATTCATCTTTCACTTCTGAATCTAGTAATTTGAGTATCCTTTCTTTTTTTGTTGATCTATCTAGTTAACAATTTGTTAATTTTGTTGATTTTTCAAAGTACCCACTTTTAGTTTCACTGGCTTTTTTCTATTTTTTATTCTATATTTATTTCCATGCTAATCTTTAATATTTCCTTCCTTTTTCTTGCTTTAGGTTTAATTTGCTCTTCTTTTTCTACTGTCTTTTTTTTTTTTTTAAGATTTTATTTGACAGAGAGAGAGAGAGAGCAAGAACAAGCAGGGGGAGCAGCAGAAGGAGAGGGAGAAGGCGGTTCTCTGCTGAATAGGACGCCTGATGAGGGGCTCGATCCCATGACCCTGGGATCATGACCTGAGCTGAAGGCAGATGCTTAACCAACTGAGCCACCCAGGCACCCCTCTTTTTCTAATGTCTTAAGGTTGAAGTTTTGGTAATTGATTTGAGATCTTTGTCTCTTTTTTTAATACAGGTATTTACAGCCATAGATTTCTCTCTAAGCACTTTTTTTTTCCAAATCCCATGTTTTTGTATGTTGTATGTTCATTTTTTAATCATTTCAAAATATTTTGAAATTCCTCATTTGATTTCTTATTTGACCCATTTGTTGGCGAGGAGTATGTTGTTTATTTTCTGTATATTTGTGAGTTTCCCCAAATTTGTTTTTGTTATTTATTTTTAATTTCATTCTGTTGTGTTGGAGAACATACTTTGTATCAAGGTTTGTTTTATGGCCTAGCATATGTTCTGCCCTGGAGAATGCTCCATATGTATTTGAGAAGAATATATTTTCTGCCATTGTTTGGTAGAGTGTTTTATAGATGTGTATTATACCTAGTTGTTTTGTGGTGTGATTCAAGTCTTCTATGTTTTTGTTGATCTTCTGCCTATTTGTCCTACCCATTATTGAAAGTAGTGTATTGAAATCTCCAACTATCCTTGTTGTAGTATTAAATTTTAAATTTGCAATAGCAAGTTAAATCTGTTCATTTTTAAAGTTAGAAATATACCAACTATTTCAATTCTGTCTGAATTGCTATGTCTTTGGCTGGAGGAGTCTTTAAATTAGGCCACTCTTCATTTTCAAGGCACATTTGCAAATATAACCATCATGATAAATTTAATAACTCTAAATTTGTTTTATCTGTTTGTCTAGGGCTTCATGCAGATAAGGAGTTTCTTCTCTCAGAGGGACCACTGTTAATTAGAAATATAATATAAGAAGCATCTTTATCACAAAAAAAGTGGTAAGTGGGTGGTACTTACTCTGATCCAAAGGAGGGAGTTGATAATAGAAATAGTAATACTTTGATATTGGAATAATAATCACCCAAGAAGAAAGCTTCTGTAAGTTAAATCCTTAAAAGTTTGAAAATATTGATGATTTTATTCATTTCTTGCTTTTTGCATCTAGGAATAAAGCATAACAAACTCATGTCTGTATTTTGTGTTTGGAGTTAGAGCAGTTTTTTTTTTTTTCTATCCATTTTGTAATGATCAGCTACATACAGAAAAGGATACTTAGTTTTTTATTCAGGACAAGTCAGAGTATTTTAGTCCCTCTCCTTTTAATTTGTAAGATCAGTTTGCACCTAAGTGTGTGTGTTGGGCACACTCATACTCCTGAGCAATCTATTGTCTTTGAAGACCCTTCCTAATTCCTCGTTCTCTTAGGAAAGAGATATATGGAGTTGGGGATTGGGAGTTAACATATGGGGTGAATCTGTTATCTTCTGTTGAGTGTGAGGGAGCTGGTTAGGCAACTTAGTATTTTAGGTCATGGAATTCATAGGATTGGTTATCTTATTACATCTTGAAAATGTAGATGTCTTAACAAGTTATTTAGATACTCTTATAGTGGATGACATGTGACTATAAAAAATAAAACATAAAAACATCCAGGTTCTAAATTCAAATAAACCTTACTTATTCTTAATAGTGACCGTAATATATAGCATAATGGTATATAATTGCTAAGTTCTGGAACTCCTGTTTTGATACTATCTGCTGAACAGTTTCTGGGAAAATCACTAAAATGTCTGATGATTGCATCTTATCCATGAACCCAAACCAAATCACTCAGATTAATTGGTTTATTACATCTGAGTCTGAAGAATTTTGGATTCATTCATTCATTCATTCATTCATTCATTCATTCATTTATTAAAGATTTCTTTATTTGAGAGAGAGGGAGGGGGTGGTGGGAGAGGGAGGAAGAGTCTTTAAGCAGACTGTGCTGAGTGTAGAGCCTGACGTGGGGTTCAATCCCGTGATCATGACCTGAGCTGAAACCAGGAGTTGGACACTCAATCGACTGCACTACCCAGGCACCCTGAGTTTTGGATATTTTAAAAATAAAATACATGACAGTGGGGCGCCTGGGTGGTTCAGTCGGTTAAGTGTCTGCCTTCGGCTCAGGTCATGATCCCAGTGTCCTGGGATCGAGCCCCGCATTGGGCTCTGTGCTCAGCAGGGAGCCTGCTTCTCCCTCTCCCTCTGCCTGCCTGCCTGCCTGCCTACTTGTGATCTCTCTCTCTCCCTATGTCAAATAAATAAATAAAATCTTAAAAAAAAATACATGACAGTTCCCATATCAGATGAAAGACTTCAGCTATTCTTTATCATAGTTTTACTGAATTAATATACGGAGCCTGAATGGATGAAGGTTTATTCCAGTGTTCTAAGAAGCAGTTGAAAGCAGGGCCATATGCAGAGATGAATCACTGTACAGAATTTTAAAAATAATACTCTTTCCAGCCAGGTTTATTATAGTGTGCCAGCTACTGTGGGTGTTGTAGTCTAGCAAAGGAACCTGACCACCATTCACAGCATGTTTCTACTACAATTTGTATCCAGGTTTAAAACACCAATCTACATACTTTTAGAACACAATTTGCTGAAAACTAGAGGCAGCCTGGACTTTGAGTTCCTGCCAGATTAAATGTTTAACTTTTGTGGCCACAAATCTTATGAAACAAAAAGACTTCCTTGAAACCTTTCCATAGTTTCTGTTAGTGGGCATACACTGTATTTCAAAACAGTACAGATGTTAGGGATGAAGTCAGCACACCACAGAGAAGGGGAATTCATATCATGATAGCAAATAAATAGAAGCATGTTTTAATCATATGATGTTTTGGGCTTCTCAGACTACAGATACTATTTGAAGTTCTAATGCTTTATGTTGTTTCTTGGGGACCTCAAGGATTAAGGCAAACTTTCCCTCTCCAAGGACCAAAGCTGGGTAAATTTATCTTGGGAGCTAATGCTGATGACCAAAAAGTAGATTTCATCCTGACTGGTTAGTGGTTATTGCATTTGGTGTCGACTATAGATTTAAAGATTATGAAGTTGAAATTTTATGTAAAATAAAACATATTTACATTTTATGTCCAATATTTCGTGCTTTCATAATCAGAGTGACTCTGTAAATAGACAGGGTTGGGCATGAAGTAATTAGGAATGGGTGGGAGGAGCCCGTAGGAACAAGTGCTTTGTTACTGCATTAACATGGACTTCCCTGCCTAGCTGTGCCTCCTAGTCTTCTTGTTATCTTTCTTTTTCCAAGATCTCCTTGGTGATAGCAAATGTAGCTGGATGTGAATTGAGGGGGCAGGGGGATTTTTTTGCCATAAACTTTGCCAAGATCTAGCTGGGAGCCAGAAGGAGGTGGTGTGGTTGGAAACATGTGGGAGGGTATTAACAGTATTTAGTTTCTTTCCTGCCAGTCGCCCCACTTCTGTCCCACAAACTTTTCTTTTTCCAAGGCATCTCTATGCTTCTGTTCATAATTTTACATTATTGAACATTAAAGGAACTTAAAATTGATTAGATTCTGCAAATGAAGATCAGCTACATGATCATATGACCCCTTAAAGACAGAACTGTGAGGAGAATCCAGTTCTCCTCCACCTAACATACCTTTCTGAGAGTCCATGGTTGCTTGACATATGCCTCTTCCTGGCATCCCACACCCTGTTTTGTAGAGCTAGTGGGTCCCAGTGTGATTAAAAAAATGTTTTAATACATTCTCTTCCTTTTCTAAACACACACATATAAACACTTCTGTTGGCCACTGATATGGTTTCTTCTCTGAGACATATATTGTTCTGCCTCCTCATTTTTTGAAAGCCTTCCCCCAAATCCCCCTTTTTTGCTGCCACGGACTTGTTGACCTTCAGCTGGATTCCAACTTCTTATCTGTAATACAGATTAGACAGTGGTTTGTAAGTGAGAAAATGACTTCTTGTGGCATGGAGTCCAGGTCTGTAGACTTCACCGTTTTGCTTATGTCCTATTTTAGTTATATTCACTATTTGTCTAAAGAAAAAGGTAGTGCCAAGAAAAATTTGAAATATGGCCCTGTTGTACATTGAATAGCTTTCTATGGCTTCTGTAGCCCTCCAACTGTCCGTTGTGAATTCAGCAGTTCCAGGAATGTGGTCTGTCTTGGTGAGTAGAGATGAAGGAGTGTCCTTCCCAGGTCTGATCCACTTACCACCTAACTTTCTGTGGACATTTGGGTTCATTGTAATTCTACTCAGTTAAAATATTCATCATTGGAAATCTCTAAACTTGGAATCATGCCTTACTCTGTTTAATGATCCAAGGAGACATCATTTAAGGTATGATACTGTTGAGAATGAACCTGGTGTTCACATAGATCAACCTTGTAGGAAGAATGAAAGTGAACAATTTTTTTAGTTTTCCTCATGAGGTCACCAACTGAAGTCACCAGCATGATGTCACAGATGCTGGTTCTGCAGCTAGTTCCTGTTGAGAATGCTTTCAGACAGGCAGAAATGTTAGGAATTACAGATAATTTGCAAGTAATAGGAAAATTCCTACTGATAATTTTCCTAGACATACTCAGGCTTTCAAGTAAACAGAAAATGAATTTTTCAAAGTGAATTTCAAAGGAATTTAATCACAACAAAGTAGCAGAATGGGATGGAGAGGAGAAGTTATGTAGAAAGATGAGATTCTTTTTAAAAAGGATCATGAGGGAATAAAAGAATAAGTCAGAATGGTGCTCTGACTGTCTTAAAGAAGTTATGTGGTCCTTAGTGAATAATTTTAAAAAATTGACTACATGTTGAAATAATATTTTGAATGTATTAGGCTAAATGAAATATATCTTTAAAGTTAATTTCACTTTTTAAAAAACTTTACTAGAAAGTTATAAGTAACTCTAACTAAAAATTTAAAATTATATTTGTGGTTCACATTTGTGGCTTGCGTTGTATTTCTGTTGGATGGTGCAGAGTTAAGCATTACAGGGTTGTGTCTCCTTCGGCAGGTCATTTAAATCTGGGCTTCAGCACACACATCTGTGAAAGGCAGGAGATAAAGGTGACCAGCCAGAAATGATTCTTGTATGCTTTGACATTTGCCTAATTTCTAAATTTGAACACTTTCTCTGGTAAATGGTTAAGCACTGAAAAAACTATTTGATATGAACAACTATTTTGTGTTTCTGAATGTGTCACATAGTTGCTACCACTTTAGGTCCCACAGCTTGAGCTAATCTGCAAATAATCTGTAAACGTAGCTCATTAAATAAAGGACAGGTAAAGAAAGGAATATACCCCAATATCTTGGGAACCCCATCGGTGGAGAGTGTAGGGCAAGGGTCACAGAATGAGTCAGGGCCTGGGCTAGGATTAGCATCTCTGTGACTCACAGTTGCATTAAACCACCAGTTGATTCTCTTCTTGAGAAATACTGAGGGTGATGGCCCTTTTCCAACAAGGGAACTAGGGATTGCTGAATCAGTGTTTGCCAAGCTGACTACTTAAGTGATAAAAACTGGGTGGGAGCAATGAAGTTGGTGGGTATTAGTCCATGGTGTTGTGCTATTTATGTATGAACTACTGTAGAAGGTACATCACTGGTTTGGTCCAAGAAAGAGTGGAAGGAGACACACCCACTGATGTGTCTTTAGTTAAACATGGAGGAAATACAAACTGCAGAAGTGAAAATGTTACTTCCTACTTTTAACAATATTTTCAAAATGGAAACATTGTATTTAGGGCAGTACTAAGAACAAACCTACTAAAGCTTTTGCAAGCCTAAAGCTAGCACAATTGGGTTAGAAAATTTGCACAAATTCAGTTGTATGCCAAAAGGTATTTGTGCAGGTGTATGCCTGCTGGAGGCATATTTAAGTTTTTGAAGATCATATTTGATAGGACTTAGATTTATTTCTGTAATACATTGTGTGCAACCTTCTCGTGGCAAGGAACACAGTGTCTTATACTTGTGTATCAACATCCATTTCTTCAGCTATTTTTTGAGCTTCTCAAGGGAAGGGACATGTTTTCCTTTCTGTTTCTAATACTAAACAGTGTCTACTACATAGACAGGAGTTAATAAAGGCTTGATGTATTGAGTAAGTCTTATTTATTTGGGTATAGGACACAAAAAGAGGAAAAAATAACTCATGATGCATAGGAGTTTCTGTTGAAAGAGACTAGTAGGTAGGGAATCTAACTTCGTAATTCAGAATATCACAGCACCTACCTATTCTTGAACTTAAATAGGAATTTATTTGTTTTTTTCTTTCTCTGTCTGTCTCTGTCTCTCTCTCTCACACACACCACATACCCCATACAAATGTGAAGGAAGGTAATCCAGGGATGCATGCCATAGGCACCCACGCTGATTCTACCTATTCTTCTCTCCAAAAATGTAATATTTTGACCTCTTGCTTGCTAACTCGTCACAAAATGGTTCTAGATTCATATACATGTTATAGGAATATACAAATGGATAAAGTGTAAAGGGCTAAAGGGGAATGTCACCTAAGTTCCCTATCTTAAAAGACTTTCCTTAAAGCTCTACTCAGCAATTTCTGTTTATCTCATTGTCTAGATCTCAAATGGCTACCTCTGCTGCATGCATATTGCTGTCCCAAATAAAACTGGAGTCCTCCTAATAAAGAATGAGACTCTCTTAGTAAGGAAGGCTCTGTATTGGGTAGGCCATCAGCAGTGTGTGTACTTTCTTAATCTTCCTCCTCAAACATCAAATGTTTGTAGAACTGTAGGATATTTAGTCTCAAAAAAATGCAGATCAACATTGTCTTCTCATTTTACAGATAAGGGCACTAAAGATCAGAAATATTAACTGAGTTTTCCATTTAGAGTCAGGGAAGAGAGAAATGGAAAACTTAATTCTTATGTCACTCATAATGTATATTACATTTGGTACTTTATTGTACATGTTAGAGTGTAAATTACTTGAATTACTTGAATGTATTGTATATTGTATTTATTTCTTGAATTTATTGTATTTTGCATGTTTTTTTATATTTTATATTTGTTGTATTTATTGAATTTATTGTATATTGTATTTATTTGTGTATTCACTTACTACACTTACTGTGTTATATTTGTTTTATATTGTATTATTCAATTTATTTATTGTATATTATATCACTTAAATTGTTTTTTATATAAAGCTTATATATTTTGCATTTATTATATATTTATTACTTCAATTTATTTTGTAATGCTTTATTGTAAATGTTAGAGTGTAAATAACTTGAAAGAGGAACTGCCAAATTTATCTTGGTATCTACCTCAGTAAATACCAAAAAATTCACTGGAGAGACCTCATTAAGTATTGTTTGACTTTATTGTATCATGAATATCATTAACAAAATGTCAGAAGGGAGGGGTGCCTGGGTGGCTCAGTCGTTAGGCGTCTGCCTTCAGCTCAGGTCATGATCTCAGAGTCCTGGGATCGAGTCCCGCATCGGGCTCCCTGCTCAGCGGGGGACCTGCTTCTCCCTCTCCCACTCCCCCTGCTTGTATTCCCTCTCTTGCTGTCTCTCTCTCTCTCAAATAAAAAAAAAAAAAGAAGGGAGAAGAAAGGAGACTTATGTCTAAAAGGAATCAATTCAAAAAGTAGAAGAAACATAGTAATACCAAAAATATTGATCAGAAAACACATTTCAGTATGTAGGAGTGTATCTTTCATGAAAACCCTGATGTGTGGAAGGGAGAAATGAAGAGGAATGAGACATGTAACATTAGATTCTTTTGAGAAGTCTTTGCTGCTTCAGACTACTGGTTAGGTGTCATTGTGGTAGATGTATATGTAAAACCAACTTCTTCCAGGTCTTGTATTTTGTTTGTTCTCCAATTTTCTTAATCCAATTAGTCTCAGAATTTTCTTTCTTTTCTTTATATCTTTTAGCAGTAAGGAGTACTAAAATTTCTCCCACAGTAACAATTGTTCTAATTTTCCTTTCCAAAAACTAGTTCAGTTTGAAAAAGTCCTGTTAGGCTGATTTTTTGTTCCAGATTTTCACTTTTCATGTCTCTTTTCCTAGGGGTACTTTCCAGCGTGTGTCATGGGAGTTCAGGTTTGTAAATTAGATCCCCGAAGAAGGACCTCTTCATTTGATTTCCCAATTGTTCCACAACCCTTTAGCTCAAGGTCAGAGGTCACAGATTCTAAATGTTTCTCAGAACATTACTGTTCTTGAACATACATACTGGATTTTTAGCATTGATTTTATGCTACCTGCACTTAAAGTTTCTCAGGTAGACAAAGACTGTGTTTTTTATTATTATTATTATTATTACTTAATTGTGTTATGTTGGAAGTCATCTTTCAGTAAAGTAATGAAATTTCCTTTTTCATTAGAAAGAAAAGAATGTCTTTCTCTTCATACACAGTCAAGTATTTTGGTATTCTAACACTGTAGAAATAAGAGTTTGGTAAACCACTTCCCTGAGAATTGCCAAGGGTTGAGTCACCAAAAGAGAACCTGAGAAAGTTAACAGTTACCACCCTGGGTCAGTCAGGGCTTAACTAGCTGGGTTTAAGATATGTCAATTATCTGCAATATTTTGAGTGAGCTAAGACTTTGGAGTACCCCCTTATGAAAAAAAGGTACTTAGTGGGCATCCCGAAAGGAAAGGTGGGCTTCAAGAAACATGGTGGCAGACTTGAGTCAGGATGGCATTTATCATCAAGGCTCCACAGCACCAGTGTGGGCAGTAGGCAAAATAGCCTAATTTTCCTAAAAGGCATAAACAACCAACACCTGCCCAGTACATGTGCTTTAGGCAATATGCATGATAAGGTACTCCAGGGGTCCAGTGATAGTATCTTCAAGGGAGACCAAAAAAAAAAAAAAAAAGGTAATTGTAAGGTATTCACAGTTCAGAGAGAGAATCTTTGGGAGATAGAAGTAAGAATAGGATTTGTAGAGACAAAGTAGATCAGAGTCAGAAAGATGATCTTGGGGGTATTAGGAAATAGACTTTAAGAGGCATTGAGGCCCCAGCTGAAGCTGGAAAAATGCCTTTCTTTAGTTTACAGACCAATTATATTTCACAAGTGAATCTCTTCTTATGTTCCTTTTCTTTATTCTTCTCTCTTCTTCTGCCGCACAATTTATTCATAAGAGTTCCTTTTTGAAATCTTAGCCCAGAAAAAATCAAGATGCCTATATGTTCAGGATGAAATGTAGTGGAGGGGGGTATATGGGCTTGTGTTTATGGATTTGTGTTTGGAAATGGGGGTGGAGTGTCAGTAGGCAAGGAAGAGAAGGGGAATGCAGGAGAACAAAGCAACTGGAAATACAGGAAAAAGAAAGAATCAAGACCAACTTATCTGTAGTGACCAGAATATAGTTTTGTTTAAAAAAATTAACATTCCACTGTTGGACAGCTCTGATGGTTACAAAGATTCTTTTAGGTTATCTCTACCCGTTGAATTAAGTTTTGCCTCCAGGAACAACAAAGAATGAACTCCTTCTTCAGCAGGACAACTTCTCAGACTCAAAGCTAAAATTATATTTGCTGTGTTATGAGGGACCAAAGAATGTGTTCACAATCTAAAAACATCTGTAGTAAAAATCGTTGATGATAATAATAAGCACATACTAAATTGTCTTAATCAAACTGTGTACTGCAAACCTCCAAACAATTCCTTTTAAATGATCTTAATATTAAGTTTCAGCTTAAATAGTATGTTCATGAACAGTTGTTAGTCCTGTTGAATTTCTCTTTTCTGGCTTTGGAACTCAAAGGATAAGCAAATTTAAATGGAAATCTGAAATTTTAAGCTCTAGCCTCTTGGTATTTAATCTCAAAGATTTTACCTTATTTAAGGTTTTCTCTTCAGGGAAGGACTTTTCCACTCAAGTGTGGAGTGGAGATTGTAAGTTAAACTCAACTCAGACAGGGAACAAATCAACAAATCACAATAAAAATGAAAAGGAAATATTTACCTCTGTGGACATGCACGTAGCATGCATTGCATGCACACGCCTGTGCACACACACATATCACTCTATCACTCTGACCTCACCCCTCAGCAACAAGAAGGCCTTACACTTACAGTTTAGAGGGCCCTACTCTTTGGACCATTGGCAGAGGTCTCTGGGCTTCCAAATTGCCTTCTTTCATGTCTGCCAGCTGAATGAGGATGAGAGTTGAATTAGCTTTGAAAATAATTCTCATTGTTGTTAATTATTTAAACTCTTTTCTTCCCTATCTAGTTATGATGCAGGCAACTTAATTTCAAATATTGTAGCCTCAGTGTTCAAATATTGCAAATTCAAATACCATAGAATAGTGTGATATTATTTCTAGTTGGCTAGAGCTTCAACTCTTGGAGTAGTCATGTTCCCTAATGGAGAATTCACATCTGAAGAGTGGACAGGAAGCATTATATCAGAAATGCCACCTTGCAAGGTTGGCTACCACAGGTGCTTCAGCTAGTTATACCTTGATCAACACCATAAATTTTGTTAGTTTGTATGGTGAGTGTCAGAGATATTTTTTTATTTGGTGAAATTTTTGGATTGTTAGCATGATGGATATGAGAAATGGGCTCACATAGATAAAATTAATAGTATTTAAGACATGTAGAATAGCTAAAATATTTTAAAAGACTTTCCATTTTTGCCTAAACAAATTCTAAGAGATAGTGAATTCTATTGCCCGTTCTTTAAGGATGATGCTCACGACTTAATCTCTAAATAATCCTATGTCATTCCATCATTGAGGAGGATTTCTGCTTGGTTAATGCTAATGTCAGAATACCAGAATCCTGCCTTTAGAATGTTATGTCCACCTCACAGAAGCCTTCCATGGAGGATGATAGTTTGACACCAAGAAGGACAGAAAGCTAGGACTTGAAGCTAACAGAGAAGTTTGCGTTGACTGTTTTGTTCTTGCTTACTAATGAAGCTAGTCAACGTGGTGGCAGAATTGGGCCTAAGGCTTGCTTTCATTATAAGTTGTTAGGTTATGAAAGAGTAGCTAAAACATGTGTACTTCCCACATTTTGAGCAATTAACATTATCCACCAAAAAGAACTAAGAGCTATGCATGACGAAAATTGCTTGCGTCAGTTTGCTATACACTCCAAGGAATTTTTTTTTCCACCTCCCTAATTCCCTATAACACCTTATATTAAGTGTCTTCAGCAGATTGAAAGAGCACAAAACAGCTTCTCATGGTCACTTTAGAATTCTCCAAAAACTCAGGTTGCCATGGGCAACCACAGAAGAAGGTTGAGAGATGAAAGGGAAAGCACATAAAGTCAGCCATGGCTGTCCTTTGCCTGGCTGATGTGATGATCCTTCCTGAAGGGCATGTGGGGACAGGGGACCAAAGTTCTTACTCCTATCAAGGGCCTCCTCCATTTAGTAAATGTCTCCATTGAGGGATTTTTATGTCCCTTTGGATTAGCTACATGGATCAAGGGCAAGAGTAAAGCCTGCATCATTTCCCTACCCCTTTCCCTTGGTGACACAATGTGTGTGGTCCTTTGGGCAGAGCCTTTTTTAAGAGCAGGGATGGTGGAATGAGTTCTCCCAGCTGGTAGGAGATGCACGCCGGAAAGGGGATACTCTGGGACAAATCAGAGACTATGTATGGCTACGTTTTTTATTACTCCTTTGTGATAGACTCCTCTCTTAGAGGAACTTTGAGATAGTCATATCACTGACATAAACTGAGTAAACATTCCATTTTCCTCATTCTGCTTTATTTTCAGTTATTGATGTCACCTGACAAGTCACTTCCTAAGTGCCTTTTGGGTTTTTGTCTCAAAAAGGAAGATGAGTTGCTTAGGGTAATGGGACAAGAAACTTTTGTTTGAGGAGAATCCAAGTACAAGGCAGTGATTAAATATCTCTGAAGCTCTGTGTGTGGCCTGGTTTTGCCTCTCATCCTTCATCTGTTGGCATTTTCTTGGCAGCCAGAGCTGGAGCCACTGGTGAGCAGTAACAAAAGGGTCAAGACCCCACTGCCCCCGGGAGGCAGATACATCACCCTGGTGAGCTGCTAGTCATTTAATCTGTACTAGGGGCCACTCAGAGAGAGAGAGGCACAAAGTTTTCTGGGAAAAGCCCACAATGTCTGGGAAACTGGACACTAAGATATCAAAACTTTAAAAATTTTATCTTTACAACTATGCACAATTTATAATCCAGGTCAATTTATGTAAGTGATACAAGTTTCTTTGAAGATAAAAGCAGGGTTTAGTATGTGCAGTTATCAGGGGCTGTTGTAACATGTTCAGGGTTTGGGTGTGTCAATTCCTGAAACTACCATGTTGCTTTTACCCGCCAGTCTGGTCATGAATAGTTCTATTGATTGCATCTGTGGCAATTTCTGGAGTTGGACTGGATTTGAAGACAGATATGGGTAGCTGGGAAATAATTATTTCTCTAGTGACAGTGACATTTTCATTTTATTTGTTGCAGAATTGCTGGTAGTCCTTGTTTTTCAGTTGTAAAACAATGTGTGCGATTGTGGTATATATCTTGTGTCTCCTTTTACTTAACCCTGTAGTGCCCTGAGTGGGTGTTTTTAGCAGGTTTTCACTGTGTTTGTAAGCATGTGTGTGTCTCTGGGTAAGCTGTGTAACTGTAGTGTAGGTCTCCAGTGTTTCAGGTAAGTAGTGGTTTTGCTGTGAAAAATGGCGGCAATTTGAAGTTATTACCATTTGGCTGGTTCTGAACAGAGAAAACCACTTTCTTTTAAGTGCTGACACCAGCAGAAAGGGAAAGGAGCAAAGCAAGTGAGAGGAAAGAGTTTGATTTCTACCTTCCAACCCTTACGCATTGAATTAAAATGTAGAGGATCATTGATGTATGGATATGGGCGAGGGGATTAGAGGCAAAGTGAATTTTGTCTCTAGGTGATCAGCTAAGAAGTATCCTATACATTTCTTGGTCTGGAACAATTGGTTCATTCATTCATTCATTTGTTCATTCAGTAGGTATTTATTAGGTGCTAGGGTTACTGTAGTAAACAGGATCAAATGCCAGACCTGGAGTAGGAGAGAAAACCAGAGGGAAACAAACCAGCAAACATGAGCATGAAGTATAACTTCAGGTCAGGTGAGAGATAGGAGGAAAGTGAGTAAGTTAGAAACCTGAATGAAGTGCAAGAGGCAACCTGACAGAACCCTGGGGGAGGGAGGGAGTGTGGAGGGAAGGAGAGCAGAGAGGGGCAGAGGGGGCTAGATCTTGGGGGACTTTGATCTCTGCTGGAGAGGTACCCTGTGAAGCTGGCACACACAGAAGTGATAGCATCTGATTTATGGCTTTAAACTCTCACTCGGGTGCTTCATCTCTTGTATATTTTACTGGCTGTGTATCAGTTCTAGCAGAAAATCATTTTATTCTCAAAATGGTGATTGAATGGTCTCATGATACTTTTCTTTTTTTTAAATAAATTTTATTATGTTATGTTAATCACCATACATTACATCATTAGTTTTTGATGTAGTGTTCCATGATTCATTGTTTGTGTATAACACCCAGTGCTCCATGCAGTACGTGCCCTCCTTAATGCCCATCACCAGGATAACCCATTTCCCCCACCCCCTCCCCTCTAGAACCCTCAGTTTGTTTCTCAGAGTCCATAGTCTCTCATGGTTTGTCTCACCCTCCGATTTCCCCCTCTTCATTTTACCCTTCCTACTATCCTCTTCTTTTTTTTTAAACATATAATGTATTATTTGTTTCAGAGGTACAGGTCTGTGATTCA
Source organism: Neomonachus schauinslandi (assembly GCF_002201575.2). Lineage (NCBI taxonomy): Eukaryota > Metazoa > Chordata > Mammalia > Carnivora > Phocidae > Neomonachus > Neomonachus schauinslandi. The sequence continues at coordinate 119,287,358 of NC_058409.1, forward strand.
GTAGTCTTACACAATTCACAGCGCTCACCATAGCACATACCCTCCTCAATGTCTATCACCCAGCCTCCCCATCCCTCCCACCCCCTACCACTCCAGCAGCCCTCAGTTTGTTTCCTGAGATTAAGAACTCATATCAGTGAGATCATATGATACATGTCTTCTCTGATTGACTTATTTCGCTCAGCATAATACCCTCCAGTTCTATCCACGTCGTTGCAAATGGCAAGATTTCATTCCTTTTGATGGCTGCATAATATTCCATTGTGTATATATACACTACATCTTCTTTATCCATTCATCTGTCGATGGACATCTTGGCTCTTTCCACAGTTTGGCTATTGTGGACATTGCTGCTATAAACATTGGGGTGCATGTACCCCTTCGGATCCCTCCATTTGTATCTTTGGGGTAAATACCCAGTAGTGCAATTGCTGGGTGGTAGGGTATCTCTATTTTCAACTCTTTGAGGAAAATAGAGTTTTCCTCCATACTGTTTTCCAGAGTGGCTGCACCAGCTTGCATTCCCACTAACAGTGTAGGAGAGTTCCCCTTTCTCCGCATCCCCGCCAACATCTGTCGTTTTCTGACTTGTTAATTTTAGCCATTCTGACTGGTGTGAGGTGGTATCTCATTGACGTTTTGATTTGGATTTCCCTGATGCCGAGCGATGTTGAGTACTTTTTCATGTGTCTGTTGGCCATTTGGATGTCTTCTTTGGAAAAACATCTGTTCGTGTCTTCTGCCCATTTCTTGATTGGATTCTTTGTTCTTTGGGTGTTGAGTTTGATAAGTTCTTTATAGATTTTGGATACTAGCTTAAAGCTGTAAAAACCCCAGGATTCCAGAACTGCAAGTTTGTAATATTTACTTTTGACTGGGGCTTGAAAAGGAACAATAGGGCAGTTGCGAAGTAGAATATTAACTGTATATTCATATATGTTCATAACTGATAGGGGAAAAAAGAGAGGTATAATTAAAATGCCAAGAAAATAATTATTCTTAGTTGATCTGTTTGCTATATAGCTGCTTTCTGTGGTCAGACTTTGTAGTGGTATCTGCAGTTTGTCTGTTATGCAGTTCTGTATCAGACATCTGAGTGTATAGTGCAGTGAGTCGGATGAAGGGCCCAGGAGATGGCTGACTGGGCTGGAAACTCATCTCTGCCATTACTAATTAGATACTTCACTGCAGGGGGCCTCTGAATAACTGCAAGTGAGGCATAGCATGAGTATTCCCCTTGTGGGGTTGTGTGAGCATTAAATGAGATAATACATAGGAATCGTTCCTGACATATCTTAAATACTCAGTGAAAGCTAGCTATTTTTGTTTCTGCTAAAGAAATTCCAACCATGGAAAATTTTCACTTTTCATATATGATAAATCAGATAGCTTATTTTATATAATTTGGAACCTCAAATGGAATCCAGAATATGGTGTTTGGGAGTTAGCACCCACTATTGGGGTGACATTATATATCATATATAATTACATATAAATATGATGTTGTATATAAATACAATATATTATCTATAACATATAAATATAATCTATATTACATAGGGTGCCCTAGACAAGACTCATTGTTGAGAGTCTTCCAAGTCTGGGGCAGGTTTTATGAATGGAGGGTGGTAGGAAGGGATTTGTAGGGAAAGAGGAGGGTTTCTATGAGGCAAAGACACAGGAGCTGAATCAGCAAAAACCTGCAAATGAAATAAACAGGTTGGGGATGTGTGGGAGAAGGTATGGCTGCCAGTGGGGATGTTCCTGAACTTAGATTTTTATATTCTATCATCTCAATGTCTTTTTACCATCATTTTCAACTGAGTTCACTAAAGGACATTTTAAAATGTGAAAATGTTAATGTGAGATTTAAATATAGAAGTCCCTGGGAAAATAGAATTGTCCTACAATGTTTTGTTTTGTGTCAAATTTGCTAAACACACTTGTTCTATAAAAATGAAAATACTTGTTTTGTAACCATATGTATGTCCCTCAGTGTACTGCTTGCCTTTGAAAATGCCAGTGATTTAAATAGCTGCTTTAGAATAGATTTCAGCTTGTATTTATCATTGGTCTTAACCAATAACATATAATCTTTTTCCTGAGAGGCTAAGATTTCTCTCCCTCATCCAAGATACATAAGATTTCAAATAATTTAATTTATAAATAGAAACAATAATCCTAAAAACATCCCTCTTTGAAAGAGATGAAACTTTTTTCATGGGTTCCAGCTAGATATTCCCAGGGGCGTACTGCCCCTCTGATGGCATACTTAGATCAAAAAACCAAATCTCTTCGCCATTTGTAAGTCTCTTAACCCTTTAATCATGGATCAGGGAAAAAAAGCTCCATTTTGTGAATGAATTCAATATCCTGTTTTCTTTCTTATATTTCTCTTTCCCTTTACTCTTCTTTTTTTTCTCTCTCTCTCTTTTTGGTGCCTGACTGCAGAAAGAGTTGGTTCCTCCAGAAGCCTGCCTCCTGGGCCATGTGGTGTAACCCCCATGGATGGGCACCACTTGGCACCTGAATGGGAAGGAGCTGAATGCCTCAGATGATGCCCTGGGCATCCTCATCACCTGAGGGACCCTGGTCATCACTGCCCTCAACCGTTACACTGGGGGGTGGGAGCAGTGTATGGTCTGGATGCCTGCAGGGGCCATGGCCAGCACACCAGCCACTATGACACAAGCCAGGAATTGAGGAGGACTCAGGAGTTGAGCCTTGAAGGTGTATGGGACAACCTTTATCTTGAATTTTTTGAGTCCTCACATATCATTCTCACACCTTCAACAATGAAATTCAGCTCTCTGCCTTGTGTGCTTAGACCCGAGCCCAGTGCATGGTGATAGAGATCTTTCCATAGTGAGTTTAATTTTCATAGTGAGATATTTCTGTGGTGAGTTCAATCAAATCATGAATCAGGTGATTGTCACAGGTGATTGTCTCTCTCTTGCTAGCCCGTTCTGTTTCCCATTCCCCCCGTTTCTTACTGTTTTTCATCTCCTTTCCCTTTGGGAACAGTTTTTGTGATTAAGAGAAGAAAAACAATAAGAAGGCTCTTACCATGCAGGGGGAGCCATGCTGTGGTATCATGATGTGAGCTCACTTCGCTCTGTGACACTTGTTCTAAATCATACATGCTGTTGTTAAACTCTTGCATTGTTTCTCATTTTAGAGGGGAGTGACCCTATTTGACACAGATTTTCAATGACAATATTTTACACAGAAACTGCACTGAATAAAGGACGATAAGGGATACAAAATTGTCCAAAATGGTCTCTGCATCATGAAAAAGCAATCTCTATTGCTTTTTCAACTAACCAGTTAAGAATTTCATTCTGGATCAAGCAGAGGAAGGAGATGGAGGGCAGGAAAAATATCAGAAAGATAAAGCAGGGAATTTGAGAGAATTTGTTGCTGAATAACTATAAGATTAAGAGTTAATCATTGTATGGTTTATAGTAGGAAAATAATTATTTTTTACTGGTTTTGAGATTTTAAAAATCCCTTAAGCCTAATTGCAATAATAATCTGTTGGTCAGTGTTTATTCATTACTCACTCTGTGCTTAGTACACAACAACTGTCAGGAATGTGGCCATATTGGCCATGATCCCTAACCTAATTATAAGAACGGAGACAAAAACATTAATAAAGTTAGAAAAATCAAAATAATTCTAATTATCAGGAGACTATTGCTGTAGGACTACAAATTAAATCAGTCGTAGGCAGACATATATCAAAACTCAAATCCCATGACTCAGTGGGTATTTGAGTAGGACAGATTTTGAGAGGCTCTCACTGAAAACTTTTTTGCAGATGAATAAATTAGATAAGGAGAAAGAATTTGGAGCTCTTTTGAACTTTTCTTTCACCAACTAGTCTTAGGATGGCATAGTTATCATTAAGGAATATATTGTGTATTTCAGATTTAAGTGATAGGGCTGGTAAAATATAATTTGTGTGATGAATATTTTAGAAGCACTTAATTGCATTTGAAATACCTCTTTAGGGGGCCAGGATATCAGATAAAATGCTCACAGGCACCACCTCCGCATTTCCTTTGGTACAAAGATCTGTGGGTGGAGAAGCAAAGGAGGGAGGGCCAGCTGCAACTTTGGGTGAGGCCACAAAGGCACATCTTTCAGATGGTATTGTTGGCACTGCCCTATGAAGTCTCTAACTTAATTTCAGTAGAGCAAAATAAATATAAATAAACCTCCAGGCAAATGAATATGTCACTAGAAGTAGTATGGGTAGGAAAGATAAAATGGAATCCGGAATTCTGGCAGCCCTAGGTTAGAATTTGCTTTATCACTTATGAGCTGCAGTTAGTCTGAGCAAGCTGTTGATATTGTCTGCTTCCCCTCACTATAAATCCCTTGAAGGTAGAGATTCTGTCTTTAAAAAATGTTTTTATGATTATAAATATAATGGATATTCATGGTAGAAAGATGGAAGAACAAAGTAGAAAATAAAAGTCACCCTTTATGTAAATACTATAGCCCTGAACATTTTGTGACACATCTTTCCAGATCTTTTCTTTCATGTGTATATATTTAATCAAAATTGTTATTATTTAAATATGTCCATGTCCTGGTTCTTTTTATCCCTAGTGCCTGGTATATAGAGAAGTTTAACAAGTGTATGTTAAATGAATAAATAGCCTTGAACCTCTTGGCCCTTAGATCCACCCTAGAAAAAATGGAATATTATAGTGTCTGGAGTTCTGAAGGTTGAATGAGATGCTGGGTATGCAGGGCTCATTCATTGACTGGTATACAGCAGACACCCTGTAATTCAAAGTTGTTATTGCTATTATTTTTATTTCTCATTGAAAAGGGAGAGATATACTATATAGTGTGATTCAGAGGATTTGAAATCATTCATGATGGCCTTTACTTACAGTTTGGAGACAGGTAGTAAGTCTAATATAAAGTGTTTATAATGCCAGAGCATGGGAATGTGCTATGAAGCCTAATACAGAAATGGCATTGTATTGGCAAAACCTGTCACTGAAGTCAGGGATATGAAAAAAATTGAGCTGGTTACAGAGTGTTTTGCTGTGGGCGTGGTGACTTTTATCTTAAGCTGTTTCTTTTTCTTCTTCTTTTTTTTTTCTTAAGCTGTTAAGATACAACTTGGCCTCTAATACCAACATGTTCATGACTCAAACTCCCTAGTGTTAAGGATCTCAAGTCTTCTTTCTTTCTTGTAGGTTTCTTTGTATAAACCTGTTGTGGACCTGGATTGAGTATAGGAAATGCTTTTAGTGGAGCCAGAGGCAAATGTTCCCCTGGGTCCTTGATCCTCACTCACTGGAAGTGCTAGTAGGATTGGAGCCATAGGTGGGCAGTTACCTTGCAGAATGCTGTAGAGGAGGAAGGACCTCAGAAATCCACCATCCCAGTAACTTTGTTTTCCACACAGTGAACTAAGGCCGAAAGAGCTTATGTGAATTTCTCAAGGCCACACACCTAACTGGTGGTGCAACTAGGCTTAGAAACAAAGGTTCCTGTGAAGCAGCAAAATGTAGAAGAAAGAACACAGGTTGGAGTCAGGCTGCTTTAGTTTGAATCTTGGTTCTGCCACTTAATAGGTATTTAGAGGGCTTTGAATCTCTCTGAACTTCATTTTCATCTGTAAAACCAGAATAAAATATCTAGGGCTGCTATAACAAATTATCATAAACTCGATGCCTTAAAACGAAAGAAATTTATTGTCTCACAATTCTGGGAGCCAGAAGTCCAAAATCAAGATGTCTTTGGGACTATGCTGCCTCTGAAGGCTCTAGGGAAAGATCCTTCCATGCTTCCTTGTAGCTTCTGGTGGTTGCTGGCAGTGCTTGAGTTTCCTAGGCATACAGCAGCATCACTGTTGTCTCTGCCTTTGTTGGCACATGGTCTTCCCAATGTGTGTCAGTCTGTTTCTGTGTCTTCACATGGCCTTGCTAGGACCTCAGTCATTGGACTTGGGATTCACTCTAATCCAGTATGGCCTGATTTTCACTAATTACATCTGCAAAGACACTATTTCCAAAAAGGTCACATTCTGAATTTCTGGGTGGGATAAGAAATTTTTGAGGGATGCTATTTAACCCAGCACACTAGTGTATAGCACTTTTGCCTGGATTAAATAATACATTGTCTACAAATTATCTAGCATGGTTGCTGGCACATATGTTAGTTCATATGTTAACTCAACAACTGTTAGTTCTCTTCTTTTCTTTCCAGCCCCACTTGGCCACTGTAGAACTCCAGAACACCGAATTCATTCTGTTTCCAGTCAGCATCTTTCTCCTGAGATTATGCTGGTATGTTCCCAGCCTTCTTCACTGGGCTGGTTGTAATTGTTTTGGGTATCCATTCTTTTATTGAGATTCCGCACATTTGTAGCTTTCCTAGTTCTAATTCTCAAGGAGTTTTACCGTAAATATAGTTGGAGAAAAAACAACAGAGGACTGTAGGCTGCAGTATCAGTAAAGGGAGTGCTTTTTATTTAATTAGCAAAAACAAAGAAGTACATCCAATTTCGACAAGGATACTGTGAAAAAGTAAACTAATAATACTTTTGTTGGGGCCCTTTAAACTGTTACACCTTTTCCAAAAATCAATAAAAATATTATACTTTTGCTTTATTAATCCCAGAACTGGGAATCTGTTCCAAGGTAATAATTCAATATAGAAAACACCACGAATATTTATCAAAACATGATTTATGATAGTAAGACTTTGGAAATAACATAAGTGCCTAACAGTAGGGATAGTTTAGATAAAGTATGGTTTGCCCATTTGAAGGAACATTATACAATTATTAAAATAATTATAAATATGAAAAATATGACTTATTGTTAAGTGAGAAAAGAAATTAACAATTACAAATAGATTCATATGTGTCTGTAATAAGCACATGGAGTAATGTCAGAATGATTTAATTTTTTTCCATGTTGTAAATTTTCTATAATTTAAAAATATTTCTGTATAATTTTAAATAGGAAAATGATAATGTATGGAGATAATCCATACATTTGGGTGACTTGGTAGATATCCCATTTCATCTTGGGTGCTAGAAAGAGGCTGTGATGCTTACAACACTGCTGTTGGCATTAGGTGGAGGCAAGTGTCATTTCTCAAACAGACTAGGACAAACCGGTTTGTGGAGAAGTAGCTAGCCAGGGGATTCCTACCTGCATTACCAGTGGTCAAAACTCATGAGTTATGGGGCCAGTGAGTAACCCTGACCACAGACCAACAGCCCCCTCCAAGAAGAACTCAAGTAGATGGATGCTAATATTACTTACATCAAGAAAAGTCTAAAAAGTCAAAACAAATATGTAACAACAAAAACAAATTGCAAAAATTTTTTGGTATGATTTACATTTTGTTTCTGGTGAATACATAATAATCCTCCCCTCCCCCAACAAGTAAGGAGAAAATGAAAATATTATTGAGATACATAAGTTTAAAGGTTATTGTAGGTTACTTTGGACTGTGAATACAAATTTAATAGAGATGATACAGCTTAATGATTTATCTTTTTGATACTAGTAAAGTCAAAGAATTCATAACTCATTGTCTCAATTTTATTTCCTCATGCTATTAGTTAATTCTGGTCATTTATTTGGCAGATATTTATTGATTTTTTTAAAAAGATTTTATTTCTTTATTTGGCAGAGAGAGACACAGCGAGAGAGGGAACACAAGCAGAGGGAGTGGGAGAGGGAGAAGCAGGCTTCCCGCCAAGCAGGAGCCTGATGCAGGGCTCGATCCCAGAACCCTGGGATCATGACTTGAGCCGAAGGCAGATGCTTAATGACTGAGCCACCCAGGTGCCCCAGATATTTATTGATTCTTACTACAGTCTTAGACTTGATTTCTTGTAAAGTGGGATATCTCATGTTAATTTTCTGAATTTCTATTTGTTAAGTTTACTATTACAGTAATTTTACAACATTTCAAAAAGAAGGAAAACATACATCATTAAGTTTAAATTCCATTGTATCTTCTCAAAGAAGTGGTTCTCAAATTTAATGTGTGCAGGAATCACCTGAGAAGATAGTTAAAAATGCAGTTTTCTAGGCCTTAACCTCAGAGGCTAGAGGTGGAGCCTGGACATCTTTGAAAGGAGGAAAACAAAGGATTCTGTTGCAGGTGGGCTACGGTTCATACTTTACAAAAGTGAAAAGTTAGCCACATGAAAACATGTGCCCAGAAATATTTTCCTTAAATATTTGAGGTTGAACATTAAGTATCACAGTGAAAAAATAAATAAATAAAAATGAAAAGTATTAAAAAATAGGCATTGTTTACCAAAACATGGTTTTTCTTTTCCTTTTTTGGAGGTATGTAAGGAAAGCTCATCATCAAGCTGTAGATGATGTCAACTCTTCTATTCCTAGCACATTTTTGACACGTAACCCTTTTATTTCACAACAAACATGCTGAGGCAATGTTCCTTTTCTTTTAAGAGCTGATGATTGTCAGTTAATTATATCACACATTGAAGGAAAATTAATAAGGAATGCATTCAGCTACAACTTGCATTTTCAGTATTATTATCACATAGGAGTACATTTCAAAAACTAATATTAGAATCTAGATTCTCGTAATGGAGTGTCTACTGTGAAAACCATGTGTAATTGTGTTCCTTAGACTGCATTGTAAGATTCATCCATCCTGTGGTGTCTGAGCTATGAGATAATAATGCTTTTCTCTGTTAATGAGACACTTTCCTCAGTATGCTAGGTCTTTCTATTTTTCTTTCTTGAGAAAGCAGATGGGTGATTTATTTAAAATATGTCTTACAAGAGAATGATATATAAATCAGTTAAGCCTCACCTTTTTTCATAGTTGCCTTTACCTGCAGAATTATCTAACATAATAAAATGAGGGTAGACTCTAAATTAAAGATTGTTAAGGCAATGTTTCTTAAACTTTTTATGCATAAGAATAATATACTATTTATAATGTGTTTATTAATATTCAGATTTTTGGGCCTCCATACCAATTTATTAAATCTTAAGTAAGGGCTGAGAATTTACATTTTAACAAACATCCCAGTTTGTTAAACATTGATGGACTGCCTTATATACTTTGAGGATTTCTCCTCTTGGGAACTTTATAAAATAGCTTAAGGGAGGTAATTTTGAGTGGTATGTTTTAAGACCATTGCAGGAACTTACTTTGAACCTTAATTAAGGGGAGTTTAGCAGCTTAAAAGAAGCATGGCAAAGTTTTCCAAACATGGATTTCATATTTGTATGGCTATTGGGAATAAGTAAATCATTGTATTTCCTTTTGGAAAGCCATGTATTGGAAAGTCTGGCTTTTGGCAAGACCAGAAGTTATCAGGATATCCAAAACCCTGATGATAAAAGAACCAAAGGAGTAACCAAGTGTGACAGTGATCAATGGCACTATGCCAGGCAGTGCTCTGAGCTTCTTATATGTATTAATGTAGTTAGCTTTACAAGTATCCTGTAAAGTATTGTTATTTGCTCATTTTACAAATGGGGAAACAGAGGCAGTGAGAAGTTAAGTAACTCATCCCCTTGTGAGAAACAGAGCCAGGCTTGTTCAGACCCTGAGCAGTCGAACTTGGGATCTGGGCCTCCACCACTGCACTATGCCACCAACAAAGGGCCGGTTCTCTGGGCAATTCATTTACCTTTCAACCAGACTAGGGGTTTTTTATATTAAGACAAGTACCTACAAAGACAAAGCAAAGAACTGCATGCCACTTAGAGCTTTTTTTAAAATTTATTTTATTTTATTTTTTATTTTTTTGACAGAGAGAGACATAGTGAGAGCAGGAACACAAGCAGGGGGAGTGGGAGAGGGAGAAGCAGGCTTCCCGCAGAGCAGGGAGCCCAATGCGGGACTCGATCCCAGGACCCTGGGATCATGACCTGAGCCGAAGGCAGACGCTTAACGACTGAGCCACCCAGGCGCCCCACTTAGAGCTTTTTGACCTACAGCTCCTAAAATTTCTAGAGAAGGCCAACATGAGAGAAGAAATAAAAGTAATAGCAAAGGCATTTACTTAAGTAGTTAAATTTTCTTGAACATTTGCTCTCAGAATAACTATAATCTTTTTGCTTGTATGAGTGCTTTACTTCTCTTAGAGTCTAGAGTAGACAGGAAATTTAGGGATCATTTGGCTCAACAGTAAGTATTTCTCTAATTAATGAATGAAAAGTTGGGCTCATTTTGCACATCTACAAGGATGTTCTGTAGGCGGATCAATCCAACAAGTTGCATAACTATCCTTAGAATTATGGAGGGAATTTTAGAAGTGAGTTAAGTCTAGAGAGAGTAGATGTGCAGATGTGGTCCCATGTCAACCTCCAGGGAGGGTACACTGGGAAGACTGGGACCCCATGCCTGAGTGGGATGATCTATGTGCCTGGGCTTCAGCCTGAGAGTCTAGGATGAGTGGAGGATGGCTGCCCAAGTAGGGTGGACTTGCTTTGTACCAGTGGTTTCTTTATTAGTTTTCTGTTGCTGCTGTAACAAGTTACCACAACTTAGTGGCTTGAAACAACACCAATCTATAATCTTACAGCTCTGTGCATTGGAAGTCTGATGCAGATCTCACTGACTTAAAATCAAAGTGTCAGCAGTGCTGTGTTCCTTTTTGGAGGTTCTAGGGGAGAATCCTCTTCCTTGCTTTTTCCAGCTTGTAGAGGCTGCCTGTGTACCTTGGCTTGGGACTCTCTTTCTCCATTTTCAAAGCCAGCAATGGCAGGTTGAGTTGTTTTTGCATTTTATCACTCTGATTTCCTCTCCTATATCCTTCTTCCACTTTTAAGAGCCTTTATGGTTATGCTGGGCCCACTCACATAATGGAAAGTGATCTTCCTTTTTTAAGGCCAGCTCATTAGCAACTCTAATTCCATCTGCAACCTTAAATTCCCCTTTGCCATGTAACCCAACATATTCATAGGCTCTAGGGAGTTGGGCATGGACATGGACATGGATATTTTGCAGAGATCTTGATTCTTCCTACCACAGCTTCCTAAAGAGTAAGGCGATTAGGGAGAAGGGATGTATTCCAGGATGTAGGGTTCAGTCATCCAGGACTGGCTGGATCACTTGGAAGGAAAGCCTCCTGCTCCTGTTCTTGGCAGTTGCAGATTCTGGCAGAGGCTGGTGGAGGGAGTGTGAGCTGGTTGGCAGAATGAAGATGGAGAGACGGTCATACCTGGAAAGGCTGACAGATCCTTGTTGACTGAGAATGCCTCACCTTCTATGCACTGACTTCATTGAGTTGTTTCTAATGGTTTTAGAGAAAGAAGGTACTAAGGATTTTTCTCTTGTAGAAGGAAAAACCAAGTCCCTCACCAGCTCAGGCATAGGACAGGTAGGGAGGAACACTTACAGAATTGGAATCCTAGGTAAAAGAGGTAGAAACATGAGCCACATATGTCTTTGATTGAAACTGAGCCTGCCTACCTTTCCCCTTCCCTCCCTCCCTTCCTTTCAGTTTTCGAATTTGTGCTGTTGATGTGTTTTGGGAAGGTATTATTACATAAGCACTGCTATTATCTAAACAGGTTGTGTGTCCGTAGGGTCAGAATTGGGTTCATTCTAATAGAAAACATCACTAATTAATAAGAGCAAAATTTCAGTCACATTTTTAAACTTTATCCTACCAATTAAGAGCTAAAGCATTAAGTGAAAAAGAGCATGATTTGCAGAGTGGGGGAGGTAATACAGAATCTACTTAAAAAAAATTATACAGTTGAATGTTGGAGGTGTTTGTTTTATAAGTTAAGCAAAGTGGAAGTCGTATATTTGGACCCAAGAGAAGAATCACATGACCTCCTGAGTGAAAAGAAGACCACAAGTCATTAGTCATCTAGTTGATATTATTTAAATCATGCAAAATGCCGCCTGTATATAGTTACAGGACTTTCCATTTGTTCTCCAAAGCAGACTAGACCTGCCTTAGGTCAGTTTATGTGCTTACCTAATTCCTGTTGTTTGGGTGTCTGCATGGACAGGAAGATCGAAATAGTTGGGGACTTGCCTGACACAAAGCCGAAGCTATTGGAAAGAGTGCTTTGAACTGAGGCATCATGGGCCCCATGTGGTGAAGAGGAAGCCACAAAAAGCATCAGAACATAAAAATATAGGTCATATCTGCCACCCTGGGCACAGAGGGTGCGCCTTCTTGCCACCAAGAGCCTGGGAAGGAGGCCGGAAGGATATACATCAGGAGATACATTACTGTTAACTACAAAGGGTAGATATTTTTTTGTGTGTCTTTGACTCTTTTTTCTCCCAGTAGAGGTACCTCTCATCTCCTGCACTGGATGGGGGGGCACTGGATGGAGGGGGTGCTGGTGGTGGGGAGGTTGCCAACAGACTTCCTCTGGAGAACTGCATAGATTTTTCTATCATTTTTGAAGGTTCTTTGTATAAAAACAAAACAGAAACAAAACTTTAGTATGCAAAGCATTGAACTTTTAGCGAGTCTCTTGTAAAAATGAGCTTATTTGAGCGTAAAGTAAAATGGCAAAGTTTAAAGGAGAAGTGAGTGGCAACCTGATGAAAATAACCAGAAATAGCCATTCAGCAGGAAGAATGTCTTCTTAAATTCTCTTTATTTATCTCAGTTCTTCCAATTTGCCTGGCTCTAGGTGTCTTAAGTATGTTCCAAGAGGAGCTTTACCTAAGGGCACTCAGTGTTTACAAAGCAGGGAGATTTTTCTTAAATACTGGCACTCTGTCCTTTCCCCTAAAGTCCCACTTCTGCTATTTGACTACTTTTTGCTTAACAGTCACACAACCTCAGGCTTCCTTTGCTCATGTGTCCTCCAGCTCCATCTTTATGTTTCCTTCCCTCATAGGGTGACTTTGCCCTTCTATTGAGTCCTTGATGCTCCCCAGAGCTCCTCCTTGGTAAATCATCTAAGCCTTGCAGACTCATGCCCCTATGCATGAAAGAAATCAGAAATAGAAAGAAGATTATTATTTGTATCCATGGCAATCCAAAACAGTAAACCCATCTGATAGTACTAAACTTTTATTTATTTATTTATTTTGCAAGTTCCACCTGCTTTAGGTCAATCCAATCAAAATCAAAACTAGCGTTTGGCAGACTATGGCCCGAGGGTCAACTCCAGTTTACTGCCTATTGTACAGAATTGTTTTTACATTTCCAAACGGTTGAAAAAATCAAAAGAAGAATAATATTTTAAGATACATGAAAGTTATATGACATCCAAATTTTAGTGTCCAAAAATGAAGTTTTATTGGAACTCAGTTGCTCTCATTCATTTACGTATTGTTTAAAGCTGCTTTTGCTCTATTTTGGCAAAATTGGCTTGCAAAGCCTGAAATATTTACTATGTGGTCCTTTATAGAAAAGGTTTGCTAACTCTTGATTTAAATCCATTTTAAAATTTACGTATTAACTAGTCAGTTGTCCACTAGAGAGCAAGATTCTCAAGGGCAGAAATGCTATTTTGATCATTATTACAACCTTGGTGGTTAACACAGTGACTGACATGTAGCCGTTACTCAGTTGATATTTGTTGCAAAGATTTACAATGATGTAACTTATAGACAACTTTCAGAAACATACCTATTACATGATATCTGTTTTGGGAAGACTTACCAACCAGGCAAGAGGTGCATACTTTTGCTCCCTAGCTTTCCTCTTCCCTTATACATATTATGGAACATTTACACTTAGATTATAGTAAAACTTTTTAACTGGTTTTTAAAATTTGGAATATATTGAGTTTTCTGTAATTGGAGATTTTGTTTTTAAAATTATGTACTCTTCTCAGACGCTGTGTACTGGTTATCTATTGCTGTATGCAAACTACCATAAACCTGGTGATTTCAAATAAGCATTATAGCTCATGACCAGAAGGGGGTGGTCCTCTTTTTGTGCTTAGCACAGCCATGGTTCATGGTCCCAAGAAGCATCTGAAGTGGGAAAGTGATTCAGTTCCAAAGCAGTGGATGCTGGATAAAGTGACCTGTGTGTTTGCCCCTCCCCCATCTACTGGTCCCCATAAGCTGAGATAGTGACTCCATCTCATCATTTTCCTAAGGAATAGGCTTAAGTATGCCCTAACAGGGGATGAAGTAAAGATCTGTTTGCAGTGTTTTATTAAGATTATGGCAAGGTCAGAACTGATATAACCTACCCTGCTGGTTTTATGGATGTCATCAGCACTAACAAGAGTGGGGAGAATTTCCATCTGATCTATGACACCAAGGGTCACTTTGCTCTTCATCGGATTACACCTGAGAAGGCCAAGTATAAGTTGTGGAAAGTGAGAAAGATCTTTGTGGAGACAAAAGGAATCCCTCATCTGGTGATCCATGATGCTTGCACCATCTGCTGTCCTGATCCCCTCATCCAGGTGAGTGACACCATTCAGATTGATTTGGAGACTGGAAAGATTACTGATTTCATCAAGTTTGATACTGGTAAGTTCTATATGGTGACCAGAGGTGCTAACCTGGGAAGAATTGGTGTGATCATCAACAGAGAGAGACACCCTGGTTCTTTTGATGTAATTCACGTGAAAGATGCCAATGGCAAGAGCTTTGCCACCCAGCTCTCCACAACATTTTTGTTATTGGCAAAGGCAACAAACCATGGATTTCTCTTCCCTGTGGAAAGGGTATCCATCTCACCATTGCTGAAGAGAGAGACAAGAGACTGGTGGCCCAACAGACCAGACCCCAAGAGACCCCATCTCTTGAAGGAAAGAGTATCAAAGAAGTTTTGGCCTTTCTTGATCTGCCATAGGCTGCTTCTAGTTTGGTTTTTAACTTTAATAATTCCAGTTAAGTACAACAGCGCCCCCGGCCCCCCCCCCCCCCCCCCCCCCCCCCCCCCCCACCCCCTTTTTTCTCCCCCCTTTTTTTTTTTTTTTTTTTTTTTTTTTTTTTTTTTTT